>NC_084467.1:2842500-3182500 GCF_027409185.1 Cynocephalus volans
GATTTCCTGGCTTCCTCCAAGAGTCCTCCCCTCGTCCCAACATGAATTCTGCTTCCTGTAAGGGCAGGGCCATCTGGTTTTTACCCTAGTCCCCGTGCCCAGCACAGTGCCTGATACCTGACACCTGTCCCAGGTGCTTGATAGGTGCTGCCGAGGGAGAGGAGGAAGGAATCACTGTGGTCCCGTGTGCCCCTCTTCCACCTGGGACTGCACCCCAAGGTTTAAGCAAAAACTCACTTTAAACGAATCAAAACAACTTGAGGAAAGGATTGCAGCAGAGAACACCTTTCATCTAGCTAAAAATTAAAAAATAATTAATAGCTGTTTTAAGACATTTTCCCTCTGTGTCCTGAGCCTGCCTTGGTCTCCTCTGTGCATCTGCCACGTCCTGGCATGGAAGGTGGGGTGGGGGCCCTTAAACAAAGGACTTTTAATAAAGAAGATTTATCATTCTGCGGGCTGTGTGCCAGCCGTCAGGCCACGGTGGAGAGAGGGAGATGTGCTTCGGGGTTTCTCGAGCTCTCGTTTCACAGGAGATACAAAAATCATTACGATGATGATGGTTAAGAAGACAACAGATTGAGGCACCGAGAAAAAGGAGGGAGCGTGGGCAGCGAGGGAGGGGGCGCTCTAGCCCTCACCGTCCTGAGGCCGTGGGGGAGCCTCACCCACCCACCTGTGTTGCTGGCTGCTCTTCTTGTCACTGTGCCCCAGCCAGAGAGGATGCCTGGGGTGGGGAGGAGCCAGCGTGGGATCTCTCTCCCTCACTGCCCAGTCCTTTCCTAGAAAGTGGTTCCTTCTACTGCATAGACTCCTCCTTCCCTCTGCGTGATATCAGGCTCCAGACAGAGGGCAATATTCTTTGTTCAACATGAATAGGCCATGTGCCACTTCCCCTAGGTGTCACAGCCACCACATGGCAGTGTGGGACTGGAATCAGCTTTGACCGATTGCTTGGTGCTGGTGACTGAGAGGACAGTCACTTCCTGGGCCCTTAAGTATACTCTAAAGGTCCCCTCTTATTTTCTATGTCCAGGGTCGGTTGGCTAAGTGCAAACCTTAGCAGAGGCTGGGGCATTCTGGAAGTAAGAGATGCGCAAGGACCACTGAGGCAGGTGGAGAGAGTGCCCTTGTAAGCAGGAGAGGGAGTCGGCACTCAGGCACGGCACACAGCCACACACGCCTAAAGACTGAGCTTACGTGTCAGGGTGGCTCTTCCCCCTGCCCTGGCACAGCCCTGGCACCTCTGAAGGGATTCCAGGGTTGACAGGACACAGCTCTGCAGCATCTACCTGGGACTGAGTTGATTCCCAGACTGAGGGCTTTTGGTATTAAAACTGGGATGTCCTGGGGAGGTCCTGGCAACTGCAGAGGGTGAGCTCCAGAGCTCACCCTGATGTCACATGACACCAGATGAAGACACTGGAGCGTCCTGAGTGCGTGGAGGACAAGGAGCCAGAGTAAGAGTGACTCTGATATTTGTGGTTAATTTGATCTTCTGTAACCCTTATAAAGGTTGGCCAGCTTTGTTTCTCCTTAAAGCTGACTTTGCCCTCAAAGAAAAACCAAAACATTACCCGAAACGTTTTAAAGCATAACAGATCCCCTCTGCAACACTTAAAAGGTGCTTAAAAATTGCTTCTCGCTCTCGTTCACTTCTCATGTGCATGGAGACTGCCCAACATAAATTTTCTCTTTCCTCTCTCTTGACCACACTAACCTGTCCCCTGGAGGCAGCACAGCCCCTCCTGGCACAATAGAGCTCTTCAGTAATGTTTATCGACCTAACTTGAACTTAAAACGACTGACATGGCTCCAGGAAGATCAGCAAATCTGGAGTCAGAGTCACCACATAAATTCAGAGAGGACTGGAGGCTTGCCCAAGGTCACTAGCTACGAGGGGGCAGCATCTCCATCCACTGTCTCCATTTTTCAGGAGAGAAGACATCACCTGCCCTGCATAGCAGCCCAGTAGGGGGAGAATCAAATGAGCAGCCCAAGCAGAGAGCCTGGTCATTTGCAAAGGCCTAGGGACACAGGCACTGTACTCTTCCTCACTGGGAGTGTGCTTGGCTGGGTCTTTAGGGCGAGGTTTTTAAAAGAGCAGTGACCTTCTCCAAGGCTTGGGGGAGAGTATCCTTGAACCCCTTTGCTCCATACCTGTCCTCTCTGTCTCCATTTGTGGCCAGAGCTAATGGTCCTTGTGAGCTGCAATGGGCAGGTGTGATGGAGCCCTGGGACAGCTAAGCAGGTTCCATGTTAAACACACACTCATGGACTCCATCATCCCATGTGGACTTGTGCAACAGCCCTTGTATGACATTAGTCTCCTTGAACTACATTAGGCTCCTAACTTGCGTGTGACACTGGAGCATGGAGCTGAGAGGGGAGGGCTGCTGTGCACATGTAGACGGCTCCATCAGAGCCCTGCCCTCACGAGCACCTTGCGGAGCAGATGACAGACAGCTATGGGAGAGGCTGGTGTGGAGCCGGCCAGGTGAAGATCCACACTGGAGCCCCCCTGCTCTATGAGGAGGGGGTCTTCTCAATGCTCTCTTGGGGGTGCAGTCATTGGCCAAGGGCACCCGTGAGTCTGGGTCTGGGCGCGGGTGGCAGATGAGTGGGTGACTTTTAAGGTCAGGCACATCACACATAGCACCATGGACAAGGCATGTCCCAGAACAGTTGTCTGGCTGAGCCGAGCCTGCAGCCTGGTGAGGGGCAGAGGATGTGGTTTCCACAGAGCTCACTCCAGAACCTGTGACCTGTATTAGGCCCCTTGCCAGGCACCCAGTGGTCCAGCCTCCTGAGCCATCTGAGGCCTCACAGGATGGGCAGGTGAAGAGGTCCCCAGGACCTGAAGCCCCCAGCACCATGCTCGCTACCCAGATCCTGTGGAATAGCTGTTTACTGTCGCAGTTACTCAAACTGCACTTTGCCCCACAAAGATCATGCAGGAGTGCTTCCGAACATCAGCCGCTGCTTCTGTTTAGCTCTGTTTGCCTACGAATCAAATCTAACGGTATTCTATTTAATTTCCCTCTCTCAAATAGCATGATGCTTAATGTAAACCAATTACTACAATTTTGCTTTCTAAGAAATCAGGAAACGTAATCAAGCAGACATAGTTTGTTTGCTTTTCATGAAATATTATGGCGCGGCAGCAACAGAGATGGCAGGAGGTGGCCTTTGGAGGATCAGAACAAGCGTGTGTGAGTGTGTGTGTGAGCATTTATGTGAGTGTGTGTGTGAACATGTGAGTGTGTCAGCATGTACATGTGTTAGTGTGTGTGTGCATGCATGAGTATGTACATGTGTGAGTGTGTGTTTAAGAGCATGTGCGTGTGAGCATGTATGTAAGCATGTGAGTGTGTGAGAGCGTGCGTGTGTGTTAGCATGTGTGAGTGTGTGCATATGTATGTGTGAGTGTGTGTGTAAGAGCGTGTGTGTGAGTGTGTGTGAATGTATATGAATGTGTGAGCGTGTGGGCATGTACGTGAGTGTGCGTGAACAGGTGAGTGTGCCAGCATGTACATGTGTGTGCATGTGAGTGTGTGTGCAAGAGCATGTGTGAGAGCATGTGCATGTATTAGTACATGTGTGTAACAGCATCTGTGTGAGCATGTGTGTGAGCGTGTGCATGTGTTAGTGCATGTGTGAACATGTGAGCATGTGTGAGTGTGTGTGTGTGCACAGTGCATCTCTGTGTAAGATGTGCATGTGTCTGTGTACGTATGGAATGTGCACACTCTGTGTGTGTCAGTGTGTGAGATGTGTGTGTCTATCTAGAAAGCTACACGCAGGCCTGAGCTATGAGAAAGCCCAGGTTGGGGCTCACTGTCCGCTTACACAAACAACTGCTGGGGCATTAAGTGTCTCACAAAGGGCTGATCAAACAGATCTTAAGTCAGAGACTGACAGGGGGAGTAACAGAGAGGAGCTGCTGGGCCATTGACTGCCATAAAGGTTGATTGGGCATAATAACTGGCATTTTATTTTGAACCTCCTTTTTTATTTTAAATGATAATGGTGCTCCTGGGTAGAGAGGTGAACGGTCTCAGTGGAGGAGCAGCAGCCAGGGCACATGAAAGCTAAGCCCACAGGGAGGAGGAGAGGCTCCCTCTGCAGGGACCCGCAGGTCAGAGGAGCCCCGAGGGCACCCTCCAGGCACCCTCTGGCGCCGTCAGGGCCCTGGCAACGTTGACACTCTGCTGTCCCGAGGGAGAAACGCTCTTTTCTGCAAACCCTTCCCTCCACACCCCAGGCTCTTGGTTCTGATGTCCACTGGCTGGTTCTTCTCCACCACGGGCAGTGATGGGCCCTGGGAGGGGTCTGGAGACTCTTAGGGTCTGGGGGTTGTGGCTGGCCGCAGTTCTCACCTTGGTCCTCTAGCCTCTGGCTCTGCCAGGGCGTCAGTTCTCTGTGATCTTTCCTTTCTTCCCTTACTTGGTGATGAAGCCTTCCCTTGCGGGCAGCAGGAACAGAGGCTTAGAGGGCACTTGGAAGAGGCAGAAAGAGCTGCCTGCTGTCACCCGGGGAGGTTGCGGGGTTTGTGCCGTGCAGGTGTCTGGCACTCTGGAAGCACGAGGCCCTCTCTGTGGAGGTCACCAGTGCTCATGCCCATGGGGGGGGGGGGGCGGCTCCTCAATGTTTTTTCCTTAACTCTTTTTTTTGTTTGTTTAATGGAAGTGAAACTCATATAATGTACAATGAACCATTCTATTTTAAAAATTTTTTAATTTTAAAATTATTTGTTTTTGTAATTGACAAAAACTGTTTATGTTTATGGTGCACAACGTGTCTTGATACATGTGTACAGTGTGGAATGGCTCAGTGAGCGAGTTAACATGCGCAGTGACTGTGTCAGAGTGTACACTTCAGTGGCACTTCGTGCATTCACAGTGTTGTGCAAGAGTCAGCTCTCTTTAGTTTCAAACATTTTTATCACCCCAGGAATAGACCCCAGACCCGTGAACTCTCAACTCTTTCAGGCCTGGATTCTCTCCTTTAAAAACTGAGGCTAGTGAATTTTGCCTGAATTTCCCGTTGTGATTTTCATCACAGACACCTTTACTCCTGGCCCACTGGCCTCACTCCACTTTCATGTTGTGCCTCCTTAGAAGCCTCACCCCAGCCTCAGACTTTCCACTAAGAGTCTGGGTGGGGTCTCTGAGGTGGAGGATTCCCTGGGCCACGTTGTCCAGGCTGCGGCTGCGGGGACAGGGAGTGTGTGGCACCTGCTGGCAGCGTGTGTGGTGTGGTAGGATGGAGCGGCGTGTGCACTGTCATGGCCCACGTCTTCTTCCCGGCAAGGAGGTAGAGTTCCTGGGCTTAGCAGAAAATGGGGCATAACAGCTCATTCCTCACGGTGATTTTTACGAGGTTTGAAAAATGGGACTCACTCTGCTGAGTGCCAGGAACAAGCTAGATAATTAGTAAATTCTAGTGACTGTATTGGAGGATTCAGTGAAAGGAAGTCTGTGGATGCCTTGCAAACAGCAGGTGCTCTTAAATGTTAGTCCCCCACCCCTGATGGGGTGGGCATCAGGTGGGCGGCCTTCCTTTCCTTGGTCCTGGCCATCCCTGATGGGCACTTAGGGAGCTGTGCATGCGGCGAGCCACTGTCCCCCTTGACATGACTCTCCACCTGTTTACAGACAGCAGTGCTGTCTGTGCTTGGGCTGGCTCCCAGGGCTGTGCTCAGGAGTTCCCAGACCTGGCTGGCTCCCCCAGGCCCTGGCATTGTGACAATGTGTCTCATAGAGCTTGCAACACGTTTCTGAATGGACCTTGAAACTGGAGACAGAAAATTTCCCTCCGAGCTACCTGGTGTCCTTCTCTCCAGGATACCAGGAAAGCCGAAGCCCAGCTGCCCCTGGCAAGCTCCCTCCCAGACTCCAGGTGTGTGTCCAGACACTGGGGGTGGGACAGAGCCCAATGGCAGCCAGGGCCTGGCCAGCCAGGTGTCCTGCTTAGGAAAGGAGGGTCGAGGTTTGCCTGGGGGAGAATCAGGGGCAGAGTGGGCTCCTTGAGGGCTGGAAGGAGGGGGCAATTCAGGGCTCCAATGTCTGTCCCCAGAGCTGCCACAGGGGCCCTGCAGTGTGGGGTGGGGTGTCCATTCTAAGCGCCTTCCCGTCTACCCCCCTTCCTTTCTCACCCCTCCAAACACTGCCCCAGAACCCTCACTCTGGGGCACAGAGAGGCTGCTGGACTTCCCAGGACCCTGTGGAAAGGGAGGCAGGGTCTCTTCCACACTTGGCTCCCAAGGAGACATGAGTGGGAAGGTAGGGTGAGGACTGGAGTCCTGCTGGGGAGCAGGCGTGGGACCAGGAGGCAGAGGAAGAGTCAGGAATGATCTAGAAAGCAAAGGAGGGCACCTCCCATTGCCGACACCCCCTCTTGATGCGGTTTTCCTCCTTTGGGCTGTTTCTGCCACCCCCCCCCCAATGTTGGTGTAACTGAACGCCTCCTGCCCCGCCCAGGGTTCCCGAGTGTTGCTCCAGCTTGTTCTGGCTCTGGTTCTGGTTTTCCAGTCATGTCCTCTCGGCAGCTGCTTGTGGGCTCTCCGAGGGAGGTTGGGGCACCTGCCATGAGCACTGGACAGAAAAGGCAGCAATTGTTCTGGCCCACGGAGCTCTGGACCAGAAGCCACTCTGGGTGACCCGAAGGGGTGACGCCCCACAGCTGGTGACTGTTCACTGTCTCCATCAGCTTGGGATGCTATGACAGGACACCACAGCCCGGGGGCATCAGCAGCCGTTATGGAGGCTGGAAATCTGAGATCAAGGTGCCAGCATGGCCAGGTCCAGGTGAGGGTCGATGGCCGTCTCCTTGCTGCGTCCTCACACGGCAGAGAGTGGACGGAGGGAGGGAGCGTTCTCGTGCCTCTTCTCATGAGGTCGCTAATGCTGTGTGTATCAGCCGAGATCTCTAGAGAGACAGACAAATAGGGTACATGCAGACGTACACGTAGGAGGAGATTTGCTACCGGAATTGGTTCACATGATCATGGAGGCTGAGAAGTCTTTGATAGGCTGTCTCCAAACTGGAGACCCAGGAAAGTACGCGGTGTAATTCAGTCCATGTCTGAAGGCCTGAGAGTGGGTGGCAGGGCAGGGGGACACTTGAGAACCAGGAGCTTCAATGTCCAAGAACAGAAGATGACGTCCCAGCTCCAGAAGAGAGAGAGAGAATTCGTCCTTCCTTCACCTTTTGGTTCCACCCAGTGGGTTGGCTGGTGCCTGCCCACACTGGTGTGGGTGGTCATCTTTACCCAGTCCACTGGTTCCAGTGCTGATCTCCTCTGCAACGCCCTCATGGGCACCCCAGAAATAATGCTTACCAGCTATCTGGGCCTCCCTTAGCCCAGTCAAGTTGACACATAAAATTAACCATCCACCACGTGTGTGGGCTCCACCCTCATGACCTCATCTAACCCAAATCTCCTCCCAAAGACCCCACCTCCCCATCACCTCGGGGATTAGGGCTTTAACATGTGAATTTTGGGGGAACACATACATAGCAGTCACCCCAGGCACTGATGTCAGAAGCCAATGTTTTCTTTCCCATGTAACAGGTGTTAGGACTCTACTTCCCAGCCTTGGCACACTAAATAAAAGAAAAAAACAAAGAAACAAAACCTCTTTTGAGATAAAAGTGCTAAATTCAACCACTTTATCTCAGTGTTAAGAAGGAAAACTCACTTAAAGGATTTTTGTTATTACCGATGTCACATCTCTGAGCAGAGGCTGCCTGGACCTGTCATCTGGGGAAAACTGATCGCGTGTATTCAGGCTGACACTGCTGTCTTGTCACCCAATTTTTCAATTGATAGAAATAAAAGTTACAAGCTCGACTTTACACAAGCCCTCAAGGAGAAGGAAACTCAATATTTAAATAATCGAAAGAGGGACTTCGATTATACAAAATCACTCTGGCTGTCCATGAGAGTCACACAGCAACTATTTTCCACGATCGAAGTATGTATGTTTAGAATATTTGTATTCCATGAACTTGCGTCCTGTATTATTCTTTACACATTGGATAGTTTCTCTGGTGTTTGCTGCAACAAATCCCATGTAAATCCCCCGGAACCGTGTACTGTGGAAGTACCATGTGTGCATCTCAGGCATGTCTGAGGCGCAGGAAGAATCGGGAAGGTGCTTTCCTGAGCTGGTCTCAGGCTCGTTACTTCAGAAGCGCATTAACTACAAGACTGGGAGAGGCCAAAGTGTGAGAAGGTTTGGAAACAGCGTCCATGGGCCATAACCAGTGTGAGCAGCGCCCAGACAAGACCCCAGGGGTTTTGATACTCCGTGGCCATAGGTCCCCTGGAAGTGACCACCTGCGTCCTGGCCGCTGGAGCCAGGGAGCAGCAGGAACACCACTTCCAGACTCTGGCCAGGTCTGTGGGAGGTCAGGTGAGAGTGCTCTGCTCACTGGACCCCTCTACTGTGCTGAGCACGTCTCTTGGACCCCGGCTGGGAGGAGGGGGCAGTGCTGGGGGCTGTGAGGGTCCTTGCATGAAGCTTGGGACTAGGCAATAGTGCTGGATATATCAGGACAATTGATCCGAGTGTCTGACGAAAGCAAAGCCCCCTCCGACTTCGTCCCCTCATTGCCTGGTGCCCCCATGGCGATGTTCTCTAAGGGGCTGCGGCATCTGTTGCTTTTCCCTCTGTCCCCACCTGCTGCTTCCTCATCCTCCACTGAGACTCTTCCTTTAGGGCTGTCGCCAGGCTGCCATGTCTGCACCTGCATCTCAGCTGACGACGGGCACTCTTCTCTGGTGGCCTCCAAGACCCTCTACCCAGCCTTCCCCTCCCTGACGGCTCTGTCCTGTGCCGGCCACTCCCTCAGCCCGCTGCACTGCCCAGGCCTCCAGTCTCGGCCCTCTCTCTTCTCTGACTGCCCTCGTTCCCTGTGGCCTCATTTGGTCCTGTGGTCAGCAGAATAATGGAGCCTATGAATATGTGACCTAATGTGGCAAAAGGGACTTTGCAGGTGTGATTCAGTGAAGGATCCTGAGATGGGGAGACCCACCCAGTCCGAATGCTATCACAGGGGTCCTGAGAAGGTGTGAGAAGGAGGCAGGAGGGTCATAGGAGGTGTGACACTGGCATCTGTGTGTGGGGACACTCTTCTCTTGTAGGAGAAAAGCATCTCCCTCAGCGGTCCTTAAGCGGGGTGGCCCTGGGCTCCAGGGCCGTTGCTCTCAGCACAGACTCAGTAAAGGAACTTCAGAGCCATCGCTATCACAGCCCAGTGGCTTGGGGCAGGTGAGGGCCACTGCCCAGGGAGCAGCGGCTTGGCCAGCACCTGGGGGAGGATGTAGCATTAAAAACAAGCACAGGTAAAGGTAGGCAGCGGTGTTCCTGCGTACCGTGTCTGGAACACAAGGAGGAAAATCAAGTTAACATTTGAAACAATCACGTGAAGTATCTGGGGGAAACTGGACATTTGCAGGGTTTTTCATGAGGGCATGAGTACCAGCCTATTTTAGTGAGGTTCCTTCCCAAACCATGTCCCCTTTTCTCATTCATTTTAAGACAGTTCACTTTATACCACTTAAAAAAAAAAACCAATTTATATTGGATTAAACCAACTCACCTTTCTATCCTGAAATTCAAGGTCAGGTGTCAGCTGGAAGGAGCCCCTGGGAAGAGTCCCCAGAGCTTTAGCCCAGGGGTGGGACCCTGACTCTGACCCTCTCCAGCAGCTGGGCAGAAGAGCGCTGTTCTTGCCCCAGGCTGCAGGGGGCACCATGCCAGGCCACGTCGTGTCCCTGGAACTGGGGGGTGGGGCTGACTTAGAGGTGTTTCAGGTCAGGATTCCTTGGACTACTTCTGTTAAAATATTTATAAAAGGGAGTTTTCCTCTGAGCACTCATCTCAGTCTCCATTATTCAAAAAGAAAGGAAAGGCTTGGGGTGGGTGGGAGCCGGGAGTCATACAAAACGAGCTGGCCATTGCTGTTTTAAGTGGACTGTCCCCCACCCCAGTGGGGCTTCACCACTACAGCACCGGGGCAGAACCCTGAAGGAAGAGTCTCGTGCTCTTGTGTTAGGGCTGCCGTGCACACTACCAAAATCCAGGTGGCTTAAAATAACAGACATCCTCTCTCTCACGGCTCTGGAGGCCAGCAGTCCGAGTTCATCGCTGGCTCCCTCTGGGGCTCCAGAGGAGATGCCTTCCCCACTTTGTCCTGCTCCTGGTGCTGCTGGCAACTCGGGGCACTCCTGGGCTTGTGGCCACCTCACTCTCATCACATGGTCACTGTCTCCCCATGTCCTCACGTCGTGTTCCCTCTGGGTGGGGGTCTCTGTGCCCAAATTTCACCTTTTTATAAAGTCACTCATTATATTGGGTTAGGGGCCACCCTACTGGATTTATTTTAACTTGAGTACCTCTGTAAAAATCCTATTTCCAAATAAGGTCGCATTCTGAGGTCCTGGGGGTTGGGACTGCCACATAACTTTCTTACTTTTTGCGGGGCGGGGGGAGGCAGGACACAATTCAACTCATAACACAGCCTATTTCTTACAGGCTTCCTAGTGTGTGTGGGGGGGTCCTCTTTTATCCCCTGAGCTGGGACCCTGGATAGGGAAGGACACTCAGGAGGGAGTGGAGGGCCAGGAGGGTTGCGATGGCTTAGGACACCCCTTTGATAGGGTGGGCTCAGTGAGAATGTCCTGCCCATCTCCTCTTGGGTGGCGAGGGGCAGATGCTTGTGGAGTTAAGTTCTCTGGGGTCTGTTCAAACTGGGTTATCCCTGATCCATCTCATCAATGACAACATGATGTGGCATAGAAATTTTAAATTGAATGGTGTACATATTGGTGATGCAACTTACACCAGACGTGAGCTTCTTGCAGTATTACCAACGCCACTCTGCAAAAGGGCAGCTGATGCCTGGACACTGTGGTGTTTACTTCTCTCCTGATCAGGGCTGGGACTTTCCTCCACTGCTTTCCCAGAAGGAATGGGACCTGTATTAGCACATTTCTGTGGCTTATAACAAAATACATGAAACTGGGTGATTTATAAAGAAAAACGAAATTTATTGCTTACAAGTTTCTGAGGCTGGGAAGTCCAGAGTCCAAGGAACACATCTGGGGGTGGCAACAGTGACCCAAGGGTCTCACACTGCAAGATGGTGGAAGCAGAGAGAGCAGAGAGAGACAGACTCTCTCCTTCTCTTAAAACCCTCAGCACCACGCCCCTGACCACCATTATTAACCCATTCACTACTGCAGGGTCCTACGATCCAATCACCTCTTCAAGGCTCCACCTTTCAATTACCCGTAAAAGGATTTTCCACCCTCTTAACAGTCACAGTGGGGGTCAAGTTTCTAAGACATAAAACTTGGGGGACACAATTCAAGCTTCAGTGAGTTTTGGGGGGGACATAATTCAATCCATTCCAGGCCCCAAGGCTCCTCCTTTCTTATCTTTCTTCCCCACCGACACCCCGACACGGGAGCCACTCTTCCTTCCCGTCATATTTGGGGAAGTTTATAAACTATTTAAAAAGTCTTGATTTGGAGTTTGGTGTCAGCCCAGTGAGGCTGAGTTCTGGCAGGGTTCACAGTTGGTTGGTTTGAAAACCTTCTTGGCTTTCATGTTAGTTCATTTCTGTCCCTTATCACAGAATACCTGAAAGTGGGCAATTTATAAAGAAACAAAATTTATTTTTTTACAGTTTTGGAGGCTGAGAAGTCCATGGTTCCATGTTCCAGGTGATGCATCTGGAGAGGGCCTTCTTCTGAACAGGAACTCTCTAGAATCCTGTCACATGCTGAGGGAAATGGGCTGAGCAAGACAGCTAACCTGTCACTTGTCCTCCTATAAAGCCATCAGAACCACACACGTGACAACCCATTAAATACTCCATGAATGGGTCAATCCACTCACAGCAGCACAGTCCCTATGAACCAATCCCCTCTTAATGGCCCTGCCTTCCACCACCATATTGGGGGTGAAGTTCTAACATGAGCTTGGGGGGACATTCAAGTCACAGCAGCTTTATAGCACTTTTCAGTGACCTAATTGAAAGGCAGAGCTGTCTTTCCAGGGGTCCTGGGGTTGGACAGGCCTCACCTCAGGAAGGAGCTCACTGGGAAGGGAGCTGCTGGTCCCCCTGCAAGAGTGGGGTCAGGGGGGGCATGCTCCTCTTCCTCAGGCTGCAGAGGATGCTCTGTGCTGCTTCCTGGCTGAAATGTCACAGGCAGGGATGACCCTGAATGTTTACGTCTACAGATATGGAACAGGTCGTTTTCCTCCACAGGCTGGTGAGCACTGCTCCTCCCAAAGGTGCACGTTAGGGTCTGGGTCACACATTGGCAGTGGCAAGAAAAGCAAGAGACAAGCCACACCTCTCCCTCATCTGCAGCCCTGGCTCTGAACTAAGGGTGATCGGATTCCAGGATCCCCCCAGTCCCAGCCCCCACACAACCAAAAGGTAACCAGAGAGCTCCAGTCTCCGAGTCTTTCTGGGCCATCTTGTTCTCATTCTGCCTTCCTGGAAGCTGTTGGATTCACAGGTATGTCTAAGGGATGAAGGAACTCTCCTCCAAAGCAGAACCGCCTACCCTGTCCCCGTGACGACTCCAGGAGACATAACTTCTCTGTGGCTCCCTGCAGGCTCCAGCTCCACATGCAGAGTGGGCTGCAGATGCGCCTGTCTAGCCAACCCTTTGCTTGCAGGGTCTCTCTCCAATGGTCCTGCAGAGCCCCTGCTTCGGACCCTAGTGTCTGTCCCTGGCATCCTGCCTCCTTGCATTGCCCTGAGCACTCTGCTCCAGGGAGGTCCGACCTCCAGCAAAAGAGAGAAGATGTGCCTTCCCTGGGGCCCCAGGGCCGGGCATCTGTGGAGGGTCCCCGTGAATCAGCCACGGCCTCATTCAGGTCATGCATGTGCTTGCCTTCCTCTCTTCAGCTCTAGAGAATCCCTTTCACCTTATCCAGTCAGTGCCTGTAACTTTCAGCCCCCTCCTTTCTAACCATTGAAAATATTTCCACATTGTGTTCCCCAGCGGGAGGGTTGGTGGGGTCATCATTGACAGCTGGAGATTAGATAAAGAAAATACCCAAGGAAAAAAGAGCTATTCCTTTTTTTTTCCCCAACAGGACCTTGGAACACTTTGTTTATAACAAGTGGTCATTCTTGTATTTCTCACAAGTCATCCCAAAGCCCCTCACACTGGGACCCTCAATGCTGGCCCCAGGACTAAGACTGTCCCTTGAGGAGTGGGGAGAGAATGCAGGGGAGTGGCCAGTGGGGTGGGATGGGGTCTAATCCTGAGAATTTTAACGCAGCAGCAGCAGCAGCAGCAGCAGCAGCAGCAGCAGCAATAATATAACAATGGGCAAAGAAAGGGTGTGAGTCCTGAGAGGGGACGCCAGGCTTTTCAAAGAAGGGAGGATTCTGTTGTCCTGGGGGAGGAGGTGCCTTCACCCATGTGGCTGGGCAAGTGTTGGGGCTGAGCTCAGAGCGGGTTCTGGGGAGGGGCAGTGAGGAGCCATTGTGAGAGGAGCGGGTAGCGCACACAGTCTGGGCTTCACCCACGGGCATTGGTCGGGGCTGTGCAGGGCATGGACAGGGGACGGGGCCTTGGGTCAGCTGGGTTTGAGTTCTGGGGGGCAGTGACCACGGGGGGCAAGGGTCATTTTTACCCTACATGGGGTCTTGCTGGTGCCAGCGGGGTCCATATGGAAGCCTGGGGGGAAGCAGGTAGGGAACCAGGGGCGGGACGTGTCCTGATCTCTGGAGAGTGAGTCCACGTCCCCATTTCTCACCATAGAGAGGAAAGTCCTTGTATCAGTCAGGGTTCTCCAGAGAAACAGAATCAATAGGGTGTAAGGGGGCGCTTCACAAGGTTCACGGGAAGATTCGTATTGTCTTGCAATTCTAAATTTCCACGAGCTTTTTGGAGTACCCGTGTATATGTGTGTGTGTGTGTAGAGAGAGACAGAGATGAACTGATTGTGGGGCTGGCAAGTCTGAAATCTGCAGGGTGGATTAGCAGGCGGAAGACCCAGGGAAGACCTGAGATTGGGTCAAGTCCAAAATCTGTAGTCTGGAGGCAGAATTCCTCCTTCCTCAGGGGACCTCAAACTTTTCTCTTAAGGCCTTCAACTGATTGGATGAGGCCCACCACATTACAGAAGTCACCTGCTTCACTCAAGTCTACAGAATAAAATGTTCATCTCATCTAAAAAATACCTTTACAACAACATGTAGACTGTCGTTTGACCAAACATTTGGGACCATGGCCCAGCAAGTTGATCATGAAATTAGCTATCACAGCCCTCCTGGGAGTGTGACTAAATAGCTGTTTGACCCTTGAACAGCCTAGCACCCCCGGGGAGCCTCTATCAGGAAGGGGCTCTCCCTCCACCACTGCCCTGAGTGTCTGGATCCTGGTTGGGGTCTCCTCATAGAAAGCAGCATGAACCCGGGGATCTCAGTTGAGGGCAGAATTGAGCAGCGCCAGAAGTCTCCCCTCTGCCCCGGGCAGCAGAGTCACATGAGCCAAGATCTGCACTGGGTTTCTCCTCGCTTGTCACTGACAAGAAACTGGAACTGGAATTCCGCTGGAGCAGTCTGGGAAGATGCCGTGAGCCGTCCTACTATAAGGAATGTCATGGGAGCCTGAAGAGTGATACCCATTGTTCTGCAGGCTACCAGGGGGTCCCGTGTGTGTGGCACGGCTCTGTGGAATTTCTTGTTTGTTCACCTTTGGTTGCTTGACAAGGCTTCCCAGAATTAAATAGCCTAACCTTTTGGCTTAGTATGGCTTTGGGAAATTCCCTGGAGTTTCTCAAAGGACATGTTAAAATACATCAAAATTAACTAGTTTATTTAAAAGACATTGTCAGTACTAAAGGTGTTTTTGATGCATATTCCCGGTATGGGTTGGCTCAATTTAATTTTGTCATTAATCTTTCTTGTTAGTGATGTGTGCATTAACCCATTGTGGCTGTGTTCGTGCTCTTGTACGCGTGGAATGAAGTTATTATGTTGGATTTCTATCCACATCCCCCAGGGAGACGGTGGGTCCGAGTGCAGTGGTGCTTACAACTAATTGATCATTAACCAGTTACAGATTTCTCTGTTTCTCCCACTCCCACAGTTTCACTTGATTTACCAAGAACATGTTCTTTCCTTAGTAATAATAAGAATGATACTGTGTGTTTTTGTTAGTTTGAGTAGGATCATTTAACTTTTCACTTTGTCCCCTGTGCTGTTCCCGGAGTTTATTGGCAGGGAAATAAAAGGTATAAACATTGTGATTTTGATTATAAATTAAAATAGTCAATATAGAGTATAAGCAATATTAAATTGTTAACCATAACTAATCAATGTTATTAAAATCAAGTATAGTAAGTATAAGTAAGATTAAAAAAGGGTTAAATTGTAAGTTAAGAAGGTTAAGAATTATAGTTCAAACTAAAAGTCTGACGCTCTTTAAAGCCAAGCCTTCTGCTATTGTATAGTTTGCTGGCCACGAGCCGCAGGCTTTGGGGTGAACTATTGATGCATGAGTGGGTGCTTTTATAACAGCATGAGCGATTTGGAACATTCTGATTTTTCTTTTTCTATAGAGATGAAATAAGAAATGTTTTGATTAAAGATAAATTATCATGTAAAAGATTAAGTAAAAACATATAAATAAAGCAAGATTCATGTGGTCGTTGTCTACACTTGCACTAGACATCTGTGGTCCATCTCTTCCTTTTCACCAAACACACACGGCCTATTCAGGTGCCACGAATCCTGCAGAGCTGGTCTCCGGCAGGAAGAGGCGGCACCTGTTTCCCAGACTGTAAAATGGAACCACAAGGCTGAACGGCTTAATGAGAGATGCATGTGGGTGGGTGTGGGGAGGTGGGGGTGGAGGTGGTTAACCAACTTGAGAAGACACCTTGGTTCCAGGCTGCTAGTGTCCCACCTGTCACCATGAATGTCATGGGGGTGGGGGCAGGGAGGACTCCCACAGAGGAGGAGGGAATGCGTCCATCCCCAGCCTCCAGGAGGCTCTGAGATGAGCCGGCTGCAAAGAGGGTCTATCGTAAGTATATAATTTGGATCACATTTTGTAAAACGATGGAGAGAAAAAACTACATGCATGTGCACATATATTTCAGGCACACTTGAGATAATGCTTAATGACAGCAAATTATATTTAGATGGCAGTTTGGCTCATTATCTCTGTTCTGTCTTTCGTGGGCAGAGCTGCCATCTAACTGCCTCAGGTCACCCTAAGCAGCTCAGAAGAGTCTAAGAAGAGGCTGGTTACCGGGAAATGGCACCACTGAAGGGAATGGAGTTTCTGCATCAGTACTGGTTCTTAGTTCTGGACCACGCACTGCCACCCAGCTTCTAGAATGATCTGGGTGAGGATAGGATAATGCACACACCAGCTGTCCTTGGACTCCTGACCTCTCTGTCTCTTTCTCTGTCCTCACCCCCATGCCTTGGGTCCTGCCTTTGAAACAGGGAGTGGGGTGACCTGGGGACACTAGCCCATCATAGAGCAGAGGTAGAAAAACACAACCAAAATCCTCAATGCTTGACAGGTTGTCATGTGCAAGAGGGATGGTGTGCTGTGGCTTCCGAGAAGATAGAATTAATGCCCAAGGCTGGGAATGTCGAGACTGACCACAAAGCACCCCCCAAATTTACTGCTGGGAGCTAGAATCCCAGCTGTGCCCTGGGATGGGCTGTGGAGCTTTGTGGCCCCTTAAACCTCACTTTCCTCATCTGTAAAGTGGGGATAACACCGAGCTGTGCGTTTTAAAGGAGACGATGTACCTAAGGCCTCTGCTCAGTGCTGGGGACAAAGTCAGAGATAAGGACTGTCAGTATTTCTCAGACTCAATTTTCTCATCTACCGAACAGGGACAACATGAACGGGATGGCTTGTTGGGAGGGGGAGATTATGTAACACGCCTCATAAGTGACACTGGTGACTAATACTTTTAGTTATCTCTTCAGCTCATTGTAAGGACGCGTTTTCTAACCCTCAGAACTACTGGACTTCAGTGGCTACCTCGGACGTGGTGAGGTCTCCGTCTCTGGGAGTGTCCCTGCAGAAGCTGGTTGACCAGTCGTCCGGAATGTGAGAGCGGGACAGGGACCCCCGCGTGTTCCCTCCGGTACCAGGGGTGAAGTATGCAGGCAGGTGGCGCTGGAGGAAAATCCCAGGGGAGGCGAGTGGCTCCATACAGGCTCTTTAGGGCCGCCCCCCGCACACCCGCCCCTGACCCAGCTTCCCCGTCCCGTGACCCATCCAGGGGTCCTGCTGTTCCACCGCTGATAGGATAAACACACTCAGATCTGGGCTCTTCATCCTCAACCACATTTTGGAGCGCACCATCCCACCGTCCACACTTAAACATCCCCCACACCCTGTGTGCAATTGGGAAATAACCTCCTGGCTCCCCCGCCTTCCGTCCCCCTCCCAGCCATCCCTCACAGGGAAGCCACAGTGACCTTTCGGAGGACACATTCGATCACGTCACGCCCCCGCTTAACTCCTTTTAGTGACCCCCAGGGTTTGCAGGCAGCAGTCCAGACCCTCGCAAGACCCTTCCTGCACTACCCACGCTCTCTGCATGGTCTCCACCCCCCAGCACCGCAGCCCCCCAGCATCCTACCCCCTATAGCTCCCCCCTACAGCCCACCCCATCCCCCGCCCCCGCAGGGTCTACTCCCTGCCCTCAGTTCTGCACCTCAGACCCCCCGCTCCCCGCACGACCCCGCCCCCAGTCCACCCAGAGCAAGCCCCGCCCCCACGTGCCCTGCCTCCAGGCCCCGCCCACGGGCCTCAGGCCCCGCCCCTCCGGCCTCTGCTCTGAGCTCTGGCCTCGTAGCTCCAGCCACCCCAGCTCAGTTCTGCAGACACTGCGCCTTCCCTCTTGCTTCACAGTCTGCACCTGGGACGCCCTTTGCACCCTTCCTCCCTTCCCCAAACCACGTCCACACGCCCTGCACCTGTCTGTGACCCCCGCTGGGCTGCCTCCCCTGACCTCCTGCGAGCTCTGCGGACTGAGCAGCTTTCCTGCCCCTGACCGCTCCTTCAGGCTCCCGCCCTTCCCAGACCGCTTCTGGGATCCCCAGTCCACGCGTGTCCTCCGTATCCGCGGGGCCGGTCCCCCAGAGGCATCTGCCAATGGAGGTGGCATCAGCTCTGCAAGAAAATGCACCTAGACCTATGGTCCCTTCCACTCCCCTCCCCCCACCGTACTTCTCTTGAGTAGCTATTAATTTACATGACTCCCCCAAGTCTAGAAACTTCTCTTTGGAAGTTTGTGCGTAAGGTGAAATCCAGATTCATTCTGTTATTTCATTTTCTTCAACAGCAACAGCAGCAAAACCCTTCCGGATGTCGTGAGAACAGACGCAACCCTTCCCTCCTCTCCCACCTTGAGGATGAGGTCTTCCCACTGGGGAGGTCATCCGTGAAGTGCCGTGTTCCTGACAAACCGACTGCTTAGGGAAGTTAGATGTGCTCGTGTTCCCCATTGCACCATTCGTTCCAGAGGCAAGAGCTCAAGGTGGGGGTGACACACAGCCCCGAACTGTGCACCTGCCCGCCATCTCCTCCTCGGCTAGAACAACACGAACCCTCCACGTTTCTGCAGGTGTCAACGTTTTATCTTCCGTAAGTCTTGAGACAGGTTAGCACTAGGTCAAGAAAGAGTCAACAAAACTTGACTCCACCCTGGAATTTTTGGTGGAATTATCATAGGCAAAAGCTCTTTCTGAAAGCAGGTTACCTGAATAGACACTAGGGGTCTGGGAAGGTTTTACATGAAACAGTGTGCTGAGAGGCCCCACCAGTGATCTCTGCCCTTTCTGAGGCTTTTCTCAAGTTCTGGGCCCGTTTGCATCCCCTCTTGGGAACCTTTAAAGATCCTGCCTGGGCCTGGTGGAGGTCCCCAGCCCAGGAGGGTTGCGCAGGTTGTGCACGGCACCAGGTTTCCAGGCTGATTCTAGTCCTTACGTCCCCTGCTCAGCTCTGGGCTCTGGCAGGGGCTGTCTGCCCAGATGTCAGGCTGGGTCACAGACTCTTCAAACCCATTGTCGGGCTGGGTCACAGACCCCTCATCTGTGGGTCGTGAGCTAGGTAATTGGAAAGATGCTGGGAGCCATTGGCAAGGCTGATGTGCTGTATTCAGCTGCGAGCTCAGCCCCCCATGGATCAGAGCCATTGCTTTTTATACTAGAGTCAGACAGCCAAGGAGCACCTGGGCACACATGGGCAGTTAACGTATTTACATCAGACAGGCCAAGTCATGCTCAGCCAGATATGAGGTCAGGGAGCCCTACCAGTCTGTCTCCATTTTCCTCACACTTCATCCCTTCAGGGTCCCTTGCCATACAATCTACATGTCTGGAGTCTTCTATGATGTTCCCTTAGTGAGGATAACTGACTCTTGCATCCATAAGCTATAGCAGCAATATAATACATATATCAGAAGTCACTGGGGTGATTTTCCAAAGGAATCCTGTGGCCACACTGCTGGGAAATGTGGTGCGTATCCAGCAAGCAGGCACGTTTGCCACACAAGCATATATCTGTACACAGTTGACTATGGTGTTGACAGCCACAAGACAATGGGCAAAAAGACGAAAGGGTTATTGGTACCAACAGGGGGAGTTCTTGCCCCCCTGGTAGAATATGTGCCAGTTTACTACCCTGAGAAAGGCTGGTTGCAGGAATAGGTATCTTACCTGGTTTATGACACCATACATTATCAGCTAACACTGTTGGATCTGTAGGTTCTACATGTAACAGTATAGGGGAACTCATAATTGGCCATGATGATAATATGAATGTGCCCTTTAGAATAGAGCATTCATCTGTTCCAGGCCATGTTACTTTTACTCGGGGAGGCCAGGTACTTGTCACCCAAGGTGAGATTTGCAAGTCTTCTTCTTCTTTTTTTTCCCCACCATTTTATTTTATTTTATTTTTTTTCTTAATTTTATTTTGTCAATATACAATGTGGATGATTATTGTGGCCCATCACCAAAACCCCCCTCCCTCCTCCCTCTCGCCCCTCCCACCCAACCATGTCCTTTCTGTTTGCTTGTCCTGTCAACCTCAAGGAATTGTAGTTGTTGTTTCTCCTTCCCCCGCCCCCCCCGGGGTTTTTTTTTTTTTGTGTGTGTGTATTTATTTATTTATTTTTAGCTCCACCAATAAGTGAGAACATGTGGTATTTCTCTTTCTGTGCCTGACTTGTTTCACTTAATATAATTCTCTCGAGGTCCATCCATGTTGTTGCAAATGGCAGTATTTCATTCGTTTTTATAGCTGAGTAGTATTCCATTGTGTAGATGTACCACATTTTCCGCATCCACTCATCCGATGATGGACATTTGGGCTGGTTCCAACTCTTGGCTATTGTAAAGAGTGCTGCGATGAACATTGGGGAACAGGTATACCTTCGACTTGATGATTTCCATTCCTCTGGGTATATTCCCAGCAGTGGGATGGCTGGGTCATATGGTAGATCTATCTGCAATTGTTTGAGGAACCTCCATACCGTTTTCCATAGAGGCTGCACCATTTTGCAGTCCCACCAACAATGTATGAGAGTTCCTTTTTCTCTGCAACCTCGCCAGCATTTATCGTTCAGAGTCTTTTGGATTTTAGCCATCCTAACTGGGGTTAGATGGTATCTCAGTGTGGTTTTGATTTGCATTTCCCGGATGCTGAGTGATGTTGAGCATTTTTTCATATGTCTGTTGGCCATTTGTATGTCTTCCTTAGAGAAATGCCTACTTAGCTCTTTTGCCCATTTTTTAATAGGGTTGCTTGTTTCTTCTTCTAATCCTCTCCCCCAAGGCCCAATTAGGCCTACCCAGCATACATAAGGGGCTTCTATTTTCCAAGGCCATCCCACTGTACTGTCTGCCCCTGCTGTAAACAGGTTGGGGCTGGTAAGAGGATATTTCCATTCTTACTGTATCCTGGTTTCAGGAGATCATCTTTAGTAGTAACTTGGAATTGAATAGGTGCAGTGACCCTAAGTAATAGAGCCTCCACTGGAGATAGTCCACCCTTATGAGAGCTCTCATTTGGGGTTTGAGCTGTTGGCCACGAATGCCGTGTCCTTCCCTTCAGGGATGGGGGGCTGGCAGATAGCTTTAATCCCCCTTTCAGAAGACTATTGTACGTTCAATCATTCCTGCTGCCTGGGGGTGATATAGTACATGTAATTTCCATTATATGACATTTGTGAAGCCCAGTTCTGTACTTCCTGCCCAGTAAAGTGGGTTCTGTTATTACGTTCTACGACCAGGAGTCAACTGTACATAGCCGTAAGGCTATTCAATGCCTTAGTAGTAGGTACCTGGTCTGGAACCTTACAGGGCCACACACACAGAAGTCCTGTAGCTATATCAACAGCTGTGAAAATATACCTGAAATTCTCCGGCATGGGGAGTGGTCCCACAAAAGCCACCTGCCATCGAGTAAGGGGCACCCTTCCTCAAGTTATTTGCCTATTGGTATTGCCGTCTGGGTGTGGACTCTCGTGAGCACATACCAGGCAAGAATTACAGGCATTAACTGCATCTCCCCTTTTATAGGCAGGGCCCATCTTTGAGCCACCATCTGCATGGTCTTGCCAGCTGGGCTACATCGGCAGCTGGGGCTCTCTCCAGCCATCTTAACTTAGCTAGTTGGCCTCATTGTTGCCTGGACTGGCTTAGGGGAAGTGTCCTGTGATGTGGAAAAGAGTTACTTTCTGCTCATGTCCCAATTCCCATAACTCCTGCTACACAGCTTGTCCCCACAGGGGTCGTGACCTACCCGCCACCACTGATACTTCCAAGTACATATCCAAAGGGTAAGACCCCTGTATACTGCCCAGCTGTCTGTACATGCAGTCAATGGCCCAGATTCATTTTTAATCCCCATCCATACTGATCTTAATCCAGCCCATTGACTGCTTTGCCCTCTGCCATTCTCATACCACATGGTATCTCTTAAGGGCTGGACAGCAATAGCTGTCCATGATGCCGAGGGGCCCATGCTGGAGCCATTGTATACCAGGCTTGCTCCTCGATAGGTCCCTGTCCTTCATGGAATGGTGTGACCTCTCCCTCCAGGGGTAGGGGTTGTGTCACGGTCTCCTCCACTACTTCTACTGGTCCTAACACAGTCTGCAATTCATTTGATAGAGGGCTTGTAGATATAGCATTCCCCTGTTCTACATATGCTCCCTGTTTGGACAGAGCAGGAGTTTGAGCTATACCTGTTTTAGGGGCAGTTGCCCATGTGTGAAACCAACCGAGTATGGGGTACATTATCCACACTGGGGCCTTGGCAGTTCCTGTTATAGCTTCAGTGGCCATTACAGCAGAATACACAGCTGCTAACTGTTTTTCTATCAGAGTGTAACGCATTTCAGTGCCCTTCCAGAGCTGGGACCAAAATCCTATAGGTGTTTGGAATTGGTCCTGTCTTTGCCACAAACCCCATCCTGACCCTTCTTGGGTTATATGTACATCTGGTTTAAAAGGCTTAGTGGGATCAGCCTCTTGTAAGGCTTGCACTTGCTGTATTGCCCTCTTTGCAGCATGGTAAGCCTGTTCTACTCCCTCAGTGCAATCCCAGGGGGCTTCTTTCTTTGTCAGTGCATGGGGCGGGTGGACCATTTTGGCCATGTGGGGTACGAAAGCTCTCCAATACCCCAGAAGTCCCAAATATGCCTGCGGCTGAGCTACCATTGTGGGCCAAGGGTATGCTTGTATCTTGTCTATAATAGCTTCTGGGATGACTCGTGTCCTACCCGACCAGACCACTCCCAAGAATTTGACTGACAGCCCAGGTCCTTGTACTTTGGTTGTGTTCATGGCCCACTCACATGGCTCCAAATGACCTAAGAGCATTGGGGCCGCCTGATTTAAATCTGCAAGAGAATCAGAGGTTAGTAAGATATCATCTATGTAATGAAACATTGTAACCATGCTGGGCATATTCCATGTGGCCAGGTTCCCAGCCACTAAACCATGACAGATGTTTGGGCTATGCAGGTATCCTTGGAACAACACCTGAAAAGTCCACCACCTTCCCTCCCAGGTGAAGGCAAATTGATCTTGGCTATCAGCTGAGATTGGAGTGGAGAAAAAACATTTGCCAGGTCCAGTACATAATGATAGGTCCGTAGCTGAGTTGTCAGCTGATCCATTAAATTGTGAACTGAAGGCACAGCTGCATGCAAAGGAGGCACTACTTTGTTCAGCTCTCAGTAGTTCACAGTCATCCCCCGGGTACCATCAGGTTTTTCCACTGACCACACCAGGGCATTAAATGGGCTATGCACTGGATGAATAATGCCAACTTTCTCTTACTCCAACATAGTGGCACCTATCTCTGCATGTTCTCGTGGCAGGTGAAACTACTTCACACTGACTACACATCTTAGCTTGGGTAATACCTGTGGGTCATGTTTAGCATGTCCCTGTAACACAGGCTTAACTGTCTGTATTTGCAGCTGAAATTGTCCAACTGCTGTTTGCAGGTGTAAACCATAAAGTACATCTATGTCCAAGATGTATTCAGCTACTGGGGATACAGTATATACACTGGGGGGACAATCGTCCCATGCCCAATGGCAATGACACACCTTTGACTTCAATAGTATGTCCTCCATAGGCATATATGTGAACTGTGGCCTCCAGAAACTTATCTGGGTTGCCATGTATCAGGATACATTCTGCGCCAGTACCTGCCATGCCAATACACTCTGCACATTTGTCTCTGACCAATATATTGCCAATTCAATGTGAGGCCTCTGGTCCTCACCTGTTCCCAAAAGGCAAGTACCTTGTCCTGCTCCCCAATCAAAATGGAACAGTCCCTCTGCCTCCTCAGAAGTACCCAAAAAACCTTTTAGATTCGTAGGGTGTACCTTGCCATCCGCCTCCCCTGGAGGCTCAGTGAAATGCTTCTCAGGGTGCATTTGCTGCCACAAGGTGAACAGGGCCACCTTTGGCTGCTGATCTATTTTCTCCCTATCAACCCCTGCCATGAGCAAGTCAAACCTCATCTGCATGCAGCTGGTCTTGCTCGGTCCCTTTGGGATAACACCCTGAGCATTTCCTGAGGGTGTGGACTTCACTACATTTCAGGCCCCCTTTGCTTGTCTCCTCCCCTCCGCTTTGCCCAGACTGGCCATCATGGTCATTACTTCATGTATAGGATGACCAATGTATGGAGCCAGTATGGCCATCAGTGACCCAAAGGACGTTGATGGAGCATTTTGCAGCACTACATCTCTCATGCTATCTGTAAAATGTTCATCATCCGGGCCATGGGTGTTCACATTAAACAGGGCCTGCCACATCCCCAGCTCCCAAATTGTTTGAACCACCTCGGCACACGTGTGTCATTTACTCACAGTTACAGGCAGTTCTCCAGCACTCACCCACACGGTTCAGACAGCTGCATTCACCCATTCCATCAAAGAGTGGTTACCTGCCCTTGTGCATATCTGCGGCTATTCTGTAACCGCTGTTGCAGGGATGCGTACATGGTAATGTAAGCTAAATTTTCCAGCTTTTCACCAGAGCACATCACATTATCCACCCCTAGGTCCCACAACTGTAGGAGCTAAGCAGATAGGGGTTCTCCCTGTTTCTGTCAAAACTGTTTCCCCAAAATCAACCAGCTCGGCCTGGGTAAGGGATATACGTAGTGAACTGGGTCACTTGTGAGTTGCCTGCTGGTTGTTCACCTGGTCCCATAGGCTGCTTGTGCTTCATCGTCTGATGAACAACAGGTCATGCCAGGAAATGCACAGGTTCCCCCAACTCACCATTGGGCTTGTCACTGTCCCTGGTGTCAAAAGCAAGGGTGACCTGTTGTTGTACTTCAGCTTCCAGAGCATGTACCTGTGTTTCCAGCATATCTGCCTTTTGTTCAAGTCTCAAAGCCACACCACTTCATGGAGTGCCTGGTCCATGTCGGCTCGCAGTACAGTGAACAACAGCCAGCCCCCGGTCAACAGGAAAGTGGCCACTGGGTACCAACATACTCGAGGGTGGCCAAATTTCCTCCCCCTCCTGAGGGCCTAGTGGCTCCCTTACCTGTTTGGAATCCTGACAGTGACCCCAATTGTCAGGCTGGATCACAGGCCCTTCAAACCTGTCCTGTGCAGGTCATGAGCTAGGTAGTTGGAAAAAGATCCTGGGAGCCATTGACAAGGTTGGCATGCTTTATTCAGACATGAGCTCAGTCCCCCAGTGGATCAGAGCCATTGTCTTTCATACTAGAGTCAGATAAACAAGGCACACCTGGGGGCACACACGCAATGAACGTGTTTACAACAGGCAGGCTGAGTCATGCTCAGCTGGATATGAGGTGAGGGAGCCTGACAAGTCTGTCTCCATTTTCCTGACAGTTCCCCTCTCTCTCTCTGAGGCTTTCTGCTCCCTGCCCCAGCCTGGCGATTCTTCTGAACGCCTTCCCTCTTCCCGAGGTTCCAGCCTCTCTGAGCTCTTCCATTCCACCTGGCCTTTCCCAGCGGAAGGTCACCAGCTTCTGCCCCCTCCTCCTCCCCCAGGCCCCCTGGAAACCACTGCTTTCTACACATACATCACAGCCTTAAAATTAAGCCGCCCTGTCCCCAGGCTGCCAGCCTGTGAGAGGATGACACTCACCGAGAGTATGAAGCTTGGTGTTATTCGAGGAACTGCTGGTGTCAAGGATGCTCTTGGGTTCTGTGGTCACAATTCAATAAGGAAGGGTGGACAACAGGGTGCAGATGGAGAAGCCAGCCCTGTGGGAGCTCCGGGCTGGAGAACTGCCAGGGGACGGGCTCAGGGGCCAGTGTGTTTTCCCCTGCTGGTCTAGGAAGAGCCTCTGTTTCCCTCAGTCTCCCACCCAACTCCTCTGTGGGTACTCTCTTTTAAGAGCTCTTCTCCCCTGACATCCTTTCAGTGGACAAGGCTGTTATCCTGCCCCCCAGAGATCTGCTGGGATGGTGGGGTGCACCCAGGAGAGTTAGGGGCCTCTGGGTGTGGGCCCCAGCCCTGCCACCTGCTGGCTGCGTGGATTCGAAAAAATCAACTTTACAGAGACGGGTTTCCTCCACATCCAGCAACGGGTGGTGCAGCTCCAGAGGATTAACAGGCAGTAAGCGTCATGCAAATGCTCACTGTTATGATGATGATGATGTTTTTAATCACACAATTACCCAAAACCTCCGTGAGCTTATTTTTGGTTCTGAGAGGGAATCATCAAAGAGTCTGTCAGCCGCAGGCTCCGTGAGACGTGAAGGATGACAGCCTGACACTGCAGAAGGAAAAACGGTTTCATGCAGCCTCCGTGATGCATGCTCTGTGACCACACCAGTGCATGTGTGCAGAGGACACACTCATCTTTAAAACGGTGCAGTTACTTTCCTGGGATGCGTAGGCAGAGAAGTGTGTCATTTATTTCAGAGTGGTCTCCATCCACATAGGACAAAGTTTGGTGACCTGAAGGCACAAGGGACGATTCATTACAGGATAGGTATGCACTCCGTTCCTTTTCCGTATGCTTCTGTATTTAACCTACTAGCTCTGTGACCTTGGGTGGCTTCCTTAACCCATCTGACTCCAAGTTTCTTCAACAGTAAAATCAAGATGATAATAGCCCTCTATTCATTTCCTAGGTGTGTCGTAGTAAAGTACCACAAGCTGGTGGCTTAAAGCAGCAAATTTATTCTCTCGCAGTTCTGGAGGTCAGAAGTCAGAAATCCAGGTGTCAGCAACCCACCCTCACTAGGAATCCTCTAGGGAAGAATTCTTTCTTGCTTCGTCCAGCTTCTGGTGGCTCCAGGTGTTCCTTGGCTTGTGTTAGCGTCACTTCAGTCTGTGCCTCTGCGGTCACATGGCTGTCATCCCCTGTGTGTCTCTGTCTTCTCCTCTTCTTATAAGGACACCAGTCATATCGAATCAGGGCCCACCCAAAGACCTCATTCTAACTTGGTTACATCTGCAAAGACCCTGTCTCCAAATAAGGTCACATTTAAAAGTACTGGGAGTTGAGCAGCAACATATCTTTTGGGGGGGATGCCATCCAACCCGTAACAAGTTCTACCCATAACTACCCCGGGGGCTGCCAGGAGGATACGTAAGTCGGCAAGTGTAAAGTGCATGGTAGTGGCTCGTGGTGACTGTGCCATGCCACACTGTTGAGCCATTACTGTGATTATTTATTATTATTATTATGAGCATTATCAAGGAGCTTCTGCAGTTACAGGAGGTGAAGAGAGCTTTTCCAGAGGCGGAAGGGGAAGCATTATTGAGGGGGGTCATTCGAGCTCCTCAGAGCAGCACCGGTTGCTCTGCTTTGCCTCTGCACGTAGAACAGGATTTGTGCCTTCTTTACAGTTCCCGCTGGAGTCAAGTTATCTTCTCCAAATTCAGAGAAACATGACGCCTACGTGCTCATCCCCTGTTCACTTGACACAGTGATTGGAGCCCTGCTGTGTAAGTGGTGTGCTATGGGAGAGAAAAATAAATGATTACTCAGACAGGGACTTTGAGTCCAAGGAGCACACCTTCTCCTGCAGGAGCACACATTTATCTACCTTCTGCAAGACGAGTCACCACGTGAGAAGAGCTTGCAAGAAGTAGAAACAGATTTCATGGGATCTTGGGTGGGCCACGCCTGCTCAGCTCAGGGCTGGGTCCCATGAAGAAGGCAAGAGAAATTGACATCAGCCTAGAGGAGCTTTCAGCTCCTTCACTCAATGTTTATGAAGCTCCCAGTTAAGCCAGACCCAGGCCACACGATGACAAATGAGACAGGAACCAACGGGAGCCGGGAGCGCCCCTGGGTTGATGAAGAAGCCGTGCAGAGTCGACCGAAGAAGCAGATGCATGAAGAGGCAGGTGTGCGTGGGCTGAGCTGGGGGCTATGAAGTGGCCAGGGAGAGGTTATTGTATTTCGCTGGGTCTGGACTCCCACGCCCTCTCCCTCCCCAGCTGGCAGCCCCTCTTCGTCCTGCAGGTGGCTAATACGCGGTGGGTTTCCACTCTTGTCTCTCTTTTCAAGTTTGCCCGAAAGAACGTCTCCAGGCTTCCCAGATTGCTGCATTAAGTTCAACATCTTTAATCTGGCTCATTTCGCAGCCATTCATTTTAATCATGCAAAGGTCAGCTGTCACAGCACAAATGTTAAACTTAATTTGTTTTCTTGATGCACAGCATATTGGCGATAATTTGGCTGAATTTTTAGTGATTTATCAAGGGGGAGGTGCAGTGGGTAGGGGTCACAGACAGCAGAGGCTGGGGCTGCTCGGAAACCCGCTGGATGGCAGAGGGGCTTGATTCAGGGCAGGGGTGCCAATGACATTAAGTTCCAAGAATGGTGCCTTTTAGTCCCTAGAGTCTGTGGCTGCCCAGAGGCAGCAACCTGGGTCTTGAACCAGGAGTCTTGGGTTAGAGGCAAATGGCTTGGTTGCTTTAGGCACTGGTCACCCCCACATAAATGGTTAGTGAGTCTCTAGCACCCTCTGTGTCTGCTCCTGTAGAGCAGGGCTTTGCATTTTGGTCGCTGTTCTTTCTTCTTTTGAGAGAGGAAAGCAACTCAAGGAGGCAAACATGACCTCCTGACCACCTCCCTCACCCCTGCACCGGCCTCTCCTTCCTCTGGCCCCTCATTCCTGTCTCTCGTTTCTTTGCATCTACTGGAAGTTTCCAAGCTGACATGGAGGCTTGAGACCTCTCATCAAGCTTTGCCACTTACCACAAGTTTTTCTAAGCTGGCAGAAGATGCCCTGGGAAGGATTGTGGAAGCACAGTCAGGCACCACAGAGGAAACAGAACTCGCCTTCTGCATTCGTGTGGAATTGCATCATTAGTCATGCGTGGTCTCGTGGCCTCCATGGAGGAAGACTAAGAACAAGTGGACATTTGTGAGTGCTGCGTGTCATGGACATCCGTGGACAGTGGTCACCCACCACGCACGGATGGGTTTGGTTGCATAGGGTAAGGGCGGGGAGTGTTTTTTCTTCTTTACTGAATGCTATGTGTCTTTCCATATACCACCTACCTAATGGCCTGCAGCCCTTCAGCTCAACCTGTCCAAGCATCCTGCGTTATCTGGGCAATGCAGCTCATCCTCTCTTTGAACCCATTTCCTGGGCTGACCCCATCCTGTGCTGGCACGTATATGCCAGCCATCATGCCACATATTTCACCTATATTGTCTTTTTTTTTTTTTTAATAAAGATGACCAGTAAGTGGATCTTAACCCTTGACTTGGTGTTGTCAGCACCACACTCTCCCAAGTGAGCTAACTGGCCATCCCTATATAGGGATCTGAACCCACGGCCTTGATGTTATCAGCACCACACTCTCCAAAGTGAGTGATGGGCTGGCCCTTGTATCATATTTTAGATCCCAACAACCACCAACCTAGGGGCAGGTATCGTATTGCCCATTTCACAAAGAGGAAACCCAGACTCTTGAGTGATAAAGCGGCTCGTCTCAAGCCACGCGGCTTGGCAGTGTCTATTCTGCCCTGAGGCCTGGGCTTGCAGACTCTGGGTCCTCCCTGCCTTGTAAAGCCAAAGAGGCCTTCTCCACCTAAGAGCCTCGGTGGTCGCTCTGCACTGTGTCACCAGGAAGTCCAGAGACATCAGCAGAAAATTCAGCCTGGCTTGGACCTGCCTCACCAACCCCTTTCTTTCCACCTCCTACCCCCGAATTAAGGCAGCCCCCTCCCAGGTGTCCCACTGAGCCGTGGCTCCTCTCTGGTAAGCCTGGCTCCCTCAGGCCGCTGGGCTTTCCTCCACGGTCACCTCTCCACCTGGATCTCCCTTCCATCATCACCCAACACACTGCCACCTCCCCGGCAGGCCTGAGACTGCCCAGGCATGGAAACGCCATGGCTGGCCACCCTCTGAGTCCCGCCTGTTCTCTCTTCCACAAGACCCTGAGGAAGTTGCTTGGTAACGACTTCGAAGCAGGGGCCTCAGTGGCATTGGAGACACTGCTCACTGCGGAGCAACTGTGTCTAAGTTCTCCCGCCTCTGTGCCCCGCTCCCCACCATCCAGCACGGCTCCTGGCAGGTGCAAGGGGCTCCGTGAGCATTCAGAGAATAAGTGCAGGACTGTTGCAGAGCAAGAATGCTCACAGGTTAGGAGAAGTACTGAGAGGCGAGGTGGAGCCTGTGGCACATGCAGTCCAAGAGTGACTACTTAGTGGTGGTTGTGTCACTGGGTCAAAAACATCTCCTACATTGTACCAGACAATAAGGTCACCTGGTAGCCATTGGGGGACAGAGCCAAGGGAAATGGGGTGGTGTAGGATGTCCTCTCCTCCCCTCCGTCCACACTTCTGTCCCTCACCCAGTTCATGGTGGCAACAGAGTCCACCCCAATGGAATACATACTTGATGCTGGTCACTGTCACCATGAGTCGCAGCTGAGGGTGGGTTAAGATAGCCTGGCTTCCCATCGCAGTGAGACTTGCTGGCTGTGTGAGCTGGGGCAAGGTACCTAACCTCTCTGTGCCTCCTCATCTTGGGCATTCACAATAGGCATTAGCATATCAAAGGCTTGGGTAGAGCCTGAACTAAAGAAACTGTCTGGGAGACTCTGGGTTTGAGTAAGTTTCTTCACTGCAGGACTTCTCAGAGCCTTTAATGTGCAAATATGTGCTATGAACTTCCAAAAGGAGTCACTGCCAATACGTTATCACGGATCACTTTTAGCGTGGGGCATCTCGGTTTGGGAAATTATGGTCATCACAGTGCAGTGATAGCGAGCGTTGATGGGCACTTCCTGCGTGTGAGTCAGCGTGCTCAGCATCTGCACCGACGGACGCATTTGACAGGGGCTGCTAGGATACCATCCCCCATCCACCTTCGAGGTTTCTGAGGCTTAAGTTCAGTGCCACCTCGCCAGCAGTGATGCGGGCCGGAGTTCCACGCGGGCGGCTGCTGTGCTCCCACACCTCTAGAGGCCAGAAATCCAAAATCAAGGCATCAGCAGGACCACGCTCTCTCTGAAAGCTCTAGGGGAGGGTGGTGCTTCCTTGCGCCTTCTAGGTTCTGGGGTTTGTTGTAGGTCCTTGAATTGTAGACGCGTCACTCCAACTCTGCCTCTGTCATCACATGTGGTTCTGTCTGTGTCTGTTTCCACTTCTCATAAAGTCATATCAGGTTTGGGGCCCACCCCAATAGAGTATGACCTCATCTTTGTTTGAATACATCTGCAGTGACCCTCTTTCCAATTAAGGTCACACTCACAGGTTCACAGCATCCAACATATCTTTGTGGAGGACACAGTTCTACCCAGAACAGGTGCAGGAACCTGGCTGTAGGGAGAAAAAAAAGTCTTTTTAGTTCTCCCGTCTTAGGTTCTGAGCCTGGGGCCCTGCAAATAGGCTGACAAAGGAGAGTTTAACAAGAGAAAAAGCCCAGAAGTTTATTGTCATGTGCGCGGTGCTTACACACAGGAGCATTTACTGATGAGTCGTCTCAAAGGGTGGTTAGAACTGGGGATTATGAGGCATCTTAAAAAGAGTGACAGACAAAGGAAAAGCCTTTGAAGTGCTTGGCCCGCCACTGGGTGAAGACAGCGTGCTGTAGACTGAAGGACTGCATCCCCCCAAATCCGCGTGTGGAAATCCCAGCCCCAATGTGGTGGTGGTAGGAGATGAGGACATGAAGGTGGGGCCCTCGTGAATGGGATCACTGCCCTCATAAAAGGCACCCCAGGAAGCTCTCTCACTCTTTTTCCACCATGTGAGGACACAGTGGGAAGACGGCTGTCTGCCAACCAGGACGTGTGCCCTTGCCAGACACCGAACCTGCTGACATCTTGATCTGGGACTTCCCAGCCTCCAGAACTGTGAGATATAGATGTGTGTTGTTCAACCCACCCAACCGGTGGTGTTTTTGTTACAGCAGCTCAAGTGGACTGACAGAGGTGGGGGGAGCACTCACATCTGGTCATTTGCCACCCCCCCAAATCTGGGAACCTCCAGTTCCTCCAGCACCCTCAACAGGGTGCCCTCTGAGCCCCGTCTACCCTCCTGTCCCCACTCCACCCAGGCAGCATGACTCTTGCCATTTCCTGATGGCCGCCCACCCTCTCTCACTTCTTGACCGTTCCCCACCCTGTCCCACCTGCCGGGGGCCCCAGGCCCACTCCTGGGACTTTTCCCGTCTCAGCAGAAGTGCCACTTCCTCCGAGCAGCCTTTTTTGACCCCAAGTCGGGATCAGGTGCTGGGGATGCTTCTCCAGGCTGTCACCATCCCTGACTGCGGTGTCTCCTGTCATCTTTCCTCTGTGGACATGGGATGGAGTCACGCTCCTTTACCTCTGCGGACCCCACGGCCCGGGTGGACAGCGTTTCTCCAGACCCCAAGGCGTGCTGAGCAAACCTAGTCAGAACCGCGGCTTTCCTGCAGCCGCTAACACAGAGACGATTCCCATCCCGCTGGGGCTTCAGCTGAGTGGGTTTAGCATGTCTCGGAGTGAGGGTGTACTCCGCAGAGGAGGAGGACAGCAGTCAGGAAAGGGTCTTAAAGTGTCACCTGCTGAGGGATTCAGGAGCCACTGACATCCGTAAGAAGCTCATTTTCCTTTTCAGTTGACTGCGGTCCCCCCACCTCCTGGGGGATCTGGGGTCCTCTAAAGTTTGTTGTCTTGTGTGGGATGGGCTGTGAGCTTAAGGTACTCTCTGGAGAGACAGAGGCACAGAAGAAAGCTAGATCCATAGAAGATGTCACTATGAAACGGAGTGTGGTCCTGTGGGAGGCAGCCAACAGTCCCAGTCAAAGAACTTACCCTGCCGGCAAACTGACAGCAGGATGTATTCTGCACCACTCAGACGCGACTCAGCCGACCGGTGTAATTACTCTATTGGTGACACCGGCGAAATGTAAATTAACTCAAATAGGCAGAGGTGGCCGATAAAAGGTCCCTTTTCCATGCACGGGTATGATGTGAAAATGGCTTGGAATTTTTTCATTCGTGAAGATTGACACCATTGTAGGGAGCATCCGTCAGGAGGCTGGGCAGCCTGTCCCACCCAGCCTCAGTCTCCCTGCCCCTTCTCCAATATCCTTTCACATCTTGCAGCTTTTGGAGAGGCCAATCAAATCAATAGCAAGTATTTCCATGCTGGGAAGGGTTTGACTTGCAGGGTAACCAGACGTGTGGAGTCTCCAAATGGAAATGTCAGATCATGGCTGTTTCCCGGGGCTGGGCAGGGGCATCCCTCTCTGCCTCCTCTGGAAGCTGCTTCCCTCCAGAGCATGGCCTTGGGATGGGCCAGGAGAGAAGCATGGACCAAGCAGGGAGCCTTGCCCAGCGCTGAGGCTTTGGGGTGCATGGTGTACTAGCTGCCCTGACATCCTGGCATGGGGTGCATGGTGTACTAGCTGCCCTGACATCCTGGCATGGAGCCAGGATGAGATGTGAGTCACAAGACATAGCATCTTTCCAAAATAACCCATGCTTGTGTGGCTCCGGTTTGCAAAGTGTCTTGACATCACCAGCCTTTAATTAGCTGTGCTTTGCCATTGGGGATTTGGGGACTGCCACTTTGCAGGCTGCAAATGACATCTTTGAGTCACTGAAAGCAGGAATAAAGTGTAGTTACTAATGAGGGTGTTAGAGCTGGAAGGGGCCCTGGGTCACCTCGTCTAGTGATAATTAGCACCAGCCCAGGGAGGGGACAGGACTGGCCTAGGTCACAAACAGTAAACAGCAGAAATGAAACAGGCTCCTGAACCTGTCTGGAGCCGTGTCTATTGCATAGGGCTGGGTGTCCTGAAGTGACAGCTGCCTGTCCTCAGGAACAGAGGGGCACACACATGGGATCATTCCATACATCCTATAGGTACACAGAAGATGGTCATCAGCAGCATAGACCATTGAGGCCAAGGCTGCCTGTAACCCTCCCTCCGGCAATGCATGAAGAGGGACTGGAGACTGAGTCACCTGGACCCACACGCCACGGCCAGGTTCCTGTGTGTGGGTGTGAAGCGTGCCTGTGGTTTTGATTTGCATTTCCCTAATGACAAACGATGTTGAACATCTTGTCCTATACTGATTGGCTATTTATGTATCTTCTTTGGAGAAATGTCTACTCTATCCTTTGCATGTCCTTTTTTCAAAAATAGACTATTTTTTAGCGCAGTTGTAGGTTCAGCGCTCAGTTGAGAGAAAGGTACACAGAGTTCCCATATCCCCCTTGTGCCCCCATAGCACAGTCTTTCCCACTGTCAACCTCCCCCACCAGAGGGGTACGCTTGTTGCAGTCGATGAACTGACACTGACACATCATAGTCACCCAGTCACAGTGTACGTTAGAGTTCATTCTTTTTTTTTTTTTTTTTTTACAAAATCAGGTGTCTTTTCTAAAAATTAATTTTTGTCGTATATATTTAAGGTGTAAGACATGATGTTTGATATATGTATACACAGTGAGATGATCACTACAGTCAGACAAATGAATACATCCATCACTTTCCATAGTTACTCCCTTTTTGTGTGTGGTACAAAGAGCACAAAGAACTACCGTCTTAGCGAAGTCTCAGTACACCATGCATCACTATCAGCTATCGTCTTCATACTGCCCATTACATCTCTAGACTTATTCATTCTACCTAATTGCAAGTTTGTACCCTTTGACCTACTCTCTCCCTCACCTCCTTCCCTTCCCTGCCCCTCATAACCACTGTTCTACATTCTGTTTCTGTTTTTTTTTTATTTCACATGCTTTTTTTAAAGCACGTGTCTGTGCTTCATTCCTTTTTTAATTTTTATTATTATTATTTTTTTCTATTTTAGGTTTTTAATGTGGTTGTTGAAAAATTCATTTTTATTTATTTATTTATTTATTTATTTTTTTAAATTTTATTTTGTCGATATACATTGTAGCTGATTAATGCTCCCCATCACCAAAACCTCCCTCCCTTCTCCCTCCCCCCTCCCCCCCAACAATGTCCTTTCTGTTTGCTTGTTGTATCAACTTCAAATAATTGTGGTTGTTATATCTTCCTTCCCCCCCCCCGGTTTGTGTGTGTGTGTGTGTGTGTGTGTGTGTGTATGTGTGTGTGTGTGTGAATTTATATATTAATTTTTAGCTCCCTCCAATAAGTGAGAACATGTGGTATTTCTCTTTCTGTGCCTGACTCGTTTCACTTAATATAATTCTCTCAAGGTCCATCCATGTTGTTGCAAATGGCAGTATTTCATTCGTTTTTATAGCTGAGTAGTATTCCATTGTGTGGATGTACCACATTTTCCGTATCCACTCATCCGATGATGGGCATTTGGGCTGGTTCCAACTCTTGGCTATTGTAAAGAGTGCTGCGATGAACATTGGGGAACAGGTATACCTTCGACTTGATGATTTCCATTCCTCTGGGTATATTCCCAACAGTGGGATGGCTGGGTCGTATGGTAGATCTATTTGCAATTGTTTAAGGAACCTCCATACCATTTTCCATAGAGGCTGCACCATTTTGCAGTCCCACCAACAATGTATGAGAGTTCCTTTTTCTCCGCAGCCTCGCCAGCATTTATCGTTCATAGTCTTTTGGATTTTAGCCATCCTAACTGGGGTTAGATGGTATCTCAATGTGGTTTTGATTTGCATTTCCCGGATGCTGAGTGATGTTGAGCATTTTTTCATATGTCTGTTGGCCATTTGGATATCTTCCTTAGAGAAATGCCTACTTAGCTCTTTTGCCCATTTTTTAATTGGGTTGCTTGTTTTCTTCTTGTAAAGTTGTTTGAGTTCCTTATATATTCTGGATATTAATCCTTTGTCAGATGTATATTTTGCAAATATTTTCTCCCACTCTGTTGGTTGTCTTTTAACTCTTTTAATTGTTTCTTTTGCTGTGCAGAAGCTTTTTAGTTTGATATAATCCCATTTGTTTATTTTTCCTTTGGTTGCCCGTGCTTTTGGGGTCGTATTCATGAAGTCTGTGCCCAGTCCTATTTCCTGAAGTGTTTCCCCTATGTTTTCTTTAAGAAGTTTTATTGTCTCAGGGTGTTAAAAGACCACGAATAGCCAAAGCAATGCTCAGCAAAAAAAATAAAGCTGGAGGCATAACACTACCTGACTTTAAGCTATACTACAAAGCTATAATAACCAAAACAGTATGGTACTGGCATAAAAACAGACACACTGACCAATGGAATAGAATAGAGAATCCAGAAATCAACCCACACACTTACTGCCATCTGATCTTTGACAAAGGCACCAAGCCTATTCACTGGGGAAGGGACTGCCTCTTCAGCAAGTGGTGCTGGGATAACTGGATATCGATATGCAGGAGAATGAAACTAGATCCATACCTTTTTTTATTTTTAAAAATTTAAAAAATTTATTATTAGCGTGTTCATTCTTACAAATTGTGATATTTCTTTATGCCCTTTGCCTGACCTATCACTTCCTAAACCCCATCCGTCCCTCCCCCCATCTCTAGGATCCTTAGGTTTGTCCTGTCCTTCTGAAAGTTCAACTTATTGTTGTGGTCTTTTCTTTCTTTCTTTCCTTCATTCCTTCCTTCTTCCCTCCTTTCCTGCCTCCCTCAATCCCTCCTTCCCTTCCTTCCTTCCTAGCACCCAGTTATAAGTGAGAACGTGCAGTATTTCTCTTTCTGTGTCTGGCTTATTTCACTTAACATAATTTTCTCCAGACTCATCCATGTTGTTGCAAATGGCAGAATTGCATTCTTTTTCATGGCTGAGTAGTATTCCATTGTGTGTGCATACCACATTTTCTTTATCCAGTTTTCCATCGATTGATACTTAGGTTGGTTCCATATTTTGGCTATTGTGAATAGAGCCGTGGTGAACATGGGCGTGCAGGGATGCCTTCCATATGATGATTTCCATTCCAGTGGGATCGCATGCTGTGTAAGTGAGATCACACAGGCTCTGGCGTATTTTGCTCAGCATAATGTCTTCTAGTTTTACTGACGCTGTTGCACATGGCAGTATCTCCTTCCTTTCTGAGGCTGAATAATACTCCATTTCACATACGCCCTACAATTTCTTCAGTCATCCATTGATGGAAACTTAGGTTGTTTCCATATCTTGGCTGTTGTGAATAATGCTGTAGATTAACATGTGAGTGGAGATATCTCCACAAGGTGCTGGTTTCATTTCCTTTGGGTATGTACGCAACAGTAGGATTGCTGGGTCATATGGTAGTTCTATTTTTAATTTTTTTGAGGAAACCCCATACTGTTTTTCACGATGGCTATACTAATGTACACTCCCACCAGCTGTGTATTAGGGTTTCCTTTTCTCCACGTCCTCGCCAAGACTTGTGACATCTCACCTTTTTTATAAAGGCCATCCTAATGGTGTGAGGTGATGTCTCATTGTGGTTTTGATTTGCATTTTCCTGATGTTTAGTGATGTCAAGTACCTTTTTACATGCCTGGCCATTTTTATGTCTTCTGGACCAATGGGGCAGAATAGAGAGCCCAGCAATAAACCCAAACTTATATGGTCAGTTAATTTTCAACGAGCACACCAAGAAAACACAGTGGGGAAAGGATAGTCTCTTCAATAAATGGTGCTGGGAAAACTGGATATCCTCATGCAAAAGAATGAAACTGGACCCTTATCTTATACCATACACAAAAAATAAACTAAAAATGGATTCAAGACCTAAACATAAGACCCGAAACCATAAAACTCCTAGAAGAAAACAGGGGAGAGCTCCTTGATATCAAACCAAAAGCTCAGGCAAGGAAAGCAAAAATAAACAAGTGGAACTACATCAAAATAAAGCCTTGCTCACAGCAAGGAAAACAACAAAATGAAAAGGCAGCCTATGAATTAGGAGAAAATATTTGCAAACTGTATATCTGAAAGAGGATTAATATGCAAAATGTACCATATAAGGAACTTACACAACTTAACAGCAAATAACCCACAAATAACCCAATTGAAAATGGGCAAAGAACTTGAATACATGTTTTCCCAAAGAAGACATAGGCTTCAGTCTTGTATTGTGTGTTCTATGGATTTGGACAAGTGCATAATGATGTGTGCCCACCACTGCCGTGTCAGACAGAGACGTTTCACTGCCCTGACAGTCCTCTGTGCTCTGCCCGATAACTCAGCACTAAATGATATTCCATTGTCTGGATGTATCATAGTGTATTTATTTATTTTCCTATTAAAGGACATTTTGGTTGCTTCCAAATTTTGGCAATTACAAATAAAGCTGCTATAAACATCCAGTTGCAGGTTTTCGTGTGTGAGCATAGATTTTCAATTCCTTTGGGTAAATAGCAAGGAACACAACTTCTGGATCGTGTGGTAAGAGTATGCTTAGTTTGAAAAGAAAGTGCCAAACTGTCTTCTTTTTTTTTTTTTTTTTTTTTTTTTTTTCCGTGACCGGCGCTCAGCCAGGGAGTGCACCGCTCATCCTTATATAGGATCTGAACCCGCGGCGGGGAGCGTCGCCGCGCTGCTAGCGCAGCACGCTACCGAGTGCGCCACGGGCTCAGCCCCAAACTGTCTTCTGAAGTGGCTGTACCGCTTTGCATTCCTGCCAGCAATGGATGAGAGTTTCTGTTGCTTCATGCCCTCACCAGCATTTAGTGTTGTCAGTGTTCTGGATTCTGGCCATTCTAATATGTGTGTAGTGGTGTCTCATTTTTTTAATTTGCCATTCTGTAATGACATATGATGTTGAACGTCTCTTTATATTCTTATTTGCCATCTATATATCTTCTTAGGTGAGGTGTCCATTCAGGCCTTTTGCCCATTTAAAAAATAGGGTTATTTATTTTCCTACTGTTGAATTTTAAGTGTTCTTTGTCTATTTTGAATAACAGTTCTTTATCAGTTACGTCTTTAGCAAATATTTTTTCTCAGTCAGTGGCTTGTCTTATTCTCTTGACAGTGTCTTTTGCAGAGGAGAAGTTTTCAGTTTTAATGAAGTCCAGCTTATCAATTATTTTTTCATAGATCCTGACTCTGGTGTTGTATCTTAAAAGTCATCACCATAGGCAAAGTCATCTAGATTTTCTCCAGTGTTATCTTCTAAGAGTTTAATAGTTTTGCATTCTACATTAAGGTTCATGATACATTTTGAGTTAATTTTTTTAGAGGGTGTAAGGTCTGTCTAGGTTCTTTTTTTTTTCTTTGTGTGTGAATGTCCAGTTGTTCCAGCAAAATTTGTTGAGCAGATTCTCTTTGCTCCATTGTATTGCTTTTGCCCCTTTGTCAAAGATCAGTCAAATATATTTTTGTGGGTCCATTTCTGGGCTCTCCATTCTGTCCCATTGCTCTATTTGTCTATTCTTTCACCAGTGCCACACTGTTTTAATTACTGTAGCTTTATAATATGTGTTGAAGTTAGATAGTGTCAGTCCTTTGACTTGGTGGTTCTTCAATATTGCATTGGCTAGTCTGGGTCTTTTTCTTCTCCATATGAACTTTAGAATCAGCTTGTTTTTTTTTGTCGTTTTTTCGTGACCGGCACTCAGCCAGTGAGTGCACCGGCCATTCCTATATAGGATCCGAACCCGTGGCGGGAGCGTCGCCGTGCTCCCAGTGCAGCACTCTACTGAGTGCGCCACGGGCTCGACCACAAAGTAACTTCCTGGGATTTTAATTGAGTTTGCATTTATCTATAGATAAAGTAGGGAAGAATTGACATCTTGACAATACAGAGTCTTCCTATCCATGAATGGAAAATAATTTTCCATTTATTTAGTTCTTTTTTGATTTCTTTCATCAGAGTTTTGTAGTTTTTCTCATACAGATTTTACACATATTTTTTTAGATTTATATGTAAGTATTTCAATTTTTTGGCATGCCAATATGTTGAGCATCCCTTATCTGAAATTCTTGTGACCAGAAGTGTTTCAGATCTTGGATTTTCTTGAATTTTGGAATATTTGTAGAACACATACCAAGTTGAGCATCCCTAACCCAAAAATCTGAAATCTGAAATGCTCCAATGAACATTTCCTTTGAGGATCAGGTCAGTGTTCAATAAGTTTTGGATTCTGTAGCATTTTGGATTTTCAAATTAGGGATACTCAACCTGTATAGTGTTTTAAATATCAAATTCCACTTGCTGGTATATAAGAAAGCAATGTATAATATACTTTTGTATATTAACCTCACATCCTGCAACCTTGCTATAATTGCATATTAGTTCCAGGAGGTTTTCTGTGATTGATTTTTAAAAGATATTTTAGGTAGACAATCATTCCATCTGCAAACAAAGACAGTTTTTTTCTTCCTTCCCAATCAGTATACCTATTGTTTCCTTTTCTTATTACATTAGCTAGGACTTCCAGTATTACATTGAAAATGAGTGTTGAGAGGAGACAACCTTGTCTTCTTGACTTTAGCAGGAAGGCTTCTAGTTTTCTACCATTTGGTATGATATTAGCTGTAAATTTGATATAGATGTTCTTTATCAAGTTGAGGAAGTTCTCTATTTCTGGTTTGCTGAGGGTTTTTAATCATGTGGGTGTTGGATTTTGTCAGATGCTTTTCTTGCATCTGTCAATACAATCATATGATTTTTCTTCTTTGGCCTGTTGATGTGATGGATGGATTACATTAATTGATTTTCAAATGTTAAACCAGCTTTGCATACCTGGGATAAATCCCACTGGGTCATTTTGGTAGACTTGCAATTTTTTTGTTGAAAGGTGGGTTAAGGAATTGCGGTAAGTAGGCCTTCTGAAATGTGGTGATAAGATGTGGGGGGAGGGGAGGAGTCCTATAGTCCTGTGATTAGGTCTCATTCTTTCTGTGTGCCTGTGTCCTGGGACCATGAACTTCACCAGTGCTTCTCATCCGCTTGCCCCCACCCTTAGGTAGAACAGGATGGCTAGAGGGGGCTGGAATTCAGTATTTTCCGTCCCCTAGGTTGGTTAGGTTTTTAATAACACCTATGTAGGTGAGGCTGTGGTAGAACAATTTCTCTTGAAGTGTGTTTAAAAAAAAAGCAGAATGCTCTGATGTATTTTAGAATGGCTACTCCCCCACCCCCCTTTGCAGAAAGCAAGAAGGGATTTTTCTGTAATATTTACTCTGAGAATCTGGTAGTGCTCCTGGAGATAAAACTCACAAATTGCAAGGGCCTCTCTAAAACTGTTCTCTCCACTCCTGAGTTTTTAGTTCTCAAACTTGTCCACACTGAGCCTCCAGCAATTCATCAACTACAGTTTAGGTTTTTCTGTCCTGGCACTGGTTCCTGCAGAGGTTTCTGCTACAGTAAATTGGGATTCTCTATATTTGCATGTCTCTCCAATTTTGGGGACAGAGGTTTGCCTTGTGACCTTACTTCTCTGACGGATCTCAAGAGATGGTTGATTTTTCATTTTGTTCCACTTTTTACTTAGTAGGACAGACTATTGACTTCCGAGCTCCTTACATACTGATAGGAAACCAGAAGTCTCTCTTCTTTGCCATTTTTAATTGGGATATCTGTCTTTTTATTGTTGAGTTGCAAGAATTCTTTACATACCCTAGATAAAAGTCCCTTATCAGATATAGGATTTCCAAGTATTTTCTCCTTTCCTGTAGGTTGTCTTTTACTTTTCTTGATGGTATCCATTGAAGTACAAAGTTATTAATTTGATAAAGTCCAATGTATTTTTTCTTTTGTTGCTTGTGCTTTTGGTATCACATCTATGAAATCATTTCTTAACCCAAGTAATGTGATTTAATCCTGTGTTTTCTCCTAAGAGAATTATAGTTTTAATTCTTACATTTATGTCTTTGATCTTTTTGAGTTAACTTTTGTATATGGTATGATGTAGGAGTCCGATTTTATTTTCTTGCATGTGAATGTCCAGTTTTTCTAGCACCATTTATGTTTCCAGTACCATTAATCTTTCTCCATTAAATGGTCTTGGCACCCTCATCAAAATCAATTGATCATAAATGTAAAGGATTATTTCTGGACTCTCAATTCTATTCCATTAATATATATGTTAATCTTTATCCCAGTACCATACTGTCTTGGTTAATGTAGCTTTGTAGTAAGTTTTGAAATTAGGAAGTGTGAGTCCTTCAACTATTTTCTTCTTTTTCAATATAGTTTTGGATATTCACATTCCCTTCCCTTTCCATATGAATTTTAGAATCAGTTTGTCAATTTCTGCAAAAAGAAAAAAAATGTGGGTGGGATTTTGATAGAAATTGAATCAAATCTATAGATCAGTTTGGGGATTATTGGCATCTTAACAATATTTAGTCTTCTAATCCATGAACATGGGATGTCTTTTCATTTATTTCATTCTTTAATTTCTTTCAGTGATGTTTTGTAGTTTTCAGCATATGTCTTACACTTCTTTTGTTAAATTTATTCCCAAGCATTTTATTCTTTTGATGCAGTTGCAAATGAAATTGATTTATTAATTTTCTTTTGGATTGTTCATTGCTAGTGTGTAGAAATACAATTGATTTTTGTATATTGATCGTATATCCTGACACCCTGCTGAATTTATTAGTTATAATAGTTTGTGTGTGTGTGTGTGTGTGTGTATTCCTTAGGATTTTCAATATGCATAATCATGTCATCTGCAAAATAGAAATAGTTTTACTTCTTCTTTACAATCTAGATGCTTTTTATTATTTTTTTCTTGGCTAATTGCCATGGCTAGATCTTCCAGTATGATGTTGAATAGAAGTGGCAAGAGTGGACATCCTGTCTTGTTTGTACTTTGATTTTATTTGCTACTTATGGTTGATCAAAGGCCTAGACATTGTGAAGTTATGTCCCTTGTAGGTTTTGTCCAGTAGAATGGCATCCCTGTAGGAAGCTAATTAGTTCTGTCTCTAAGCTAGCTAGCTTATTCCAATTCCCCCCACCCCTCCAGTGCTTGTGTTAACTACCCTGTTACTCTAAATCCCACTGTCCTGGATTTACCACCCTTATGGCTCCATTGTTCATGAGTAAATAGGTCTTTCAAACATGTTAATTCTTCGTTGGTATGAGAGTGCCGTTTTTCACCTTTCTAAGCTATGCTTTGATGCAAGGATGATTGTACATGACATGTTTCTGTTAAAGCCCATCACCTGTGCTCCATCCCATTGGCTGGAGCTCAGTCACCTGACCCCACAGCAATGCAAGGAGGCTGGAACAGGTGACCTACATGCATGGGGGCTTGGGGTCAGGCATCAATCCCTGCAACACCACAAAATCTACTGCTCAGAAGTTTGGGAAACGTAACCTGGGTGGAAGATTCGCCACTACTGTCATCCCCACCTCTTCCCAGATTCCACCTTGAGAGGGAAGTTCTGCCTTTTAAAATGTCCAGAATAGAACATGGAACCCTGGCCTATCCTGTCCTCCTTCATCACCTTCTCACCTGTGCAGGGTCTTGGTTCTTCTTTTCGAGGGTGGGGTCCTTCCTCGGTGTGTGTTAAGTACCACGTGTACCAGGCTGAGGCTGGTTACATGGGGCTAGGGGCCATCTCCTGAGCAGAGGTGGCACATTTATGCTGCTAAGAAGCCCATCAATCCTTATGAATATGAGGACCTTCCATGAGGGAGGTCAAACAGAGCCACATGGTCGAGGGTGAAGGGGCCATGGTGGCTCCTGCCTAGCCTGCAGATTAAAGTCACGCGCATGAGAAAGTGACTTGTGTCAAGAACCTCAGAATGCTCTGGGGACCCCATGGCAGGCAGAGGATGTGGTTTAAGCAGGAAAAGGGCTGAGGATGCCAAGTACATTGGGCTCATTCACTGCCGACAGCTAACTGCTGTGCTTTGAGTGTTGTGAAGCTGCTTTTTATTCACTGTTTTATATCAAAATACAAAGAAAACATCTCTTTCCCATTTGGAAAGTTTCATGTCTCATCCTAATTACCCCTGGCTATCCTGAACCAGAAAAATAACAAGCAAAAGAAAAAAAGAGAAGAGAGAAAGAGGAAAAAAAAGCTACAAAACTCTCATCTCACTTGACTGTCAGCCATTGCCGAGAAAATAGTTGGCAAATGATCTCTGTTTCACATAAACAATTGCAGAAAGCGCCAATCACTTAAGGGAAGTAGAGAGGCTCAAATGGTTTCTACTTATAACTTCTGCTTTAAACAACTTCAAAATGTCACTCAGTTGTCTGATGGCAGGCAACATTCTTGAAGCAGAGAAACACTCCCTGGTTTGGTGCGGTGAGGTGGCTGAGGGTCTCGCCCAGTGCCTTGGGGGGAAAAGCTGTCTGCTCTGGTGGGTTTGGGAAGAAGTTTCTGGGGACCTTGCTGTTCACTGTCACTGGATCACAGGAATGCCCATGCCCGAGAGGCTTTTTATTGGGGGCATACCCCAGCAAGGCCACGTGGGGCCTGGGTTGACTCTTTTGATGGGTTTTGATGGATTTGTTATTTCACTGGATTAACAGGCTGCCTGGGTCAGAATGGGCACACTGGTCTGGGTGGGTGTTGATGCAGCCTTAAAAGGGCCTCTCAAGCCCCTGATGTCTGCTCAGGCTCTTTTCACCATCCGTGTCAGCATCAGCTGGGTCTACCTGCCTCTCTGTGCCCACCATGAGGATGACCCTGAAGGCATCTCGAGGGTCTGGGGTTTTTCAATGAGGTGACAGCACCTATCACTATTTTTCCCAAAACCTCTCCCCACCCCACTTGGTATTCTCGTTCCTCTGCTGAAACTTACTTGCTGCTATGGTTTGAACGTGTTCGCCCAAATCCATGAGTTGGAAACAATCCCCAGTGCACAGTGTCGGGAGGTAGGGCCTTATGGGAAGTGGTCCACCCTCACGAATGGGTTAATGCTGATTATAGAAGGGCTTGAGGCTGTGAGTTTGATTTCTTGCTCACTCTCTTGCTCTTTTGCCTTTCACCATGGGATAGCACAGCAAGAAGGTCCTCACCAATGCTGAGCAGATGCCAGCACCATGCCCTTGGACTTCCCAGCCTCCAGAACTGTGAGCCAAATAAATTAATTCTTTTTTTAACTTCTCAATATACATTGTCATTGATTCTTGTGTCCCTTTACTTGTTCCTCTTTCCCCCCTTCTTCTCCCCTCCCCCTCCCACTACATCATATCTGTTCACTTGTCTTAACAAGTTCAAGGGATTGTTGTGATTGTTGTGTCTTCTTCCCCCCACCCTTTATTTGTTTGTATATTTTTTTATTTATAGCTCCCACAGATAAGTGAGAACATGTGGTATTTCTCTTTCTGTGCTTGACTTGTTTCACTTAATATAATTTTCTCTAAGTTCATCGATGCTGTTGTGAATGGCAGTATTTCATTCTTTTTTATAGTAGAGTAGTACTCCATTATGTAGATATACCACAGCAGAACTGTGAGCCAAATAAATTTCTTTTTCTCAATTATCCAGTCTGTGGTATTCTTTCATAACAGCCCAAATCAGACTACTAAGACATTCACCCGAGCTGTAAAAATCTACATTTCTTTCTCTGTCCTTGAGGTCATCTCTGGTCACATCCATCAGTAAATCATAATCATCATCACCTACTAGATACTGGGTCTGTTCTCCTAATCAGTGGATTTATATGACAGTGCCGAGTAGCCTTGACCTAATATTCTAAAGAAATCTCTGGGCTGTTATAGATCATCAAAACACATTCATTTTAATGGAAAATGAACAACTTCTTGGAGAAATTTCACATGGGACCTATAGAATGAACACCACCAGGACTGTGACCCATTCTCTCTTTTTACCCTTGTCTCTCTTCCCATCTGCTAGCTTGGTGGCAGAGTACAGGCCAGGGGAAGCAACAGATGGCAGAGAAAGAGGTGGCCCCAGACAGCACATGCTGCTAAAACCATGCCACAAGGCCAATGCACATGCAGGATTCCATCCAGCAAACATGTACTGAGCATCTACTCTACTCTGTGCCAGGCACTGTTCTAGGCAGTGGAGACTCATCACAACAGATGAGAATCCCTGTCCACATGGAGTTTACTTTCTACTGGACAGACGACAAACTGGTTAAATAGATGCAATGTATTATAATTTAATGGTGACACGTACTAAAGATAAAGAGAGAGCAGGGAAGGGAGACAGGAAGTGTGGGTGGAGTGGAAGCAATTTCAGAGGGTGATACCTGAGAGGGTGGCATTTGAATAAAGACGTAATATTGGAGGTTGTGAGCTATGTGGATGCCTGGGACAGGAGTACCTGGTCACAGGGAGCGGTCAGGGCAGTGACCCAAGGATAAGAGGAGGCCAGAATGACCAGGAAGAGTAGTGACAGCCAGGGTCCGGGAGGTCGGGGGCAGATTGCCTAGGGCCATCCATGCTGGTCCGAGTGAGACAGGAAGACGGTGATTGGATGGAGCCCCATGGTAGAGATTGCATTTGATAAGGCTCTCCCTAGCTGCTCCACCAGACCACAGAGGGCATGGGGGAGGGGACCCATCAGGAGGTGGCCGCAGTGATCCAGGAGAGTGGTGGTGGAGGCTTGGGTCATGTGGAGAGCAGTGGGCAGATACAGGCTATGCTTTGAAAGTTGAGCCAGAAGAATCTGCTGATGGGTCAGATGTAGGGTATAAGCAAAAGGCAGGAATCGAGGACAACGCTAAGGCTCCCGGCTCCAGCGCATGGGAGAGCAGAGGGCCATGTGCTGTGACGATGAGGAGCCTAGGATGAGCCTTTAGGATGTATTGGAGATTTGGGGTGCTGCTTAGAAATCCCACGTGGACGTGTCACACAGGCAGTGGGAGGTTTGGATCTGGAGTTCAGGGGTGAGGTCAGGGCTGGAGGTGTAAATCTGGGACTGTCAGCAGATGGAATTTAAAAGCCTGGAGTGAATGAGATTCCTAATTACAGTCGCTGATATTTACTCAGTGAATCCCACGCATCGACGCTGCGTTAATTTCTTTACGTTCATCAACTCATTCATTCCCCTCAACCATTCTGTGTACTAGCATTCTCATTTGTCTCCCTGTTTATAGGTGGGGAAACTGAGGCTTGAAGAGGTCACATAACTTAGCTGAAGTTCTTAAAGCCATCACTGTTGAAGGGAGGCTTTCCGTCCAGGCAGAGAGCTCCTGAGCACTCTCCAAGGCTGAACTGAGGGCGGCCACCAACCTCCAGCCAGAAAAAGCCAGGCCCTCAATCCTACAGCTGCAAGGACACGAATTCTGCCGACAACCCGAGGGTGGTTGGAAGCAGCTCCCTCCCCAGCCAAGCCTGCAGTTGGAAACACAGCCCAGCCCAGACGACAACTGAATGTCAGTACTGTGCAAGACCTTCTCCCCACACCATGTACAGACTTATTGCTTTGCTTCTTTTCTCTTTCCAAACAGCATTTGATACCCACTTTAAACTGGTTATGCGGCTCTACAGTGTTTTGCCTGGGAGCGATGTGTGGGTGCCCATGCGTGTGTGTGCATATGTGTGAGTACATGTGTGTTTTCTAGTGGTAAGTCACAGATTATGGAAAGTGCAGGGATTGTGGAGTTAGGTGCTATGTAGAGTCAGAGTTTCAGCCGCACCATCGTGCTTGTCCACACAGCATCACACAATCAGGCGTCAGACCTGGATGAAGCTCAGCGTTGGAATTTGGGGAATGCCAGCCCCCTTCAGTCCCTTAGTGAAGGACCTCTGGATTGTAATCTCCAGTGCCAACCTCAGTGGTCAATAAATATTTGTGGAATAAATGAACAAGTGCATGTTTGAAGAGCCACCTGCAGGAACTATTTTCTCAGGCTGCTTCTCATCCTACAACCCACCCTTGCACAAAGACTTTAAATTTTGATTTATAGCTGATGCACAGACCCTCCAACCCAGGCCCGTGACAAGCTGTGGCCTTAGCATTTCAGGTCCGTGTGGTTTTGTATTAGTTTTCACTGCTGTGTAACAAGTTGCCACACATTTAGTGGCTTAAAACCACTATGATCTCACTCATGACCTTGCTGTTTCTGTTGGCCAGGGTTTGGGCATATTTCACTTGTCTGCTCAGGGTCTCACGCAAGACGGGCAATCCAGTTGTCGGCTGAGCTGTGTTTTCGTGTGCAGGCTCGGCCAGGGAGGAATCTGTTCCCAGGCTCTCTCAGTCTGTCGGCAGAATTCATTTCCTTGTGCCTGTAGGACTGAGGGTCTAGCTTTTTGCTGACTGCCAGCTGGATGCCTCCCATTGCTCCTCGCTAGGCGGGAATCTTCAGCATGGCTGCTCATGTCCTCTAGCCAGCCAGGAGGACCCCTGGCACCAGTCTGCCAAGACAGAGGACTTTGTAAGGCCATGATGGAGCTCGTATGTGTTGTCCCTTCCAAAACTCATGTGGAAATTTGATCTCCAATGTGGCAGTGTTGGAAACTGATTGAGTCATGGGGGTAGATCCCTCATGAATGGATTAATGCTCTCCCTGGGGGAGGGGGGATTAATGAGTGAGTTCTTGCTCTATTAGTTCCCATGAGAGCTGATTGTTTAAAGGACCCTGGCACCTCCTCTCTCTCTCTTGCCACCTCTTGCCATGTGATCTGCTTGTACCCGTTGGCTGCTGCCACTTTTCTGCCATGAGTAGAAGCAGCCCGAGGCCCGTGCCAGATGCAGCTGTCCCAGAATTGTAAGACAAATAAACCTCTCTTCTTTATAAATTACCTAATTTCAGAGACTAAAACAAGCCACCTAATCACGGAGGGACATCCTGTCACTTTCCTGTATTCCACTGGTTAGAAGCAAGTCACTGGTTAGGGTCCCTCCCACACTCAAGGGTAAGGGGCCACACAAAGGTGTGGACACCAGAAGGTGGGCAGCCACTAGTGGCATAACTTCTGCCAGTTGCCCAGGAGTCAATGTGGAGCTTACCCCCCTCCAGGGAGCTTCCAGGATTTCTGTGCCCACCTCCATGTTGTGGTGGAAGGAGGGAGACCTTGCTCCTGTGACCTCAGAGGAAGGGTTATCATGGAGATTTGAGGTGGGGGTCAGCCCAGCATCTCCTGCAGGCACTGAGGCTAGACACATTGGCAGACCAGGTCCTTGTCCCCAGGGAGTCGGCATGCTCATGGAGGAGATGGGTGATAAACAACAGGGCTGAGATGTAGAAGAGAGAATTTCACCTGGATTGTGCCACAAGGGAAATCAACAAAGTGATGGGTATGGGCCGACCGGGGAGTCTAAAGCGCTCCTTAGAGTGACTGGTGAGGCTTCTCTGAGCAGGTGGCACATGGGCCCCTGGTGGCACGAGGGCTCATGGGACTGCTCTGTGTGGGGAGGGGTTGGGCGGGCAGGCCTCACTGTGTCCCCCCCTCCCATCTCTCGAACCTCTCCCGTTCTATCGTTCAGCTCCGGCAGCAGCAGCAGCAGCAGCAGCAGCAGCAGCAGCAGCAGCAGCAGCAGCAGCAGCAGCAGCAGCAGCAGCAGAGAAAAGCCCCGTCAAGCCTGCAGGCATGGTGATGCGAGGCTCACCAAACACAATGTCCTTTCCGCAGTCAGCACGGGGCTCCTGGGCGTGGGTGCCGCTCATACACCCTCACGTTTCCCAGGTGGCTCCTTCTCTTGGGCGTGGGCCTGGACCCTCGGCGCTGCAGTCCCTTCCCTCCAAAGAAAAATTCCTGCTTAACATTTTATGATTCCCAGAAATTTAAGTATTTTTTAAAGTGGCTCAGAGAAGAGTAACCCAAATAACTGATTGTCTAGGGGAGATGGCTGGCTGGGTGGGAGCCTTTAGGCTTACGAGCTCCCCGACAGCTCATATTGCACCCGGCCATGACTATTGACATTTGTGCTGCTGGAGGGAGGGTATCTTGATCGCCTCCTCCCTACCTTGATGGTGAAGGAAGGACCCTCCCACACTACATAGCACGAGGTGGATGAACACAGCCCCTGTTGCTGATTGACAGTGGTTTATCAGCCATGTAGATGTGCAGCCAGGGGAGAGGACAGCACAGGCTATGCAGGGCCACGTGGGCTGCACTGGGAGCAGAGTGAGCCTGTAGGGGCTGTGGAAGGCTGGCTTAGCCGTGACAAGAGGGCAGGTGGCCCCCGGTTCCCGTGGGACAGTGTTGTTGGCCTGTTCGAATAGTTTTGCGGGCTGGCAGGGAGGATTGGCTGGGGATCAGGAGGGCTGCTGCTGGTCTGGCTGGTAGAGGAACTGGCTGGGTGGGAGCCTTTCCCCCTGGGTGAGGGTATATCTGGTAAGAGCAGGGGACTCACATTTCAGCTTTGGGGTCCAGTGAGGCTCGAAGCAGTCAAGACCACATATGAAATTTCAGGCCTTATGGTACCGGGGACTGTTTGTTTTGGGATGGTTAGCAGCCTCCCAGCCAACACCCCCAAAGTTTCAGTAGGACCCCCTCCACCTCATTGTGATAACCAAAAATACCTCCAGATATTGCCAGATGTCCCCCAAGGAGCTGGAGGTGGAATGGACTTTGGTTAATAACCACTGGTCTAGCTTTACCATTTTCTGAAGTCAGAACTGACAGACAGGTGATCACACCCACAGGACACTTTTGGTGGTTCCCTGCTTCTGCCCGTCTCCACTGTGTCCCTTGTCCCCTGCACCAGATCCCTGGCCCCCCCGGTGGGTCTCTTCATGGTCCTAGACACATTACAGCTCCTCTGGCTCCCTGCTACGTCACCCCCTTATCTGTCCACCTCTCCCCATCTATGCTTCACCAAGCCCTGGTGACCACCACGGAGGCTTGGCTGACTCCCACCAAATGCATGTTAACCCGCACCAGCACCTTTGAGTTCCCTGTGTCCAGCAACCCTCTAGGCACAGAACATTTTGTGCCTAATGAAATCCCACTTATTTCTGAAGACGGAGGCTCCTTCCCTTCTGTGCACCCGCGGGGCTCTCGGAGGCCTCATTACAGTAGTAACAGTCATTCCACAAATGCTCACAGAGGCGCCCTGCATTCAAGCCCTGTCTGAGGTGCTGGAATCACGGAGCTTTGTGGCTGACTTCATATGACTGTATCCCCAGTGGATAGATGTGAAGTGCTGGAATTCAGGGACTGGGACACTTTTCTGCGTGTCACTCTTGCACAGTAGTTGCTCCATAAATTCTAGCCAAGCGACTGAGGGCTCTGTCCTCCGCACACCTTGGCTGTGCTCCCCGGTCTCTCTGCCTTTGCTCCTGCAGTTCTTCCTGTCTGGAGAGACAGCCGAAAGTGTCACCTTCATCTGATGCCCGCCATAAAATCCTTCTCCCCAGCCTTGTTTTCTGTGGCATTTGGAACGCCACAGCACTGTCTTCTACTGTACAATGTGAACGTGAGTTTTCCCTACTGGGCTGGATGTCCCTCATGAATGGGGACAACTTGTTAAACATCCTTGCATCCTGTCAGTGTGCAGCTTTATGCCAGGTGGGGCAGCTGAGTCGGGAGAGAGCACCGGGCTCAGATGCCTGCAGAGCTCACCTTGGCTCTGCTGCTAGCTTGCCTGTGACCTCGGGTCACATGCTGTTCTCGAGCCTCGCTCTCTTTTCCTTCTTTATCACAAGAATGACTGGGGCTCAGACGTCTCCAGACCCCTCCCAGCACACAGCTTGTGGGATTCTGCGTGGGTCCTTGCTGCAGAAAGAGTATTTCTGGACACTGTTCAGTTATTGCCTGACCCTTTCACGTGGATTTTTGTGTCACATTGACTGTTTTTATGACAAGGTCCGACCAGGGCTGGGGTGGGAGTGTTTGCACTTGAACACGTGATGTGTCGAGCTTGCCTGGACATGTGTTTCTGTGTCTGCCTTGATTTCCGCCTGACCTTTTGGGTGGAGGTGCTTTTCCATGAGCATAGCAGTAGTGTGGTAATTGCCTCGGAGCAGCCTTGTAGACACAGTTAACGCTGCCATCAGGCCTGACCACAGACAGCACATCTAAACCACAAATCTGCTATTGATTATTCTTCATTATGGCAGTGCAGGGCTTTCCCTCTTGTTTTCTTCTCCATGATTAAAAGCAAGTGTTGCTGGAAACTAAAGGAAGCTTTATTGTTCTTTCCCTAAATCAATGTTGTTGCTTTCTATAAAACCAAAGAGAGAAGAAAGGAACAGTCCTGCAAACATTTTTATTTGCCAAGTTAAGCTGAGCTCCAGGGACACATGCGTCTTAGCACTTAGAAGTTAGCTCTAAAACTTGTTTGCAAGAAGTTTCTGGGGAAAACTTCTTAATAAAGGGCCCTAAAAAAGAGACCCATTCAATTTTCCCCAATTATACATGGAAAGTAACTCTGCTCACTCCATAGTTTTCTCCTCCTCTGCCTCAGGTCTTCTCAGGGCTGGGTTTGAATCAAAGCCTGTACAAGAGGGAAGAAAAGCTCTGTGATCTCTTTTCCGAGGGTGACTTGCAGCAAATTAGAAAGAAATGAAATATTCCCACAATATCCAAGTGCCTTTATTTGGGCTCCCACATTAGCAATGATGCTTTTCTATTTCTCAGATTGCAGGGCTGTTTGACCAGTCTTCCAGAACTGAGTCATAGGTGGCATTTGTTCAATTCTGACTGAGATTTGGGTTTGGGTCCAGTGCGGATCTCACAAAGAGGCCAAGCCTGCTCCTGGTCCTTAGCCGCATGCATCAGTCACAACAGGGACTCGGGAGAAGCAGATCAGGCTGCTAGGGTGCGGGACTGAAGAGGTGCTCAGTCTTGGGGCCGAGCAAGTGCCAACCCTGTGCCAACCCTGTGCTGCGTGGCCCTGAGACAGCCCCCTACGAGCAACGGGGCGCCCGGCCCGCCTTAACCTTGTTTCGTCCCCATGTCAGTCTGACTGAATTAGCAACTGGCCTGTTTGGTCAAACAATTCAAGGCTAGATTTTTGGAATGGATTCGTGGGGCATTGGATTGACTGGCGGATCCAGTCCTACAGCTGACTCGGTTTTGCACAGACTGACCCTTGGAACATTCAAATTACTGGGATGGGAGGAGAAGGGGAGGGTTCTTCCAGGGGACTGGATAGAATATGGGGTGACATTTAAACATTTCCTCCAGCTGTGTCATGGATTGAATCATGCCCCCACCCCCACTCCCATTCGTGTGTTGACGTCTCACCCTTAGATCCTCAGATGTGAACTCGTTTGGAAGTAGGTTCACTGCAGATGAAATTAGTTAGGATGAGATTACATTGGAGTAGGAGGCCTGATCCATAATGACTGGTGGGTGTCTCTATAAAAAGGGGAAATGTGGACACAGATACACACACAGGGAGACCACCATGAGAAGATTGGAGCGGTGCAGCCACAAGCCAAGAAACTACCAGAAGTCGGGAGAGAGGCCTGGAGCAGAACCTCCCCTGGAGACTTCAGAGAGAGCAAGGCCCTGCCAACGCCTTGATATTGCACTTCTGGTCTGCAGAATCGTGAGACTGTCAGGCCACCCAGCTTGTTATGACAGACTGAGAGAACTAGCGTGTCATATTTGTCCAGAAGCCTTTCTGTGTTTTTCACAGGGTGGTTTCCGCCGAAGTATCTCTGTTTTCACTGGGCTATTTGCATAACAATGCGATTATATTCACTCTCTTTTGATTGTACCATATTTAGTATCTTTGGACAGGGTTAAAGTCAAGCTTGTTCTTTTAGCAGGAGCAATTTCAGCAGAGATCGGATCTGCTCTTTGGGACCAGGTAGGGCAGGTGCTCCATCCGGAGACCACTGCCCACGGCTCTCGGCAGCCGTGCCCGTTTGAGTCCACACAGCGTGTGTGGCTGGTCATTCTTCAGAGGGAAGGGGTTTGACCTTCTCTGCCAATTGCTGGATGTTTTCCTCCCAGTGATTGTTGGGACGTGTCACATCAAAGGCCAGGTACTGCACAGAGGGGGGCCGTGCCCTCATGCTAATGATAAACTGTTGTGTTCACGGAAAACTCGCGTCAGGGAGAATTTTCTGAACTCGTCGCTGGGTTAAGAGTGCACGGCGAGCATACGGAGGGCACCGAGCAGCGGAAACAGCACCTATCTGCATACTGCTTAGGAGGCGCTAACGCGGTGCAGGAGGCCCTGGCTGGTGAATGCCACCGAAAGTTCAGCCTGCTGCTGTCACTCTGCGGTGCTTTAAGTTGAAAACGGAGCGTAGACGCGTGGGGGCGCCAGCGGTAGGATTCAGAGCACACAGATGCTGCTCTGCACTCTGGACAGCTGCACCTAATGGAGCTCGGACCTGCCGAGGAGACCAGCTTTCTCAGCCATTATGGGAGACCGTCGTGCTGTGTGTCAGGACCCGGCTGTGGGGCTCTTGCCGAACACAGCGCCCCAGTGTGTAAACACGTGTGATACTTCTCCAGATCCAGTGAAACCTCATCGATGCGCTCATCTGAAGTGACTGCAGGGACCGTTTTGTGTGGAGGTTGTCATTGTCACACCATGCAGTGAAAGGGACTTTTGCATACCATTTGCAAATTCTTTTTCCAGGTTGGTCACGTGGATAGTCAGACTGATAAGCAGAAGGACAAGCGGAACCAGGGAGGAGCAAAGATGACCCTGACATGTCATTGAAAAATAGCTTTTTGCCATTTTTAATGAGAGGAGGGAGAATCCCAGGCACAGATGACAGGCACTAGAAAATCAGCCTCTAAAGAATCAAGGGTCAGGAATAGCAGCCGTCGCGGTGTTTAGGGAGCATCTGCCGTGTGGCCCATGCTGGGCTGCTGTGCCATCTTGCCCCATCCTTCCGCCAGCATGCAACATGGTTCCAGTACTTTCCTCGTTGTACAGATGAGGCGATGGGTGCTCAGAGCCCTGGAGGAGCTTGTCCAGGCTGGGACTTGATGGAGCACAGGTTTGCCTCTGCACCTGAGTCCAAAGCTTTAATGCTGCGTGTATGAGTTTCTGGTGACTGCCGTGACAAATCACCACAGACTGGGTGGCTTTAACCAAGAGAAACTTATTTCCCTGCAGTTCTGGAGGACGAGAGTCTGAGATCAAGCTGCGGGAAAGTCTATGTTCTGTCTGACGTCTCCAGGAAGAAGCCTTCCCTGTCCCTTTCAGTGTCTGGGGGCTTCCAACAGTCCTTGTCATTCCTTGGCCCAGATGCATCTCTCCAACCCTGCTCTGTCACACAGCTGCCCTCCTCCTGCCTGTGCTTTCTCTTCTTATAAGGACTCTAGTCCTTGGATTTAAGTCCTGTCCTAATCTAGTATAACCTCATTTTAACCAGTTCACATCTGCAAAGAACCTCTTTCCAAATAAGGTCACATTCAAATAAGGTCACACTCCCAGGTACTGGTGTTGATACTTCAGTACATCTTTTTGGGGGGACACAATTTAACCCACAGCACCACTTAATACTTCTGTCACACTGCTGTCAGGGGGAAGTTCCAGAAACAGTGGCAGCGTTAGAATGAAAATGGACACCCCGGGCAGCAGCGGGCTCCGGACATCTTCTCCCACCCACCCACAAACGTCTCTGCGTTCACTGCTGTGAGCGGATGGGCCTGCAAAGGCACCCGCAGCGCACCTATAAAAGTCAGGGGTGAGCCATGTAGGTGTGGCTGTTGCTGTGTGTTCTGAAGGTCACATTATATCGACCTGTGAACTAGATGCAAGGACCCAGGTGAAGGTGGCCTCTGCGGAGAGATGTGCCTCCTGCCAGTAGCTAGTCCTCAGCCACAGATGCTCCTGAGCAATCACGCTCTTTCATACCCTGACGGCTGGTCCTGAAGAAGGGTCCATCCTCGGAGATGTGCACCTGGCGACTGCCCCTAAACCAGCTCCAGGGCTTGGCTGTTCTTGGCAACGGCTCCCTCAGCCTGCCCCCACCTCCACCTGCCCCCACCTCCACCTGCCTCCACCTCCACCTGCCCCCACCTCCACCTGCCTCCACCTCCACCTGCCCCCACCTCCACCTGCCTCCACCTCCACCTGCCCCCACCTCCACCTGCCCCCACTCTATCTGTCCGCACCTCCACCTGCCCCCACCTCCAACTGCCCTCTCCTCCACCTGCCCCCACTCTATCTGTCCTCACCTCTATCTGTCCTCACCTCTACCTGGCCTCACCTCCACCTGCCCTCACCTCCAACTGCCCCCACCTCTATCTGCTCTCACTTCTACTTGCCCTCACCTCTATCTGTTCTCACCTCTATCTGTCCTCACCTCTATCTGCCCTCACCTCCACCTGCCCCCACCTCCACCTGCCCCCACCTCCACCTGTCCCCACCTCCACCTGCCCCCACCTCCACCTGCCCCCACCTCCACCTGCCCCCACCTCCACCTGACACCATCTCCATTTGCCTCTCTACCTCTACTTGTCTCCACCTTCACCTGCTTCTTCACCTTGACCTGCCCTCACCTCTATCTGTCCTCACCTCCACCTGCCCTCACCTCTATCTGCCCTCACCTCCACCTGCCCCACTCTATCTGTCCTCACCTCCATCTGTCCTCACCTCTACCTGCCCTGTCCTCCACCTGCCATCACCTCCACCTGACACCATCTCCACTTGCCTCTGTACCTCCACTTGTCTCCACCTTCACCTGCTTCTTCACCTTGACCTGCCCCCACATCCACCTGCCTCTAGTCTTCACCTCTTGAAATAAAAGTCTTTTGTGCCTCCCACCCTGGTCCACGGGACACTGCTTTGAAATGTCTCCATGCCCAAGCCATGTCCATACCTATTAAATCTGAATCTGCCAGCATTGTTGTTTGAAGGAACCCCAGGTGGTCTTGCTGATGCTGAGAATTATGGCTGCAAAACCGAAAGCCACAGGAGGCACAAAGAGATTGTTGTTGTCTAATGCCAGGGAGGCTTCATCTATGAAAGGCCTGGGGGTGAGCAGGTGGAGAGAAGCTACACTGGACAATAAAGCCCGACCCCAAGGGACCTGTAGGGGGCTGAATGCCCCCCTGCCAAAATAAAAGATATGTATACCTCCTAACCCCCAGAATTGTGAGTGTGACCTTATCTGGAAAAAGGGCTTTTGCAGATGTAATGAAGTCAATAAACTTTGATATGAAATCATTCTGGATTATCTGGGTGGATCCTAAATCCAGTGACAGGTGTTACGGGTAAAATTGTGTCCCCTGAAAAAGGTATTTTGAAATCCTAATTCCCAGTACCTCAGAATGGGACTGTATTTAAAATAAGGTCTTTACAGCCTAATCAAGTTAAACGAGGTCACCAGGGTGAGCCCTAATCCAGTGTGACTGGTGTCCCTATCAAAAGGGGATTTTGGTCACAGAGACACAGAGAGGGAAAATGAGGTGAGGACATGGGGTAAGGATGGTTATCTACAAGACAAGAGACACCTGAGACCACCAGAAGGGGGGACAGAGAAGCCTGACGCAGACCCCCCGTCACAGCCTCAGAAGGGACAAGTCCTGCCCACACCTTGGTCTTGGACTTGTGGCCTCTGGACCATAGAGAATAAATATATGTTGCTTGAAGCCTCCCAGTTTGTGGTAATTTGTTATGGCAGCCCCAGGAAACTAATCTAGGACCTCTTCTCTAGGTGCAGATGAAGGGAGAGCTAGTGAATTAGGTAAGGATCAGCGCTCAGAGGACTCTGCGCCTGTGGAGCCTGAGTTTGGGGACACATTTCTTACCTTTGTATGTTTCACTTTCCTTCTGCTCCAAGCAGGGTTCCAGCTCGGGCTGCTGTGACAAACACCGTGGACTGGGCAGCCTCAACACCAGGAGCGGAGGGTCTCATGGCTCTGGAGGCTGGAAGTCCAAGGTCGAGGAGTGGGCAGGGTTGGTTCCCTCTGTGGCTGTGAGGGAGGGTCCACTTCGTGCCTCTGTCCAGCTGCTGGTGTTTGCTGGTGATCCTTGGCTGTGTCAGCATTACTCCAACCTCAGCCTCTGTCATCACGAGGCCATCGTCTCCCTGTGTGTCCGTCTTCTCTTCTTATAAGAACAGGAGTGATACTGGATTAGAGCCCACCCTCATGACCTTATCTTCACTTGATTGCATGTGCAAATGCCCTCTTTCCAAATAAGGTCATGTTCAGAGGGATGGCACTTCAACATACTGCTTTCGGAGACAGTTCAATCCATAGCAGGCCCCTCATGGGCTGTGATGAGGACTCAAGGAAATGGTGCAGGTGGAGCACTGGGCATGTAGCCGCTCGGTGACCAGAGCAGCACCAGTGCTGTCTCTCGTCGTGCTGCCAGTGGCCCGCAAGCCACGCAGGGGACGCAGCCTTCGCCCCAGATAGGCCAGTCAAGGAGAGTCTCATCTGGGCTCAGCCAGAGTGAGAAAGAATCGGAGGCGGGCTGGGTGCCTGCTACATGGTGCTGGGTGGTCTTTGTTGGTGCTGCCACCCATAGAACACCTGTTGCCTCAGCCTGGCAATGCTCCATTTTCCCCTTCCCTGTCGTTTCCCTTCCCCTCTGCCTTCCAGGGCTCCCCAGCTCAGATCTACACTGAGATGGTCTGTGCTTTCAGATCCAGTTTCCTGTCCTCTTCTCCCTGAACCCTGCGTGGAGAGCATCTTGATCCATGTTTCTGCAGAAGGCTGGTGATCTGCTATGTTCACAGGGAAAGAGGAGGCAGGGCTGGGATTTGAACACAGCTCTGTGTATCTGGGCCTGAGAATCTGGTTCCTCCTGAGACTGCAAGGCACTGTGGATTCTAGAAAACCGTGGGTTAAGCTTGTGCAAGGCAGAGTCCTTGCTTTCCTGAATACCAGCCAGGGCTCTGAGTGGCCGTAGAGGCAGCGAGCACAGTGGAAATTGCGTCCTGGAGCCTCAGGCTCCTCTGCACTCACCGTGGGGCTCTGGGGGCTGCTTCTGTCCTGGTTCATTTGGGAAGGGAGGTCTCCAGCAAGTGGGCTCTGGTGGGAGGTGGGGTGGAGCGTGCCTTCCCTTCATGGGTGTGGGCATCTTCCTGGGGAGAGTGTGTCACTGCCATCCATCCTCACTGTGGCCTGTGACCCCCAGAACAGTTAAGAACTTCAGGCTTAGGAGCCATCGTTGTGTTTTATCCCACATGAAATAACTAAGCTATGGCAATATTGCTGACGTCCGACCCATGAATACGTAATAGCTCCCCGTTTTGTGTCTGCCCCATTCACAGGCCATATCCCCTTTACTGTTTGTGGGTGCAGCTCTGAGGCGTGGGATGGAGATTGCTGTGGAGGCTGCGGGGGCAGGGGTGGCAAGAGCTAGAGCAGAGAAGCCGTCGGGAGAAAGGTTTGAGCCTGCCTCTGTCCCTAGTGAGGGCCCCTGCTCTTGGCCAGTGCACTAGCTCTCAGGGCTGTTCTCCTATCAAGATGGACAATGCATTGCTAGAGACAGGGGCAGAGCAGGGACGACCCCGGCTCCAGGGTCAGGGGCTGGGTCTGACCCTTACCAGCGGATCATTAGCCTCCTGGGGCTGACCACCAACGGGGGGTCTTACAATGACAGCAATTTTTTCCCTCACAGTTCTGGAGGCCAGAAGTCTGAGATGAGGATGTTGACAGGACTGTGTTCCCTTTGAAACCTGCAAGGAAGAGTCCTTCCTTGCCTTTTCTTAGCTTCTGGTGCTTTGTGGGGAAATTTTGGCTTTCCTTGGTTTACAGCTGCATGACTCCAATCTCTGCCTTCGTTGTCACTTGGCTTTCTCCCTGTGTGACTTTGTCTTCACGTGGCTGTCTTCCTAGAAGGACACCAGTTGTATTCGATTTAAGGTCCAGTATAACCTCATCTTAATTACCTCTGCAGAGGTCCTATTTCCAAATGAGGTTCTGTTCTCAGGCACTGGGGGTTAGGAGTCCACATGTCTTGTGGGGGGGACACAATTTTATCCATAACTGTCACCTTGGGCAAGTGACCTTTCCTGGGTTTTCATTGCCTCCTCTGTTAAGTGGAGATAGCAGTCGTGCCTGCCTGGGAGGGCTGTTTTGAGGATTGAAAGAGCAAACTGATGTGCATCTCTGTCGTGATGCTGTGTAAGCATTCACTGTTATCAGTCACTCCTAACCTGGAGTCCCGGACTGTCGAGACTCACAGGCAGTGACAATGCGACTGTGCAGAGACAGCTCATGTTGCTTAGTGGGACCGATGGGCCACCACGTGGACGCAGGATGATAGAATAACCCCATGATCTTGCCAATCAGAGGCATTGCTGGTCTGTCTTGTCCCTTTGATGAATAAACACAAGGAAATGTGCTAATCTTTTAAAAACATGTGATTATTTTTTGGTGGATTATCTCTCAGTACCTGGAGTCAGTGGAGGAGAATAAAAGACGAGCCTGCTGGCTGGTTAAAAGGTTGGGAATCCTCTCTCTGAAGCTCCCTGGGAGGGGGATGGGCAGGTGTCCTCCAAGGAGAGCCAGGGTCTGGCTGCTGTCCATGTTTTCCCAGTTTTTGACAATCTCAAAGATGAATCGGGTCTAGACAGCTCTCAGACCTCGAGGGATAAATCACGGTGCCTCTGTGAATAGCGCCCAAGGAGCACCTGTGGATTTGTTTATTTTGCAGATAACAAAGGACAAAGAGGCTATCTATCTATCTATCTATCTATCTATCTATCTATCTATTTATCTATTTATTATGGTTTCCTCATTTGCTAGCAAAAGAAACTAAAGTTTTGTTTTTATTTGCGTTATAACTGGGAGAGAGCTTAGACTCTATTTTCTGAAGTCTATGTTGTTGCATGCATTGTCTGACTTATGACTTGAGCCTATCTTCCAGGTCAGGCTATCAGGGTGAAACCTGTTAGCATTTGTATCATTCACCAAAATCTGCAATTCTCTACTTCCACTTACCTGGGAATGTTCACTTTCTGGCCTGTTTAACTTAGAAGTGGCCATGTGACTTGCTTTGGTCGATGAAACGTGGGTGGAAGTGATGCTTCTGGGTGAAAGCGTTTGATTGCTGGTTCACAAAGCTCCAGCCCTCCTTTCCCCACCGTGTGATCTTGGAAGTATCTACTGATATGAATGGTCCCACAGTTGCTGAGCCCAGCCGTAGGGGACAGTGACCCTGCAGAGCTGCGCTGACTTTGCCTGAGTGAGAAACAGACTTGTGTGTGTCATGTCACTGACATTTTGGGTTTTTTGGTTACTGCGGATATCCTACCCCATCGGGATAGGTGCACTGATTTTACATATTTTCCTGAAGAGGTGTATGAGCATAGAACCCCAGAAAAAGTTAGGACAGCTGACATCTGATTCTGACTTCACCAGGCAAGGGTAGCCACCTACCTCCTGTGGCTGGCGGAATAACATCCTCCAAAGATGTCCTCCTCCTAATCCCTGAAACCTGTGAATAGGTGGCCTTTCATGGCAAAAGGGACTTTGCAGATAGGTTTTAAAGTGGCTAAATTCCTTGTCCTCCCCTTGTTTTAATTTTTTTTAGCTAGTATCTGCCTGTATGTAAAAGTATCTAGAGTTGTGTTAAATGTTAACAGCTGAATGCATTTCTGCACTCTGTAGCTCTGTGGTCACAAGCCTGTCAGTTTTTAACCTTCCTGTGTTAGTGAAAGACTGGGCTAAACCACAGCCTGACAGCAATTTCCTGTGTAGCTGAGAGACAAAGTTGCCTTTTAGTTTGTGTTAAAGAAGACCCTTACCCAAAAAGCCCCTTTACCCAGTTTTAACCACCCGTGCTACATAACCACAGTAACCCAGTTTTGCCCACCTGTTAGAGACCCCTACTCAAAACCTCATACCCACTTTTTGGAAGTAGTCTTGCTCTTAGACTACACTTCCTGTCCTTGCAAAGCCCCCTACCCAAAGCCGCTGACACAGTAAACCACCTGTTAAAGACCCCCGATTTGAGTAACTCTGCCTGAATACAGACAGAGCCAATAGAAATGCTTGCTTGTTTGCTTGCTCAAAAAGGTATATAAGTCTAATTCCCCCGGCATTCGCAGCTCAGGGTTTTAGAACACTATTTCCTCTGAGACCCGCCAGTGTAACAAACCGTCTGTGTTCTCCACTTCTCTGAGTGACTGTGTTTCCTTTGGTGACTCCTTCCATAACAGTTTAAATTAAGGATCTTCAGATGGGGAGGTTATCCTGGATCATCCAGATAGGCTCAATGTCATCACAAGGGTCCTCTTATAAGGGCACTTCAAAAAGTTTGTGGAAAAATGGAATTGAGAGATAATACGGATCTTTCCATGAACTCTTTGCAGTACCCTTGACTGTGTGTGTGTGTGCGTGTGTGTGTGTGTGTGTGTGCGTGCGTGTGTGTGCATGCGTGTGTGTATACAGTCGTCTCTTGGCATACACGTGGGGTTGGCTCCAGGACCTCCTCCGGATACCGAAACCTGAGGATGCTCAAGCGTCTGATATAAAATGGCATAGTATTGGCGTATAATCTATGCACATCCTCCTGTCTACTTTAAATCCATTCTAGATTACTTATAAGACCTAATACAAGGTAAATGATATGTAAATAGTTGCTATACTGGATTGTTTAGGCAATAGTGACAAGAAAAATGTTTGTACATGTTCAGAACAGACACATTTTTTTCCCAAATATTTCTAATCCACGTTGGCTGATGTGAAAATCATGGATACAAAGGGCTGACTGTACGTATAAATTTGTTTAGTTTTGGTTGGGCAGAACTACATTTAGTGGCTTATTTGGGAAGTCATCTGATAGCACATTATCACCAGGGCCCCTAGTGTCAAAGCGTGGTTTAGAATTAGAGATAATCGAAACTCTTCCCTCGCTTAATGAACCCTCGTGGAAGGCCTCCAGGAATGGAGACCTCGGTTTTCATAAGCACTGCCAAGAACGCGGAATAAGAAAACCCCCCAGAGAGTCTGGCTAATTTCTGCTCTCCATCCTGAGAGACCCCTCCTCTAGCTTTCATTGCTATGACACTTTTGTGCCTCCATCCCCCACAAACAGAGATAGGAAGGATGACCACAGAGGACTGAGTGCAGAAACGGCCTTGAGGTTGGAAGTGCATGAAAGAAGATGAGCAGGGAGCCCTGGAGGACCCCAGGCCAGCACTGTGAAACCAGGGCCTCCCCACCAGGGCTTCTGCAAAGCACGTGGTGGTTCCCGGTGTTCTGCAGAATAATTACATCTGACAGGTAACTTCTGCCTTGGGTTTTGGCATTCTCTCTCTTATTTGTTTGATTTCAGGTTGCGAGTGTATGTGATAAGGACACAGTTTGAAATGTGAACTATTTTCATAGATACACACTCTGGGATTATGCAGTGTTTATTAAGTTGCACTTGCAAGGTAGACATCTTTTTTGTTAAAAAGCAATTAAAAGCAAATGCCCTTCCCCCTTTGCAGAGGACATCTGACAATGTCACGCTGCTGATGGAGGAAGTCGAAGGTGACAGATGCTGGATGTGGAAGGCCAGGTGACGTCACCACGAAGGAAGCGAGAGGGCTTGACTGATAAAATCCTGCCTTTGCTTCAAAATGTAATTTACCACCATGCCCCTGGCATGATCTCCAGGTTTCTCAGGGTCCAATTCACTGCAGGCTGAAGCTCACCTCAGATTTTAAGTTAAAGAGCTTTTAAAATGCCTGAGATGGTTGGTGCACAGAGCTGCCCCCGCCTGCCTCCCCTGGGTGGCAAGGGTCCTGCAGGGAGGCCAGGGCTTATCTGCCACTGCATGTGAGGGCATTCCCTTGAGTTCCATCGGGCTGCATTAGGAAACTGAGGCACTATTAGTGATAGCTGACAAGAAGGGCATGAAGGCATGGTCTCCGCCCACAGTCAGAGCTGGTCACCAGATCGAGGCCTCTCCCTCGGTGCCCTTAGCCGTGAAAGTGCCCTTAATGCAGCTGCACGCACACACCTAACATCAGCTGGCTTGACTTCTAGACAGTGACAGCGACGACAATGTATTGAGCAACACTTCCTGCTAGGTGCACGTAAGCATTTTCTATAATCTCTGCAAAAGCTCCAGGAGGTGGGGGCTTGCTCGGACCCCTCCACGGAGGCCGCCCCCCTGGCTACCTGTTTCTTCCTCTGCCTGACCATCACCTCTCCCCTGGACCGTTGCTGCGGTAACCTTGCATCCTCTCCTACCAAGCTCTCAATTTGCTATGCCCCCTGCAGCCACAGTGATTCTTGAAAAAAAAAAAAAAAAACCTGACCAAATCTGACCCCCGGTTAAAGTACATCACTGGTTTCCCATCGAGCTTACATAAAAAACACACTTGAGAGTACCCACAGGTTACCAGGCTCTGACTGCTTTGTAACATATTTTAAAATTATAAGATATGTGTTTATTTATTTATAATTGTGATAACATACACATACACCATAAAATTTACCACCATCACCACGTTTGAGTGAGTGGGCGAGTGGCATGGAGCACATTCACGCTGTTGTGCAGCCAATCTCCAAAACTGGTCATCTCGCCAAGTTGAAACTCTGTATCCTATTATGCAATATTTTAAACATATGTGTAGAGAACAGGTTTTAACAACCTGTACCAGACTTCAGCGGTCTGTCTGATTGCTTATCAACTGATTGTCATACCTTCTAATTTTTTTAAAAATTAAAATACTTTAGCATTTAGTTGAATATATTCTTGGGGTACAGTGTGTTGTTTCAACACATGCATGTACTGCACGAGGATCCGCTTAGGGTGGAGGGCACAGTTTTGTACCTGTCAGTCCACCCCTCCCCACCGCACCCCGCCTCTGGTAATCATTATTCTACTCTCTCTACTTCTATGAGAACCACTTTTTAAACTTATTTATTTATTTATTTAGATGCCACTATGAGTGATATCATGTGGCATTTGTCTTTTTGTGACTGACTTTGCTTAACGTGATGGTATCCAGTTCCTTCCATGTTGCCGCAAATGACAGGATATCTTTTCTAAATAGCTGAGTGGTATTCCATTGTGTATATATATATTATGTTTTTTTTTTTTTTTATCCATGCGGCCATTGATGGGCGTTTAGGTTGATTCCATCTCTTAGCTATTGTGAAGAGAGCTGTGATGAACATGGGAGTGCAGGTGTCTTTCTGATGTATTGATTTCATTTCATTTGGTTGTACACCAATAGTGGGATTGCTGGATCATAAGGAGCATCTATTTTTTTTTTTTTTGTCTTTTTCGTGACCGGTACTCAGCCAGTGAGTGCACCGGCCATGTCCTATATAGGATCCGAACCCGCAGCGGGAGCGTCGCCGCGCTCCCAGCACTGCACTCTCCCGAGTGCGCCACGGGCTCGGCCCAGGAACATCTATTTTTAATTCTCTGAAGAACCTCCATACTGTTTCCCACAGTGGCTGTACCAATTTATGTTCCCACCCGCAATGCAGTAAAGTTCCTTTTTCTCTGCATCCTCACCAGTATTTGTTATTTTCTCTCCTGTTGATAATAGCCATTCTAACTGGAGTGAGATGATCTCTCATGGTGATTGAGTGACACTGCGCATTTTCTCATGTGCCTGTTGGCCATTGGTATGTCTTCTTTTAAGAAATGTCTGCTTAGGTCCTTTGCCCACTTTTTAACTGGGTTATTTGTTTTCTTGCTGTTGAATTAAGTTCCTTACACATTCTGGATATTAGTCCCTTGTCTGATGTGTAGTTTGCAAGCACTTTCTCCCATTCTGTAGGTTGTCTCTTCACTTTGTTTATTGTGTACTGTGCTGTGCTGAAGATTTTTAGTTTGATGTGGTCCTGTTTATGTATTTTTGCTTTAGTTGCCTGTGTCTTTGTCGTCTTGCTCAAAAAAGCACTGCCCGCTCTCATTTCGTGTAGTGTTTCCCCTATGTTTTCTTCTAGTAGCTTTATAGTTTTAAACTTAGGTCTTTGATCCATTTTGAGTTGATTTTTGAGTATGTGAGAGATAGAGGTTTAGTTTCAATCTGCACCATTTATCAAAGAGGCTGCCCTTTCCCCATTGTATATTCTTGGCACTTTTGTTGAAAATCCGTTGGCTATAAAGTGTGGGTTTATTTCATGGCTCTCTATGCTATTCCATGGGTCACCTTGTCTGTTTTTATGTCAGTGTCATGCTGTTTTGGCTACTATAGCTTTATAGTATATTTTGAAGTCAGGAAGAGTGATGTCTCCAACTTTGTTCTTTTTATTCAAGATTATTTTAGCTATATGGGGTCTTTTGTGGTTCCATAAAAAATTTAAGATTATTTTTTTGATTTCTGTGAAGAATGTCCTTCACATTTTGGTAGGGATTGTGTTGAATGTGTAGATTGCTTTGGTTGATAGGGACATTTTGATGATGTTAATTCTTCTGACCCACGAACATGGGATATCTTTCCATTTATTTGTGTCCTCTTAAATTTTTTTCACCAATCTTTTATAGTTTTCATTGCAGAGGTCTTTCACCTTGGCTAAATTTACTCCTACATATTTTATTTTTTTTAGGTAGCTATTGTGAATGGGATCACTTTCTTGATTTCTCCTTTGGCTATTTTGTTATTGACACATAAGAAGGCTATTGGTTTTTGTGTATTGATTTTGCATCCTGCCACTATACTGAATTCATTTATTAATTATAGTAACTTTTTGGTGGAGAATTTAGGGTTTTCTCTCTATAGGATTATATCTTCTGAAAACAGGGTAGTTTGACTTCCTCCTTTCTGGTTTGGATGCCCTTTATTACTTTCTCTTACCTTATTGCACTGTCTAGAATTTCTAGTACTATGCTGAATAAGAGTGGGGAAAGTGGGCATCCTTGCCTTGTTCCAGATCCTAGAGGAAAAGCCTCCAGTTTTTGTCTACTCAGTGTGATATTAGCTGTGGGTTTGTTGTATATGGCCTTTATTGTATTGAGATACATTCCTTCTACACCTAATTTGTTGGTTGTTTTTATCATGAAGTGGTGTTGAATTTTATCACATGTTATTTCTGTGTCTACTGAAATGATCCTATGGTTTTTGACCTTCATTTTGTTGATGTGATGTATCACATTTATAGATTCGTATATGTTGAACCATCCTTGCAACTCTGGGATGAATCCCACTGGATCATGGTAAATGATCTTTTTAATGTGTTGTTGGATTCCATTTGCTAGTATTTTGTTGAGGATCTTTACATCTGTTTTCATTAGGGATATTGGTCTGCAGTTTTCATTTTTTGTTGTGTCTTTCTCCAGTTTTGGTATGAGGGTGATGCTTGCCTCATAGAATGAGTTTGGAAGTTTTCCCTCCTCTTCAATTTTTTGGGAGAGTCTGAGAAGAATTGTTATTCGTTCTTTAAATATTTGGTATAATTTGGCAGTGAAGCCAACTAGTCCTGGGGTTTTCTTTCTTGGAAGACTTTTTTTTTTCTTACTGCTTTAGTTTCATTGCACTTTATTGGTCTGTTAAGGTTTTCTAGTTCCTCATGATTCAACTTTGGTAAGTTGTAGGTGGCCAGGAATTTATCCATTTCTTCTAGGTTTTCCAGTTTGTCCACATATAGTTGTTTACAGTAGTCTCTTGTGAACCTTTGTATTTCTGTGGAATCAGTTATAGTGTCCACCTTTTCATTTCTGATTTTATTTGTCTGCTCTCTTTTTTCTTTGTTAGTTTAGCTAAAGGTTTATAGATTTTGTTTACCTTTTCAAAAACCAACTCTTTGTTTCATTCATTTTTTGTATCTTTTAATCTCTAATTTATTTATTTCTGCTCTAATATTTGTTATTTCTCTGCTTCTACTGACTTTAGGGTTTGTTTTCCCAGATTCTTGAGGTGTAATGCTAGGTGTTTATTTAGAGTCTTTCTTCCTTTTGATGTAGGCATCGATAGCTATAAACTTCCCTCTTAGAGCTGCTTTTGCTCTATCCCATAGGTTCTGGTATGTTGTGTTTTCATTTTCATTTGTCTCCAGGAATTTTTAGATTTCCTTCTTGATTTCTTCTTTGACCCATTTGTTGTTTACAAGCATGTTGTATAATTTCCATGTATTCATATGGTTTCCAGTGTCACTTTTGTTATTGATTTCTAGTTTTATTCCACTGTGGTCAGACAAGGTAGTTGATATGATTTCAAATTTTAAAAATCTGTTGAGATTTGTTTTGTGTCCTCACATATGGTCTAATCTAGAGAATGTTCCATGTGCTGTTGAGAAGAATGTGTATTCTGGAGCTGTTGGATGAAATGTTCTATGAATGTCCATTAGGTCAAGTGGGCTTATAGTAGAGATTAATTCTGATAATTCCTGGTTAATTTTCTGTCTGGATGATCTGTCCTTTGCTGAAAGTGGAGTATTAAAGTCCCCAACTATTATTGTGTTGGAGTCCCTTTAGGTCCAATAGTGACTGCTGTGTATAACTTGGTGCTCTGGATTTGGGTGCATATATATTTAGAATTGCTATATCCTCTTGTTGAATTTATTCCTTATCATTGTGTAATAACCTTCCTTATCTATTTTTACTTTCCTCCTCTTAAAGTCTCTTTTATCTGATATAAGTATAGATAACTCCTGCTCTTTTTTGGTTTTCATTTGCATGAAATATCTTTTTCCATTCCTCCACTTTCAGCTGGAATGTGTTTTGATAGGTTAAGTTTCAGCATTTTGTTGTAGGCAGCATATTGTTGGTTCTTGTTGTACAATCCATTCAGCCTCTCTGTGTCTTTTAATTGGGGCATTTAATCTCTTTACATTTAGGGTTATTATTGATATATAAGGACTTGTTACTGCCATTATGCCATTTTTTTTCCTGGTTATTTTATTGATCCTTTTCTTCTGGTCTTACTGCTTTCCTTTGTGGTTGAGTGGTTTTCTCTAGCTGTGTATTTTGATTTCCATTTATTTTTAGTATGTCTCATAAATTTTTGTGTTATGTTTACCATGAGGCTTACAAAAAACATGTTATAGCTATAAAAACTTATTTTAGACTAGTAGCAACTTATCCCTGATATCTAAGGTAAAAAAAACAACAAAGCCAACTCAACACTTATGTATCAGCACCCCCCACCTTGCTTTTTGATATTTTGTTGTTCCAAGTTACATCTTTTAAAATCACCTGATTTTTATATGGTTGTTGAATATGTTATTATTTTTTTAGGTTTGTCTTTTAGTCTTCATAGTAAGGATATAAGCAGTTTATTCACCACCCTTATGACATTGGAGTGCTCTGTGTATTTACTAACGAGTTATTATCTTCAGATATTTTCTTGCTACGCTTTAGCAACATCTTCTTTTAGACTGAAGATTCCCTTTAGCATTTCTTGCAAGGCAGGTCTAGTGTTGATGAATTCCTTTAGCTTTTGTTTGTCTGGAAAGACTTTGTTTCTCCTTCATATTTGATGGTTAGTTTTGCTGGATACAGAAGTCTTGGCTGACAGTCTTTTTCCTTCCACACTTTGAATATATCATATATCATCCCATTCTCTTCTGGCCTGTAATGTTTCTACTGAGAAATCCACTGAGAGATGTATTAGGGCTCCATTGAATGTTATGTGTTTCTTTTCTCTTGCTGTTTTCAGTTTTCTTTGCTTTTGGTTTTTAATAATTTTATTATGGTGTATCTTGAGGTGTTCCTCTTTGATTGCATTTGATTGGCAGCCACCTCTGAACTTCCTGTACCTGGATGCTACAATTTCTCTCCATACTTGGGAAATTTTTGGTCATTATTTCCTTGAATAGGCATTCTAGGTCTCTTTCTTTTTCCTTTTCTTTAGATATGCCAATTATAAGGAGGTTATTTCACTTGAGGGAGTCCCATATTTGATGTACTTCTGTTTCATTAAAAAAAATTTTTTTGCTCCTCTTATTGGATAATTTCATGTGTTCTGTGTCTGGAATTTTTTTCCAGATATCATTTAATTTTCTATTTGTATTTTCTTGGGACTCCCAGAAGATCCTTAAGAGGGTTATTCTGAATTCTCTGTCAGACATTTCATAGATCTGCTGTTCCTCTGGGTCTATTGCTAGTGCTTTGTTTATTTCCTTTGGTGGTGACATATTTCTCTGTTCTTTCTTGATCTTTGTGTCTTCACATTGATGCCTGGAAATTTGAGGAGAATGCTTCCTCTTCTAGGTTTTATAGGTGTTCTTTTTGGTTGTGTCACACCTTTACTGGTTATTGTCAGAGCTTTGTCTCTGGTCTGTGGCTCTTTTTTTCCTTTCTGTGGTGGATTAACAGCAACCACCACCACTGAGACTCTGCACTGGAAACAAGGTACTGTTGCAGTTAATTCCCTAATCAGGGACACTTCCTGTGGGGACCAGAACTTGAACTCTGTGCTTGAGCTAACTTGTTGGTTTACTGTTGATTCTCTGAGGAAGGCTTTTTGTAGATATTGGATTTTAATTTTTGGCATTAATCACTTCTGTGTCTGGGCTGTGCAAGAATTCTGGCCTGAGACTGAGTCTTTCCTGCAGATTGTACCCCCTGCAGGTCTGTCACCCTGACTGACTTCCACTGTGAACAGCTGCCCATGCCACACTCAATGTTCCCTGGTGGGCAGCCTTTCTCACGCACTCCAGCTGCTTCCTGTGGGCAGGCTGTGTATGTGTCCCTGGCTATAACTCACTGGCCTCTGGGTAGCTCTTTTCTCCATTCGGCTGCAGGTGCTTGCTCCTGTGCAGGCCTGGGGGAATCCTGCCAGTGGTCTTTGTGGCCCGTGACCTGGTGTGGTGTGCTCCAAAGCCTTCCTCTCCCCTGCAGACTCCAAGCAGGTTCATTCATAGGGTACCACTGTGGCTTTTTCCAGCTTTGATCTGTGTGTTGCTGCCACTCCCTGCATCATACCAGGCTGTCTCAGAAGTGGCTGGGGCTCAGAATGATTGGCACCGTCCCTACACCCTCTCGCTGTGGCCTCTCCCACCTTCACAAACTCCACGGGTCTCTCCTCCTCATCCCCCAGCTCCAGCAGTCCCAGGTTGGCAGTCTTTGCTTTTTAGCAGTTGTAAATTTGTCACTTGTGGGTAGGCGTGATGCTGGGAATCGTCTATTCTGCCATCTTGATGACCACATCTTCTAATTTTGCATCCATTATATATGTAACGTTTTTGGATGTTTTAAAGTTTAATAAAGTGATATCACATATCACGCTAACACTTGATTTTTAACTCAACATTAGGATTTTAAAGATTTTCCCAAGTTGACACATACATGTTTTTGTTAATTTGTTTCAACTACTACACAGTAAATCCTTTTATAAAATGTCACGATATCATAATTTATTTGTAATTTTTGCCAATATAATGGGTGGGAAAAATTTTATTTTTGTTTTAATATATATATTTCCTGATGGTCAGTAGGCTGAGCATCCACATCTGCTGAGATGCTGGAACTTGTTTTCTTCTTTACTTGTAAATATTAATCGTATTAAGGGATTTTGGATGCTGAAACATTCTTACATTCCAGGGACATTTTTTCTTTGTCATAAATATATAATCCTTTTTAAAAAGTACACTGCTGCACTTGAATAACTAACATATTACAAAAAGATTTTAATAACTATTTATAGCTCAAATTGGTCTATAGTTTTCTTTTACTGTTTGTCAAGTTTATGCTAGTCTTGTACAGCGAGTGGGGCAGTTTCCCTTCCTCTTGTACTATCTAAAACAGTTTTATTATCTTTTTTTTTTAAAGCTTGGCATTATCCATCTTTTGTTTAAAAATTGCCTATAAACCATTTCTCCTTGGTGCCTTTGAGGGAGGAAGTAGGGTTTCTGATAATTAGTTAAGTCCTTCAATGGATATTGACCTATCCAGATTTTCTTTCGGTTTTGTTGATTTTTTTTGTTGGAAATTATCTGTTTTTCCAAATTTATTGGAAAACCAGTGGAACTTTTAGAAGACAATAAGAAAATATTTTTATGACCTCAAGGTAGGGAGAAATTTCTTTAACAAGGTATAAAAATTAATGATAGCAATATAGGAAAATATTGATAAATTTGGTCACATTAAAATTAAAAATGCCTGCTCATCAGAAGACACCATTTACAGTAGTCTGCCTTATCTGTGCCTTCACTTTCCATGGTTTCAGTTGCCTGAGGTCAATCGTGGTCTGAAAATAGGTGAGTTCAGAACAATAAGATAGTCTGAGGGAGAGACAGAGAGAGACAGGGAGAGAGAGGACCACATTCACATAACTTTCATTACATTGTATTTTTATAATTGCTCTATTTTATTACTAGTTATTGTTGTTAATCTCTTGTTACATCTAATTTATAAATTAAACTTTATTATAGGCATGTTTTTATGGGAAAAAGTAGCTTGGTATATCTCTCTTGGGGTCTTGGAACATATCCCCCCAGGATAAGAGAGGACTACTGTAGCAAAAAGTCAAGATGCCAGAGAGATCTGTGTCTGGAGAAGATATTTGTAATAAAAAAATTGCTAAAACACTAGCAGAGAAATAGTATTTAGAATCTATGAAGAGCTCCTGGAAAGCCATCAGAAACGAAGAACCAAACTGGCATTTTCTGGAAGGGGAGCCCACTTTTCTGAACGGACACTTGTCCTTGTTAGTGATTAGGAAGAGACATCAAACGACGGTGAGGCATGCCTTCCACACAGGCAAAGTGCCAATTTCGGACAATACTATATACTGTTGAGGATGTAGCACAGAGGGTGCTTGAACATGTCACTCATCTGAGAGTCAGTTGTCATGACAGCTCTAGAAATCCATCCGGCATCTTCTGGTGGGTGAGAAGAGAAGCTGTTAACACCCCGGGACCCATAATTCTCCCGAGGAAGATGTGCAGGAAGAATGTGTGCCAGGGTGCCAGAGGGCAAGGTCGAGTCTTCACGATAGCACAACGGGCACGTAACAGGAGGAGACGTGCAGCACAAACGTCTCTCCATCAATGGGAGAACACAGGAGTCGACTGGCAAGGGGACACTGTGAGGCAGCGGCATCCACGCAGGCGTTTCTCATGCCTGTGGGTGATACGAGGAACAACACAATGAAAGAATTCAGGAGGTGCATTAGTCTTCCAGGGCACAGGAATGTATTCTGTCATGGTTCTGGGGGCTGGAAGTCCAAGGTCAAGGAGTGGGCAGGGCTTGTTCCTTCTGGGGGCTGTGAGCAAGCAACCGTTCAGGCCTCTCTCCTAATTTCTGGTGGTTTTCTGGAAATCCTCAGTGACCCTTGGCTCGTAGAAGTATAGCACTCTCATTCTGTGCTTGTCTGCACTCAAATTTCACCTTTTTCAATAAAGACACCCGTCATATTGGGTTTGGAGCTTACCCTACTGCAGCATGAACTCATTTTAACTAACTACATCTGCAATGACCTTATTTCTAATTAAGGTCACATTCTGAGGTACTGGGGGTCAGGATTTCAATGTATGAATTTTTGTGGGGACAAGGTTCAATTCATACCAGGAAGGGAGCAGGATATAAAATTAACATGAAAAAAATCAACAAGGATGGAAAAAAACAAACAACCCCCTAAAACTGCATACAAAGAGAAACAAATAAGTCCAATTGCATTTCAACAGAATAACATAACCACACTGAAGGGAAAAAACAAAAACAAAAGCATAAACTAGATACAGGGCTCACTGTGTATCTTCAGCCCAGGGAAAGACAAGCAGCAGCCAACTTTGCACCCGTTCCAGGGGGATTGGTTTTTGGTGAGGGGGGCAGCAACTTTGAAACCATTTTATGCCCATGGTAGGATTGACCAGTTGAGTGAATACGTTGAGTTGTTGGAAGGCAGGATTCTCCCTGTGGATGAAGGAAAATGCAAGTTCGAGAAAGGGAAGGCACAGAAAATCCTACGGGGTTGGATGAAATTGAAGTTTTCACTAGGAACTGATAAGACATACATCAAAATACAATGGGGGCATGTTGAGAGGACACAGCGGGGGCTCCTACTGACCAAATCTGGAACAATCAAAGCATAAAAATAAATAAGAACAGTAGTGGATTATAAATCCATACTACTAATAAATGGGTAAATAGTTCAATAAATATACACGTGAGCATGGGAGAAGGGATTGTTGACTGAGAAATACGGAGGGAGTGGGGGAAGAAATCATTACTTTGCAACTACCTTGGTAAAGATCGTTTTGGGCAAGAATCCTCAATGAATGCTACATTGGGGTGGTGGGGTTGGTGAGGGACACAGTATTTGGGTGGTCTCAGAGTGTTTTCCACAGAGGAGAAGCCAGATAACACTTGACAGGTGATCCAGGTTGGCATTGCCAGCGAGGGAGGCAGCCGGCCATCGCGCACCTCTGGAGGCACATCGTGGAAGTGGTGTCCCGGCCGGGTGTGCGTAACCCGAATCCTGGCTCCAGGAAACAGCAGCTGGACCCAGACCAGGAGCATCCCAGGTAATCGCTGGCCTGTTCTCTTTAAAACCAGAGAGACTGAGGAGCTGTTCCAGAGATGGAGACTGAAAAGCCAGAAAACTCAATGCGATGTGTGACCCTGAACTGGATGGTGTACTTAGGGGGCAATGCTATAAGAACATACTGGGGGAGCTGGCAGAGTTGGAATAGGGGCTGTGGCTTTTATAAGTATTGCACTGATATCACATAGTCTGCACTTAATAACTGCACTGTGGTTATGGAAGAGTATGTCCTCTTTCTTAGGAAAAGCACACTGAAGTGTTACAGGGCAAAGGAGCGTAAACCATGCAACGTGCTCTCAAACAATTCAGAAAAACTGTATGTATATGAGGATGGGATAAAGTGATGGTGGCAAATGCTAAACGCTGGTGAATCTGGGAGCTGTCTGTACTGTTCTTGCAACTATGCTGTAAGTTCGTAACTATTTCAAAATAAAAAAAATTAAGAACTCATCATGTTCGGTGAAGAAAGTAAGTTACAGAAGAATAGAAGTCCATTTTGGTAAGGTTCAAAAACTTGCACAACTACATTGCATATTGTTTAGGGATTCGTACAGAGGTATTAAAGTATAGAGGAAATGAAGTAGGGGGCGCACAGAATTTTGGAGGGCGTGGAGGTGACAACAGAAAGGAGTCCACACGATTATTGTGGATGTTTCTTTGTTGGGTGGTGCATTGATAGGGTTTGTTTTATTACTGTTCTTGTTTTGAATCTATGACATATTTCACAACACATTCTCAAAAACCAGGAATAAATATAAAGTATTATCCCTCCCCATCTTTTTTTTTTTTTTAAAGATGAGGAAACCAAAGCTCAGTGAAATTTGGAGATCCTGCAGAGCTGGGATTTGAACCCAAGTCTCCAGGTGCATAGCGTGCTGCTTCCTCTACCTTAAGAGCGAGCTCTTAGCAACACAGAGAAAAGGAAGGGCACGAAACCCAGAGGGAGCCAGGCTGCTAGGGACAGTGCTATTCCCAGCCCCACCCCATCTCCCCTCGTGGGGTGCTATGGTGCCCATAGTGTGGGCGGGATTCGGGGCTCTCACTCTGAGAACGTTGGAGAAGAGGACAGTGATGCCCAGCCCTGGGTTGTCTGGCACCTTTCTCAAGTTGACCAAAGAGATTTTAGGATGGATTTTCCCAAAATTAATTTAAATTAAAAAGTAACACCTGACAAGGAAGGTGAAAAGTTGCAAGATCAGGCAAACTGTTGGAAGAGTACTATCTCCAACCCAGCCCGATGCCAACTGCTTCGCCTGGTAACGCCAGAAATAGCTCAAAAGAAGTTTCGTGCTCACCTGCAAAGTGGGAATAATTGTGGCTCCCCTGCTGGGACTATCTATCAAATGGCCAGATGGGTCCACATCTGTCACTACCTGCCAGTGTCCTCTTGTCCTTGCACCAATGTAGGTCAGTTGAATTTCTTTTTATTTCCCTGGAACTGTGGAGAGTTCCTCATGCATGTGTCTTTTTATCTATGGCTCTGTGTCTTGCTTCTGTTAATTATCAATGTTTGGTCTGATAAATAATTAGTTTCTAATTGGTATTTGTTTTCAGGGTTTGGTGTGGTGGGCGACTGTCAAACAATTTGATTCAAATTCCCTGCACGTCACTTCTGTCTGATGTGTTTCCCTCTGTTCCCTTATTCGCTAGTGAAAACATATATGCATTTAAAAATAAACACAGGTGTTGGAGGAGATGTTTTGAAATGCTCTTGTTCCCGACAGCTGTGCTCTGTAGAAATTGCACAATTGTTTTCTCCGTAACCGCACAAATTTCCTTGAAGCTTCCAAAGAATTAACACTTGAGTGTGTTATTATAGAAACTTCGCATGAGAGTAATGTATTACCCACTCTCCTAAGATATTACCAGGAGATATTCTTGAAAGTCTCTCCGAATGAAAACAGATGATCTTTCTCATCAAAATGTAATCCTTGTTGGGATGAGGAACTTTGTGAAAAATATCCTTCTCTAAGATACTTAGGTTTCTTCAAACCAGCTGCCTGTCTGTTGCTGAGTAAATTAAATCCTCTTAGTCAAATCACGGTATCAATTCACGGTATCACGATACCAGACTGTGCTAACTGGGGTTGTTCAAATATAGAACTGATGTCACTTATTTCAGAGCTTTTGTTTGAGAACAGCAGCAGGAAAGGAAGATGATGTTTTCCCACTCAGGTGCATTCACTGGTGGAAGAAAGAAAAAATAAATCAGAAACAGGGGAGTTTAGGGAGACACAGGGCAGAGTTTAGACTGACTCACCCCTAGCATGATGTCCCTTTGGGCACTTCTCCTAGAGACTAAAAGCATTTCTCTGTCTATATTTTCAAAAGGTGAGGGACTTGAAATGCCTTAGGCTCTTTGGAAGAAAGATAAAGTGGAAATCCAGTAAAGAATGGTGCATGGGCTCGGAGACCCCTCCGGTGCAGTACCAGGGCCAGGAGCTGCTGCCAGGCTTAGCAGTTTCCAGATAAGTGGGTGCCATAATCCAAGCGTCTGTGTACCCCTCCAAGTTCATCGGTTGAAATGATCTCACACCCAAAGTGATGGTGTTAGGAGGTGAACCTTTGGGAGTTAATTAGGTCGTGGAAACAGAGCCCTCATAAATGGGATTAGTTCCCTTAAGAAAGGCTCCAGAGACACCCCTTGCGCTTTCCACCCTATGAGGATACAGTGAGAAGGCATTATCTATGAAGCCGTGAGTCTGCCAGCACCTTGATCTTGGACTTCCAGCCTCCAGAACTGCGAGAAATAAATTCCTGTTGTTTATAAGCCACCAGTTTATGGTATATTTTGTTAAAGCAGTCTGAATGAACTAAGACAGAAAATTGGCACCACAACTGGGGTTTGAACTCACACAGATTTGTCCATTGGCACAAAGTGCCAGGGCCTGGAGGAAGAATGTTATCAGAGGAGGGGCCCCCACTGCCCAGCACTGCCTCATAGCATGGGCTCTGCTCCCCACACTGTTGACCCACTTCTTAGCCACCCCAGGTGTGGTCCTGGTGGGCCCAGGTGCCATGCGTGTGGTGCCCAGCAGAGCTGTGGGGCATGGCTGCCTCCACCCAGATTCAAAGGATGCCTCAGAGAGTCTCTGGGTCCAGGCAGACAATCACCACAGGGGCAGGGCCACCCAAAGCTGTGGGGCTCAAACCCCTTTGTGGTAAAACTTTGAGGGTGGGACCTACATTCCAGTGTGCCCGTGAGGTGGGACCACAGCCCCAATGAGCCTGAAAGGCGGAGCATCAAGATTATTCTTGAGCCTTAAGGTTTTGAACTTGCTCAGAACCCGTCACTACTTTCTTATTTCTCCCTTTTGGAAAGGAATGTCTGTCTTGTGTCTGTCCCACCATTGTATTTTGCACATATATTTAATTTCACTGGTTCACAACTGGAGAGTTTTGTCTTGGGATGAATTGTACCTTGAGTCTATCCTATGTCTCATTTAGCTGATATTTAGATGAGACTTTGAACTTTAGACTGTTGGGTAAATACTGGAATGAGTTAAGAGCTTTGGGGCTATTAGGATGGAATGTGTGTATTTTGAGTCTAAGAGGACATGAATTTTGGGGGCAAGTGTGAAATGCTACAGTCTGAATGTTGATGTCTCCCCAAAATTCATATGTTGAAATTCTACCCCTGAAGGTGGGACCTTTGGGAAGTGATTAGGTCATGAGAGTGGAGCCCTTGTGAATTGGATTAGTGTCCTTATAACAGGGACCCCAGAGAGCTGCCTTGTCTCTTCATGTGAGGACATAGCGAGAAGGCACCATCTATGAACTAGGTAGTGGACCCTCACCCGACTCCCAATCTGCCGGCACCTTGATCTTGGACTTCCAGCTTCTAAAGCTGTGAGAAGTAAATTTCTGTTGTGTATAAGCCACTCAGGCTATGGTTTTTTGTTACAGCAGCCTGGATGGACTAAAGCAGTGTTTGTATTGGATTGAATTATGTTCCCCCAAACTTCCTGAAGCTTGAATTGTGTCTCCCGAGTTTTATGTATTGGAAACTTAGCCCCCACTGTGACTGTCAAGAGGGTGGGAAATCCTATCACGGTAATTGAAGGGTGGAGCATTGAAGAGGTGATTGGATCGTAGGTCCGTGCTGTGGTGAATGGATTAAAAATGGTGGACAGAGGTGTGGTTCTGAGGGCTTTAAAAGGGGAGCATAAAGAGTCTGTCTCTGCTCTCTCTGCTTCCACCATCTTGCAATATGAGACCCCTGGGCCACTGTCACCACCACCAGCTGGACTTTGGACTTCCCATCCTCAGAAACTGTAAGCATTAAATTTCATTTTCTTTATAAATCACCCAGCTCTGTGTATTCTGTTATAAGCAACATAAACTGACTAATACAGTGTTTCTTTCTTTCTTTTTTTTTTTTTATTGTTCTGTCTTGCTTCTATTACAAAAAGTCTAGCTTGGATAGGTGTGTGTGCACACGATCTAAATCCAAATCATGCAAAGAGCACCCAGCAGAGGGTCAGCCTCCCTTGTCGCCCTGCAGCCTCCCAGGCACCTGGTGATCTTTTCCCCTGGGATCTGGAGTGTAAACATCTGAGGCAGTAGGGGTGGCCAGGTAGGCACTCACGCTGGCTTCATTCTCTGTCCGTTTTCCTTGCACACACTTGGTAGGTACCACATGTCCTCTGCTGCTGTTTCCATTTAACATGGCCTTGGAGATTTTCCTGCAGTGAAACATATACGGTTGCATGGTTATTTTACTGGTGACCGAGCAGTCCTCTGTATGCATGTGTCGTAACCTTCAGCCGATCCTCTGCTGATAGACATTTAGGTTCCTGAATCTTTTGCTCTTACAAACAATGCTGCAATGGAGAGCCTGGACACACAACACTTTCTGCCCTCGTGGGAGCAAAATCTGAAGGATGGACAGTAAGAACTAAGTTTCAGGTTAAAATATTGTGTGCACTTTCCGTGGCCAACTGACCTTCATAGAGGTCGCGCTGGTCCACGCCACGCCCAGCTCGCCTGTGAGGGGCCTGTCTGCTCCTGTTTGTCCCCTGCCCATCTGGTAAAGGAAAATTCACATCCCTGCACTTCTGATTTTGCATTTCTCTGATTAGAAGTGAAATTGAAAATCTGTACCTATACTTAAAGAACTGATTGTGATTTCTTTCCTGTGAACGTTCATTTCCTATTCTTTGCCTATTTCTCTGGGCAGTTGGTTGTTTTGTTACAGATTTTCAGGTACTCTTCATGGATTGAAGAAATCAGCTCTTACTTGTAATGTGAGCTGCTTCTTTATCGCCTGTCCCCCGCCCTCCTTCCTTCCTTCCTTTCTCTTTTCTTTCTTTCTTTGCTCCCTCCCTCTCTTTCTTTTCTTTTTTAATTTGCATTTTGGCAATTTTTTTTGACTTTTATTTTTGCCCTGCAGAAAACTTCTAATTTTACATAACCAAATATTAATTTTTACTTTTATAGCCCCTGGACTTAAAAAAAATTTTTTTTGGACAGTTTTTTAATTGAAACATAATTATGCATATTTGTGGGGTATAAAATTGAATATCAGTACATACATACAATAGGTGGTGATCAAATCAGGATAATTAGTACACTCATATTTATGAAACGTTATCAATCTTCGTGACCCTTAGCTAATTTCTCACTAATCCCCTCCCTCTCTAAAAAAAAAAAAGTTCAATGTATTATTGTGATTGTTTCTCTTTCTTACTTTCTCCTTCCTTCCTTCCTTCCTTCCTTCCTTCCTTCCTTCCTTCCTTCCTTCCTTCCTTCCTTCCTTCCTTCCTTCCTTCCTTCCTTCCTTCCTTCCTTCCTTCCTTCCTTCCTTCCTTCCTTCCTTCCTTCCTTCTCTCCCTCCCTTTCTTTTCTTTCTTTTAACTCCCACTTATGAGTGAGAACCTGCAGCATTTCTCTTTCTGTGCCTGACTTACTTCACTTAACATAATTTTTTCTAAGTTCATCCACGTTGCTGCAAGTGGCAGGATGTCATTCTTTTTTATGGCTGAGTAGTGTTCCATTGTGTATAGACACCACATTTTCCTTATCCAGTCATCTGCCCCTGGACTTCATAATATATTTTGCTAAAGCCTGTAAGATTATAAACACAGTTATTATTTCTGTTTTAGCTTTTTAAAAATATTTGTATTTTGATTCATCTGAATTTACTTTAGTGAAATATGTGAGGTGGGGATCTGGTTTTTTATTCCCCCAGATGCTGCCTACGTGTCCACAGCCCCCATTCTCTCTGGCACTTGGATTGGGGCCTGGGACCAAGTGTGGCAATAGATGGAGGGTGGAGTTATGAAGCTACTTTCAGGCCTGGCCCCTCAAAACTTGCTGCACCACCCTCCCCCTCCTTGCTGTGGCCGTCCTACAGACCACGAGTTTCAGATGGCACAGCGAGAAGTCCTGGGAGGCTGCCTGACCCACACTGGATTGCATGCGTGGGAAACGTGACTCCCATGTAGCAGGTGGTGAGTACCTTCTCCAACATGCTGTACCAGTTCACATCCCACCAGCTCTGTGTAAGACTTTACCTGCTCCGCATCTTCACCAACACTTGGTATACTCTCTTTGATTTCATTTCATTTTATTTCAATCACTCTAGTAGGTATGTAGTTGTATCTCAGTGTGGTTTTAATGTGCATTTCCCTGATGACTAATGAATTTGAGCACTTTTAATGTATTTATTTGCCATGTGTGTACCCCTTATTTTGAAGGGCTTGTTCAAAGCTTTGATCATTTTTCTTTTCCTTATTCATGCATAGGAGTTCTTATTCTGGAAATGAGTTGCGTGTTAGGTGCATGTATAGTAAATATCTTCCCCCACACCGTGGCTTGGGTTTTCAGTCTCTTAATGATCGTTTGATAAGCAGAAGTTCTTAACAAAGTTCAATTTATCTTTTTTTCCCCATTTTTGGTTAGCAATTCTGCTGTTTTGTTTTAAGAACTCTTTATCTGTTCCAAGGACATGAATATATTTTCTTATAGATGCTTTATTTTTTACCTTTGGTATTTAGAGCCATAATCCATAGGGGATTGTTTATTCTATGGTGTGAGGTAGGGGTCAAGACACTCATCTTCGAAAATGATTGCCTATGACCCAAGGCCACTGATGGACGAGTCCATCATCCTCTGTTGCAGTGTCACTTCTGTCATCATCAGTCCCATGAGGATGGGGTCATTTTCTGGACTCTGGTTTGTTCCATTGGACCATCCATTGGCTCTTGGTCCAGGACCCCATAGTTTTAGTCACTGTAGCTTTAGAGCAAACCAGGATGCCTGGTAGTGAAGTTTTCACGTTTTATTTTTCTTCAAGATTGTCTTGGCCATTCTGGCTCATTTTCATTTCCATACAGATTTTAGAAACAGCTTGTTAATTTTCATGAAGATCTCTGGGATTTTTATTAGGATTGCAGTACATGTACAGGCCATTTGAAGAAAATGATCATCTTTACAGTACTTAGTCTTCTTAATCATCAGCTTGGCATATCTCTCTGTTTGTTTAGACCTTCTTTAATTTCCCTTAATAGCATTTTATAGATTGTATTATAGAGGTCTTTGCACAATTTTTGTTGAATAAATTCCTAGTTAATTTTTGGTTCTATTACAAATGATTTTATTTTCAATTTCATTTTCCAATTTGTTTTTTGCTTTTCTATAGTAATACTTTTGATTTTTTAAGTATCAGTTTTATATATAGAAATTTGGTAAAGTCATTTTTAATTCCAAAGGTTAGTTTGTGTCTTTTTTTGGATTTGCTACATGCACCATTATGTCACCTGTGAATAATGACAGTTTTATTCTCTCCTTTCTAAAGATCCTTTTATCCATTATTTAATTTTCTTGCCTGATTTCAATGGCCAGGATCTTTAGTACAACACTGGATAGAAATGGGTGGTATTGGACATCATACTGGATAGTGTCTCATTTCCAGTTGTAGTGGATTGAATTATGTCCCCCAAAACTCAATGAAGCTTGAATTGTATCCCTAAGTTTTATGTATTAGAAGCTTAGCCCCCACTGTGACTGTTAACAGGGTGGAAATCCTATTATGGCAATTGTAAGGTGGGGCCTTGAAGAGGTGATTGGATTGTAGGACCATGCAGTAGTGAATGGATTAAAAATGGTGGTCAGGGGCGTGGTTCTGAGCGCTTTAAAGGAAGAGGAGAGTCTGTCTGTCTCTCTCTCTCTCTTGCTCTCTCTGCTTCCACCATCTTGCAATGTGAGACGAGACCCCTAGGTCACTGTCACAACCACCAAATGGACTTTGGACTTCCCTGACTCAGAAACTGTAAGCAATAAATTTCATTTTTCTATAAATCATCCAGTTCAGTGTACTTTGTTATAAGCAAAAAAATGGACTAATACACCAATATCAAGGGAAATGTTTTCAATACTTGACCATTAGGTATGATGTTTGCTATCGTATTTTTCTTGTGGGCCATCTTTACCAGATAAAAGAAGTTCCATTTTATTTCTAAGTTTCTAAGAGCTTAAATTTTATTAAATGCATTTTCTGCATCCATTGAAATAATAATGTAAATTTTAAACAAATTCTGTTAATGTAATGTTAGTGCATTACTGCGTTCTTGCACTCTACTTGGTCATGGTGTATTATTTATGTATTTTTGAATTTCATTTGCTAGTATTATGACTAGGATTTTTACATCTAAGATCATGAGAGAACTGGCCAGTGATTTTCCTTTCTAGCACACTCCATGTGGGATACAAAGCTTATGTTAGCCTCAGAAAACAAGTTGGGAAGTGTTTTTTTCTAATTTTTAAAAGTATTTTCTGTGAAAGTCACATAAGGTTGGTATTATTTCTTCCTTAACTGTTGTAGTTATTCATCAATAATTCATCAGTTATTCATCAGTAAAGCACAGACATGTGCTTGAATATTCTTTGTGCAAAGGTTTAAATTTTTTTAACACATTAACTTAGGTTGAAGTATAATTTTAAAATAATGTAATCAACTCATTTTAAGTGTACAGTTAGATGAGTTTTGACAAACATATATACATGAGTAACTGCAATGAAGACATAGAGCATTTCCATCATGCTGTAAAGTTTTCTTATGCTCTTTGAGGTCAATCCACCCCGACAAGGCCCAGGCAACACTAACATGCTTCTGTCATGAGAGATTAGTTTTGCCTGCTCTGGCACATCATATAAATAGATTCAGGCAGGATGTAATTTTTAGTGTCCATATTTCTTTTTTTTTTTTGCTTTCACTTGGTACAACATTTTAAGGTTTATCCATGTTGCTGTGTGTATTAATAGTTTGTTCCATTTTACTGTTGGTTAGTGCTATGGTTTGAATGTGTCCCGTAAAGCTCATGTGTTGCAAACTTGGTTCCCAGTGTGATGGGAAGTGGTCTTGGGAGTAACTCCCTCATGAATGGACCGATGCCATTATCACAGGAGTGGGTTCCTTATAAAATGATGAGTTGTGCCCCCTTTTGTTCTCTTTTTCCTCTCTTTGCCCTTCTGCCATGGGATGACACAGCAAGAAGGTCCTTGCCAGACTCCAGCCTATTGACCCTGGACTTCCCAGTATTCAGATCTGTGAGCCATACATTTACGTTGTTTATAAACCACCCACTTAAGGCCTTTTGTTATAGACTTAGACATGTCTGTTCAAATTTTTTATCTGATTTTAATAAATTGAGTTGTTTTCTCATATTGATCATATATATGTATGAGATACTGATATATACTGATGTGTGTGTGTGTGTGTGTATGTATATATATACTGATTCAAGTCCTTTGTCAGATATATGGATTATGATCCCCTTCTCCTCACCCCCAAACTACACCACCCTGGAATACTTCCTGTATTTTGATTTTCTTAATAAAGTATTTTAAAGAGGGTAAATCCAACGTATCATTTTTATCTTCTATGGCTTATGTTTTTTTTGCATCTTATGTAAGAAATCTTTGCTTACCCCAAGTTAATGAAGATTTTCTCCTATGTTCTAAGAGTTTTATAATTTTAGATTTACATTACATTTTGAATTCATATAAAATTAATTACATCCTCACCAGCATTTGGTATTGTCAGTTTTTCAGATTTTAGTGATTCTATAAGATGTGTGTAGTAGTATCTCATTGCTGTTTTAATTTGTGATATCCTAATGACATTTGATGTTGAACATCTTTTCATATGTTTATTTTTTTATCTGCATATCTTTTCTGATGATATGTCTATTTAGAATTTGCCTCACTTTTTAAATTGGGCTGTTCATTTTCTTGCTGTTGATTTTAAGAATTCTTTGTATATTTTGGCTAACAGTCCTTTATCAGATACATTTTTGTGAACATTTTCTCTCACCTCTGGCTTGTCTTTTCATTATTTAAAGCGTCTTTGCAGAGCAGAAATTTATAATTTTAATGAGGTCCCACTTGTCAATTTTTTTCTTTCATGGGCTATGCTTTTGAGGTTGTATTTTAAAAACTCACCTGAAACACAAGGTCAGACCTAGATTTCTTCTTATGCTATTTTCTAGAAGTTTATAATTTTGAATTTTACATTCAGATACATGATTCATTTTAAATTAATTTTTGTGAATGGCCTAAGTTCTCTGTGTCTAGATTCATTTTTGACATGTGGATGTCCAGTTCTTCTAGCATCACTTGTTTGTCAAAGATCAGTTGATGGTGTTTGTGCAGGTCTGTTTCTGGGCCCTCTATTTTGTTCTATCGATCTCTGGGTCTATTCTTTTGCTAATACTATACTTTCTTCATAACTGTGGCTTTATCGCAAGGCTTAAAGTTGGTAGTGTCAGTGCTCCAACTTTGGTTTTCTTTTTCAGTGTTATATTGGCTATTCTGGTCTTTGTCTTTTCATATAAGCTTTAGAATCAGTTTGCTGATATCCACAAAACAACTTGCTGGGATTTTGGCTGAGATTTCATTGGCTGTATAGATCAAGTTGGGAAGAATTAAACTGACAATCTTAACAATATTGAGTCTTTCTATCCATAAGCATGGAACAGCTCTTCATCTGTTTAGATCTTTGATTTCTTTTATCAGAATTTTGTAGTTTTGCTCATATAGATTCTACATATTTTATTAGATTTATACCTAAATATTTCATTTATTGGGTGGTAATGTAAATAGTTTTATGTTGTTAATTCTGTATTTCAATTGTTTGTTGATGATATATAGAAAAGCAATTGACTTTTGTATATTAATCTTGTATTCTGCAACCTTGCTATAATTACTTTTTAATTCCAGAAGTGTGTGTGTGTTTTGTCAATTCTTTGGGTTTTTATACATAGGTAATCATGTCATCTGTAAATAAAGACAGTTTTATTTCTTCCTTCTCAATCTGTATGTCTTTTGTTTCTTTTCTTATCTTATTGTATTAGTTATGAATCCTAGTACAACGTCAACTAGGAAGGGTTAAAGGGACATCCTTGCCTTATTCCTGACTTTAGGGAGAAAGCATCTAGCTTCTCACCACTACTTGTGATATTAGTGGCAGTTTGTTGTAGAAATTCTTTACCAAGATGAAGTGGTTCTTCTCTATTTCCGGTTTGCTGAGAGTTTTTTTTTTTTTATCATGAAAGGATGCTGGATTTTGTCAAATGCTCTTTCTGCAGCTATTGAGGTGATCATACAGTTTTTCTTCTCACTGCTGATGTGATAGATTACACTGAGTTTTGAGTGTTGAATCCAGCCTTCTAGATCTGAAATAAATCACACTTGGTTGTAGTTTATAATTTTTTCCATACATTGTTGGATTAAACTTGTTAATATTTTGTTAAGGATTTTTGCATATATGTTCATAAGAGATATTGGTCTATAGTTTTCCTTTTTTGTAATGTTTTTGTCTGGTTCTAGTACTAGGATAATGCTGGCCTCATAGAATAAATTAAGAAGTATTTCCCCTGCTTCTATTTTCTGGAAGAGATTGTAGAAAATCGGTATCATTTCTTTCATAAATATTTGATAGGATTTACTAGTGAAATCATTTGGGTCCAATGTTTTGTTTTTTGAAAGGGTATTAATTATGAGTTTGATTTCTTTAGTAGGTATAGGCCTATCCAGATTCTTATTTTGGTAGATTGTGTCTCCCAAGGAATTGGTCTATTTTACCTGTAATCAAATTTGTGGGCATTGAGCTATTTGTAATATTCCTTTATTATCCTTTCAATGTCCATGGTATCAATAGTGATGACTCCTCTTTCATTTATAACATTGGTAATTTGCCTCTGTTTTAATTTGGTTCCATTAAAATGAAGAGTACTATTTCAGTGATTAGGAGAGACACAGATGGAAGTAAAAAAACTTTTATTACTCACAATTCCTGGGGGTACATGGCACACTCAGAGGCCACAAGGAGGTCAACGAGCATGTGGAGAGAGAGCATGGACCTGCACTCTCTGCTTTCACTGGGGTCCAGAGAGGTGGTCGTAGCATCAGATTAGTGGGGGCGGGCAAGAAGATTGAAGTATTTGTTGCAAACTTGCAAGTAAAAGTGCTTCCACCGCATTGGCCTGTTCTAATTTTGCATGTGGTCAAGTGGCTGGGTGTATGTGTGCTTGGAAGAGATCTATGAGGGGAGGAGAAGGGGAAACGATAGGGAGTGGCTGGAGAACTGGGGTTCGGTGGTTAGCCAGGGGCATAGTATGGCACCTGGGGACTCATGTCAAGACAGCAAAATAGATGCTGAGACAGTATAGTAATATTAAGCCTCAACACAGTGTCCTCTATCTCTTTATCTTGGTTAGCCTTGCTAGAGATTTTTGTATATTAATCTTGTATCCTGCAACCTTGCTGATCTCATCTTATATATATAAAATGAATTCCTCTCTCTGTGTGTGCATATGTATATGTGTGTGTGTTCATATATATATATATACACACACACACACATAGACATATATATATATATTTGTAGATTCCTTAGGATTTTCTATATATGAGGGCATATTATTTGCAAATAGAGATCATTTTACTTCTTCCTCTTCAATGTGATGCCCTTTATTTCTTTTTCATGCATACATGCCATGATCAGAACTTCCAGTTACAGGTTCAATAAAAGTGAAGAGAGTCGACATCTTTGCTTTTTTCTGAACTTAGGGGGAAAGCATGCACTCTTTCACCATTAAGTATGATGTTTTCTGTGGATTTTTTTGTGGGATCCCTTTATCCAATTGAGGCAGTTTCCTTCTGTTCCTAGTTTCTTAATTGTTTTTAATCAAAAAAGATTATTGATTTAGTTGAATGCTTTTTCTATGTGTATGGACAAAAACATGTTATTTTTGTCCTTAATTCTATTAATATGTGGTATTACATTACAACATATTGATTGCATTACATTCATGTGCTAAACCAACCTTGTATGCATCCGACAAGGGACTAATATCCAGAATATACATAGAATTCAAGCACTTATATAGTAAAAAATTATAAATGACCCAATTAAAAAATGGGCAAAGGAGTTGAATAGACATTTTTCAAAGGAAGATATACAAATGGCCAACAGATATATGAAAAAATGCTCAACATCACTAGTCATCAGGGAAATGCAAATTAAAACCACATTGAGATACCACCTCACTCCAGTTAGACTGGCTATAATCAAAAAGATGGTGAATAACAAATGCTGACATAGTGTAGAGAGAAGGGAACACTACTGCACTGTTCGTGGGACTGCAAATTAGTACAACCACTTTGGAAAACAATTTGGACGTTTCTCAAACAACTACAAATAGGTCTTCCATATGATCCAGCAATCCCTCTTCTGGGTGTATATCCAGAGGAATGGAAATCATCATGTCGAAGAGATACCTGCACTCCCATGTTTACTGCATCTCTGTTTACAATAGCCAAGATATAGAACCAACCTAAATGTTCATTGATGGATGAGTGGATAAAGAAACTGTAGTATATATACATCATGGAATACTACTGTGCTATAAAAAAGAATAAAATGCTCCCATTTGCAACAACATGGATGAACCTGGAGAAACTTATGTTGAGTGAAACAAGCAAAGCACAGAGTGATAAATACCGCATGTGCTCACTCATATGTGGGAGCTAAGAGAGAAAGGAAGGCAGGAAGAAACACCACAGTAGTGCCATGATCCAACACAGGGAGGGAACATTCCTAGGGCTACAAATTGGAGTTGAGGGGAGGGGGGAATGGGAGGGAGGCTGGGGGATAATTGGGAGGGGACAAAGGGTACAAAAGTAATTTCTGGTAATGGGTATGCCCCCAGTATGAATCTGGCCCTCACATCATTGGCAGGAGGGGTGACAATTAGCTTTGTATCTCATAAATATTCTTAATAAATAAACAATTAAAAAAAAAAAAACCACAAAAATACAGCAACCTTGCATTCATGGAATAAATCCAACCTGCTCATGGTGTGTAATTTTCTTAGTGGTAACCCTGGGAATAACAATTAACATCTTAATTTAAAATAACTTAGAACAGATTAATACTGACTTGATTTCGATGGTATAAAAAAACCTTTTCTCCAATATAACTTCATTTTCTCTCCTTTTCTTTATGCTATTATTGTACTACAAGTTATATCTTTACATTATAAGCCCATCATGGTTTTGTAATTGTTGTCTTTATATTTACTTTCGCCATTATCTTTATTGCTGTTTCTCATTTCTTTGTGTGGATTTGAGTTACTGTCCCATTTAAGTCTGAAAGACCTACTTAATATATCACAGAAAATGTCTGCTAGCAACAAATCTACCCAGGTTTTTGTTTGCTTTGGATGTCCTAAGGATAGTTTTATCTGATATGGGATTTTTATTTGATATTTTTGTTTTCTTTTAGGACTTTAAATACATTATCCCAATGCCTTAAGACTTCCTTAGTTTTTGATGTGAAGTCAACTATGAAGATTCCTTGAATGTGATATGTGACCTATCTCTTGCTCCTTTCAAGGTTCCCTATCTTTGGCTTTTGACAGATTAACTGTGATGTTTCCAGGTGTGGATCTCCTTGACTTTGTTCTGTTTGGAGTTTGTTGAGCTTCTTGGTACATGGATTAATGTTTTTCACCAAATTTGGGAAGATTTTTGCCTTTATTTGTTCAGATATTTTTTCCCCTTTGTCTCTCTCCTCTCTTTCTGGGACTTCTAATACATGTATGTTGGTGTTTTTGATGGTGTACCACAGGTGTTTGAGGCTCTGTTAATTTTTCTTCATGCTTTTTTTATGTTCCTCAGACCGAATAATCCCAATCAATTCATCTTCAAGTTTTTTCTTCTGCAAGTTAAAATCTGCTGTTGAAACCCTTTAATAAATTTATCATTTTCATCATTGTACTTTTGAACTTCAGAACTTCTATTTTTTAAAAAATTATTTCTGTCTCTTTATTGGTATTATTTATTTGATGAGACATTGTTCTCATATTTTCTTTTAACTCTTCAGGCATGGTTTCCTTTAGGTCTATGAACATATTTAGAACAACCTATTTATTTTGTCTAGTAATTCCCATCTGTGCTTTCTCATGTAAAGTTTTTGTTGACTGCTTTTTTCCCTGTGTGGTGGTCATATTTTCCTATTTCTTTGCATTTCTTAAACTTTTTGCTGAACACACAACACTTGGAATAATAAAGGCCACAACTCTGGAAATCAGATTTTACCCTTCCCCAGGTTTTATTTTTGTTATTGTTTTTGTATTTATTGGCTTTCTTGGACTAATTCTGCAAAGTCTGTAATCTTTGTTGTGTCTGGCCAGTGAGGTCTCTACTAAGTTAGCTTTATGGTCATCTAATGACTTGGCAGGGATTTTCTTGAGTTACTTGAACCAGTAGATCTTTGAGCCTTTGCCATGGGACTCTACGTGTGTGTCAGGAGCATGCCTTCAATGCCCCAGCAGGAAGTGTGCAACTCTGCCTTAGCCTTAATTTCCTGCTTGCAAAGAGTCTCAAGATCGGCTGTAAGAGAGAGAATAGGGCCTTGTTAGTTCTTTCCTGGGCATGCACAAATCCCTACACATGCATGTGGCCTTCTAGATTCCTAGGAATATGTCAGAGCTTTTCAAAGTCCCCTGTGATCTCATTTCCTAAATGTTTCTACAGATTTTTTGGTAAGCCTCTTGGTAGGCTGAACTGATATCATTGCTTCAGGTAGCTGTGATGTTAAACAATCTCTGTAGAAAAGACTGCTTGCACAGAGAGAGGCCTGCAAAAGGTCATATAAAGACATACAAATGAAACTTTTCCAGGGAGCTTCCAGAAAGGTGAAATAGTGACAATTCCTGGGGTTGGGCCTTCATAGGGGGCTTCAAACCTGTTCTCTCACCTGGTTCTCAAAGCTACTATGATTGTGAGGCTATTGATTTTCAAGCCCACCATATAAATTATTGCAAACCTCTGGTAATTTTAGAGTTCTGAAAAGTTAATTTTAACAATTTTTCTCAATGTTTTTGTTGCTTTTATGGAAAGTGGATTTTTGGAAGTCCTTACTCAGCCATTCTGGAAGTGCTTCTCTGTTGGCTTATGTAATTTTACCTTTTTTAAAACTCTTGGGGATTTTGATTATTGTGTAATTTTGTTAATTTTTTTCTTTCTTGGTATTCATTGAATTTTTTGGATCTGTAGGATTATAGTTTGTCAAATCTGTAATGTTTTGGTCATTATTTGTTTAAAGAATTTACCCCTCCTCTCTTGGGACTCCAATGACAAGTATATTAGATGACTTGGTATTGTCTCACAGATCACTGAAACTCTGTCCATTTTGTTCAGTTTTTTAGTTTAGTTTTGTTTGTTTTCTGTCTGTTCATACTTTAGTTTTTTGGTTTGGATGGTCTCTATTGCTATCCTTTTGAGTTTACCAACCTTTTTTTTTCCCCTCCTCTCTATCTTTACAGTGTCTACTCTGCTTTTAATCCTATCTTTTAAACTATCTCTTTTTCCACCCTAGGTTTTCTCTTCATTTACATCTTCCCATTCTCTCCTCATTATGTTCATATTCCCTTTTAAATCCTTCAACATATTAGTAACGTGACTGCTAATTCCAACATTTTCATAATTTCTGGATCTATTTCTAATGACTTATTTTTACTGTGATTAATGACTCAGAATTTATTGCTTCTTGACCCGACAAGTAATTTTGGATTGGTTGCTGGACTTTGTGAACTTTAAATGGTTGAATGCTGGATTATGTTGTATTTTTCAAAAAGAATGTTGAACTTTGCTCTGGCAGGCTGCTAAGAAGCTTGGAGGCAAGCTTTGGCTTTTTGAGCCTTATTTTTAAGATTTTGGGGGAGGATCTGGATTATTCCTTACTCTAGGGCTAATTTATCTTTGCACCTAGAACCTAGCCCTTCCACATTTTCTACTGAATAACCTGGGTGTTCAATAAGGATGCTTTGCTTTGGCTAGTTGGAATCCAAGATTTTCCAGCCATGTGTAAGCTTATAGTTTCCCAGTTTTTCCTTGTCCAAACTTAAAGAGTTTCACTTTGTGCATGTGAGGCTCAGTTTCCAGCCAAGACTAAAGGGGATTTCTATGCAGATTTTGGGAACTACTTCTTGGTTGAACACCCTTGGAACTGTGCCCACACATCCAAGCTGCCTCAGCTCCCCCAACCCCTGAGCTCTCTCTGCTCGAGTCAGTGGCCCTGCGTGCTCTGTTTTCAATCCCCCTCTTTATGCTGGAGGTTGGGAAGTACTGTCAGTCAGAAAGCCTGCACATTTGGGGCATCATCTTGCTTGTCTCTTACAGTCACGTGCGGCCCATTGTCCACTATCTGAAAATGGGTGTTTCATCAATTTTGTCTGGTTTGCAGTTTTTTTTTCAGTGGGAGGATAAGTCTGATCTTGGACATCCCATCACCCATCTTCTTACTTTTAGCCCATCTAAAACACGTGTGTGACCATGCAGTCTTCCTTCTGTAAACCCTTCAAAACTTTGGGCATGAAGATCAGACCCCTTGCTGCAGCACAGATGTGCCCCTTTCCTGTGCTCTCCTGGAACCAAATGCATCCCTCTGTCACTGCATATTTTATCCTGAATGGAAATCACCAGCTTGTCTGTCTATCCCTCTCACCCAGAACAGACCGGAGAACCCCGAGAGCAAGCTATGAGTGATAGCTCCAAGGTCTTAGCATTGTCCTTGACCTTTAGAAGGTGCCCAATGCTTACCTGTAAATAAATTATTACATTGATTAACAAAGAAATAAATTGGTGACTATTTTAGGTAACACTTATTTGACATGTGTATGTGCTAGGAACTGTCTGTCCAAAGTTATTTTCATGTATTATCTCATTTAATCTTCAAAACATCTTAACGAGATAGGTGCTATTGCTTTATGGAAAGATTAGTAACTGATCACCTCTTCACTACTCTTAAATGGTGAATGTAGCATTCTTTTTTAGGGCAGTCTGAATCTGAAATCTGTGCTCATAAGCCACACACTGTAATTTCTTCCCCAGTGCAGACTCGATTATTATCATTTCCCAAACTCATAACCATGTGACAAAATCCCACCATTGCATTTTTCTGTTAGTTCTTCCAGTGTCACAGGAAAAAATCTTTCCAAGAAGACCCATGGAGAACACAGAGGAAGCCGCCAGAGTCCCAAAGAGCAATAGACAAGCAGATTATCCATTTAATTTTTCCAGGGCAAGAATGGACCTGGTGATTCATTCTGTGGTCTCATTAGAGCAATTATCCAGCTAATAGCTTTGATGTGGATTTGGCTGAGGTTGTCACTGCAGCTGGGGAGCACCAGAGAACAACAGATGGACTGCAAGGATTATTCCAAAGGAGGCCTGGGATTTGATCTGACAGCCACGGGGAAGGAGGCTGGTCTCTGCATCCCAGACATGCTGTTCAGCACCAGCCACCATGCATTTATTGATGGGACTTGCTCTACTGGAATGCCCTTCTTTCTCCTTTCTACTGATGTCAGCATGTGAGGAAGATTGGGATGTTCCCATAAGGTGACCCCTAAAACTCGGAAATAGTGGAAATGAGGCTGTTATCTGTCCAATCATTACACCCTGGGTTGTTATGGCAAAGATATGCAAAGTCCCCTAATGAGGGAATTATCCCCAGGCCAGCAGGGCTTGACTGTCACCTGACCATATTGTTAAAGTAGAGACAGGATGTTTCAATCAAAAAGGGATGGAGGTTAGTTAATGTTGCAACTGCATAACTAGTTCTGTTTCTCTCACTCCTCTACTGAAGTTGTTCCTAAGAACACATCCCAATGTCTCTGATCCCCAAGCTTATAATTGGAGTGGACATATTTGGGTTGGTTAAAGTCCCACTTTGACCTGTGGCCTTTGGGGTAAGAGCTATTCTAGCACGGAAGTCCAGGTGGAAGTTTCTGGAATGCTGGCACCTCTGATTAAGACAATGAATCAAAAACAGTATATCCTTGCAGGAATGGCAGCCACCCTTAAAAACCTAAAGGATACAGGGATGGTCTCTACCATATCCTCTTTTAATTCACTCATTTCCTGCACAAAATAACAGGTGGATCCTGGAGGGTATCCATGTGCAACTGCAAACTTGACCAAGTGACAGACCCAGTTTTAGCTTCTGTGCTGGGTTTGGTATCTTTGCTAGAGAAGGTTAACATGGTCCCTGGTGGATGGGGTGCAGTCATTGATATGCTGAATGTGATCTTTTTATTCCTTATCAGGAAGAAGAATGAGAAGCAGTTTGAATTCATGTGGGTGGACCACAGTTGAGATTTTTGGTCTTGTCTCAGGTCTGTTATGTCTCCTGCCCTGATGTAATATAGCCCGAAGGGACCAGGACCATCTGTACTTTCTGCAGAATGTCACGTTGGTCCAACGTATCCATGGTATCATGACAACCCAAACTGAGTGAGCAATTAGTGGCAAGTGTGTTGGCGGCCCTGGGAAGGTGAATGTACTCTAGAAGGTGGGAGGAAAGCCCCACAAAGTTTCAGGGCTCTGCCACATCAGTGATGTCTCGGGCTCCAGTGGCCTGAGTCATGTTGAGAGTCTCTTCAAAATAAAGGACAGATACTTGCATGTCACACCTTCCATCAATAAGGAAACGTACGACGTGTGCTGGAACTCTTGGGCTACGGAGGCAGTGTGTCCCCCCCTTGGGAGGATTTTCTGTGCTCCCTTTTGGTGAGTGATGCAGAAGGCTGCCAGCTTTGAGTGGGATCTGGAATAGCAGGTGCATCTTGCTGCCGGGGCCATTTGACCCAGCAGGCCTGTGATAGCAAAGGTACCTATGGTGGAAAATATGCCAAGGGGAGGTCATGGCAAGCCCGGCGGAAGAGTCTCTAGGGTTCCAGAGCAAGAATGTGCCATCTGCAGTGGGGGAGCTCTGGGAGCACAGGGGGTTTTGTTTACTTTGTGCACTACAGGATTGTTCAGTGCCTTCTACAGAGTCAAGCATGAGGACGCACTCCAGAATCTTTGCTCAGTGAGCTTGTGAACTGAATAAGCAAAAGGTCCCCACCAAAGCCTCAGGCCCCCAGGCTCTGGCTGCCCACGACCTGATTTCTTACCATGTGCTCCAGCCCTGCACCACGGTCCCCCCGTCTCCTGCTGCTCCCCAATGTGCAGAGCTCACTCCTGCCTCCCACCTCCTCGGGGCTGATGGTCTTTAGGGTCCCTCTGCCTGGTACACCTCCTTCTGGATGTCATGGGCCCTCCGTCACTTCACTCAGGGCTGCTCCTCAGAGAGGGGTCCTCACACCCCAGCTGAAACAGAAGATCTGTTACTCCTTGCTCACCTCTGTTTTTCTTAAAGCAGCTGTCACTATGCAGCAGCACGTCTGCCCTCCTGGAGGACAAGTTCTATGCTGCAAGACTTTGCTCTACTCATGGCTGTTCCACCAGTCCTGCCATGGTGCCAGCACATAGCAAGCACTCAGCAAAACTTTGCTGAGTAAGTAAAGCAAGTTTAAGGAGGAACGGTTGTGCCAGAGGCAAGCCAGTCTCTCTACCGCACGTGTGCTCACAGCCTTTAGATGCAGTGTGCATTGGGGATTTCTAAGAGCAAGATGCAGCACACAGATTTTCCAGAACTCATTTTACTGTAAAACATCTTTGACATCTCTTGGGGCATTATACTGTGGGCCACATTTTGGAAAACTCTGAATTAAGGGAGCTTCAGTCTGTGAGATGGCATTTTCTGGCAGTGTCCCTTCGGACCATCTGCTGTTTGAATCTTCTCCACCTGCTTTTCCAAAACTGACCATACAGGCAATCTCAGGTCCTACTTACCCAAAGAATGCTGTCATGCTGCTGTTTTACCTTGGTACTGCCACTTAGCATAAACGGACACACATCTTTACACTTAGATGTCAAGTCCCCTAGGATGAGAACTGCTGTCACTTTCATTGCAGGACTAAGCAAATGATTGCTGAATGAAATATTGGGATGAATTACCCCAGGGACGGCCTGAGTGGCTAAAACTTTCATTCTTTTAGGAATACTTACAGGCACTTGGGGTCTCAGGGAGATGGAATTACAAGTTAGAATCGAGGCCAGTCGAACACGGGTCCTGACCAGAACGGTGGGTACTGTGGGCAGACTGGGACTGGGGGTGTGGCTGACAGCGGTTTTCCTGGGATAGCCTGATGTAGGAGCAGCCACAGCTAGGGGACCAAGGAAAGTACAAATCTTTGACATCACATCCAGACGGTCCTTAGACCCAGAAGTTGGAGGAGAAGCCAAGGGTTCCAGGAATGGATTCCAAATATTGGGAACTGCGGAGCAGGTGTGGGATGCTCAGAGGTCCAGACACACGGACGCACAGGGGGCATGGGGCTCAGCTCTCACTGCAGTTGGGGGCCAGCTGCGTCGGATAGGTCTGAGTAGGTTTTGTGAGAAAATGTGCAAACAAACCGATTTCCTGTTGGTAACTCCAACGCATTTTCAGCAGCCACATGGAAGGAGGTGTTTGTCACTGCTGAGCTCAGACCAGAGTTTTTAAGATCGCATTCCGATCAGGCTCACCTCGGCCTTCCCCCAGTGCGTTCTCAGCAGAGAAAAGGCCTGGCCCATTATCACTGGGATGATGCCTGTGATTCCTGCTATAGACTACACGGCCTGGGAATGAGCTGTTGGGCAAGACTGTCTGGGGCATTTCCTGCAACTTTAAATGGATTGGTGGAATCTGTTTAAATGGATTTCTGGTTAAGTCCCAGCATTTGCTGCCACACAGGACTGACTTCATTTTCTGACCCCACCACTTAGAATCTGTGTAGACTTGGGCAAGTGATTTAATTTGTTCGACCTCTGTTTTCTCCTAGAATTGATTGATGTAGGATTAAATGATGCAGTGGTTATAATGTGCACAGCACTGTTATCATATCAATTATTATCATTACCGTCATCATCGTCATGATCATTAATGTCCACTGAGCTCTTCCACAGAATGATAGTGAAGCAAATAAAAAGAGTTTTAGATGTTATGGTATAGAGGAAATGGGGGCTGGCGGACAAAGGTTCTTTTAAAAAGGCAAGATTGTCAGAAGTAAAACTAGGCTTGGAGAGAGCTGGGAGCTGGTTAATACAATTAACTGAGTTACTGTGCTAGTGACACAGCAACACGTGTCTCAGACATTCCTTCCGAGGTCATTTTCCCAGCCCTGTATTTTGCGTGTATTCTCCAGCTTTTCCTTTCCTGGGGGTCTTTTCATGGTAATCCTACTCAGTTTTTGTTTCTTCGAAGTGTCTCCATCTCGTTGAGTTCTTCTAGGTTGACGGTTACTGTCTCTCTGACTCCCGGTGTCTCCAGTCCCTTCGGCTGCTGTCGAGGAGTCTGTTGGCAGCGAGGTTATTCTTTTAGCTCAGTTGTATTTTCTCTCTGACTGCTTCTAAGAGCTTTGATGTTTTACAGTTTTAATATAAAAATATAATTAAAGGTATTGAGTTCCTCCACCTCATTGGCTTGCATTTGTACATTTCATTAATCTTCTCTTATTTATTCAACAAGCATTTATAGTATTTGTTGGGTTTTTGTGCTAGGGATGTGTGATCTATCGGTGAACAAAAGATCCAAAGCCTGTGGTGCTTACGTTCTAGCAGGGGATAAAAATGATAGACACAAATTATGTAGTAGAAGAAGGTAATTTAAAAAGTTTTGGAAAACGTGGAGCTAGGTATGGAGGATCAGCTGTAGGACATTGAGCAGGTGACATTTGACAGAGAACATTACTTAACCATCCCATTTTATTTTATTTCTTTATTTAAAAGATGACCGGTAAGGGGATCTTAACCCTTGACTTGGTGTTGTCAGCACCACGCTCTTCCAAGTGAGCTAACCGGCCATCCCTAATGGGGATCCGAACCTGCAGCCTTGGTGTTGTCAGCACCGCACTCTCCCAAGTGAGCCACAGGCTTGTCCTTAACCATTGCATTTTAGCATTCACACCCAACTGCCTCCTCCTGCCTCTTGAGTTTTTGTTGTCCAATACGTTTGTTCTGCCTGGTTTCCATATGCCCCTAAGATGCGTGTTACAGGGTCTCTGCAGGGGCTCCCATGTATGGTAGGTCTCTCCCGCACTCAGACTCTGGACAGTTTCTGAAATAAAACCAATGTAAGCACTGAGGTCAAGATCTCACCTTCATTCCTGCTGGAGGCTCACCTGGGAGATGCACCTCACTGGATGAGCTGAACGGGCGCGTCACTCAGATCCCAGCAGCAGGCAGACACCCCATCCCAGGCCACCCACTTATCTATCACTAATTGGCATGTGACCTTGGGCATATTATTCATCATTCCTGTGCCACAGTTTACTATCTGTAAGACAGGAAGAGTGAAGGAAGCTGCTTCACATGGTTGTGGTGGAGAGGTGCTGTGTTTGTGTAAAGACCTTGGACTCATGCCTGGAGCAGAGCAAGCACACACTGACCGACACCTCCTATGCTGCTGCCTCTCTGTGGGAGTCCTGTGTGGTGGGAAGAGGCACTCTCCCAGTTCACTGAGCCTCTCTTCCTCCAGACGTCTGTCTTTTTGTGCTGCTGTCTCAGCTTGGACGTTTCTGAACTGTGAGTTATGTAAGACTCACTTGCATATCGTGGAGGGGGACCATGTTAGGAAATCTGCAGAGAGCTCTTCCTCCCACCGACTAGGCTGACATGCGTTCCCTTTGTCACACATGTGGGAGAGCTGGTCTTTGCTTAGCGAGCCTTTCTGCTGAGGGTCTTCATAGTGAGCTCTCACTTCTAACTCCCTGTCTTGTGGGGGGTCTGTGACCTCATCTCCTGTGTCTGTGTTGGTTACAGAGACCAAGATGTGCTTCTACCCCAGCATGCATGTACACACATACACACACACAGACATATGCACAGAGATACAGACACATGCACTGATATACATGTGCACACAGTTACAGATGTACACACAGAAACACACACACACACAGGTACAGAAATAAACACACATAGACACAGACACACACACACACACACACAGACATGTGCACATTGCACATACACAGTCATGCACACCAGGAGCTGAGGCCTCAGCTTGGTGTTTACTGCTCTGGTTGTTGAATACTGGGGAATCTATTTTTAAGGTGGAGCCAACAGGATTTGCTGAGAGATTAGTGTTTTTTTTTTTTTTTTGTGTGTGTGTGTGTGTGTTAGATGATATACATATATGTAGACAGATGCATAGATGGATGGATGAATAGATAGGAAGATAGACAGATGAATGATCAATAACAGACAAATAGAAGACAGAAGGAAAGGAAGGTAGATAATAACTTGTAGAGAGAAAAGGACAGAGAGAAGCATGCAGGACACCAGAGTGTGGGGCTCAGAAAACTGGGGGTGGGGGGTGGGGTTGCAGTTTGATAAGAAAAAATGAGAAGTAGGTTTGGGGGTGCATTAATCAGCTTGAACTGTCATAACAGAATACCACAGACGGGGTGGCTTTAACAGCAGAAGTCAATTTCTCCCAGTTCTGGAGGATAGAAGTCCAGGATCAAGGTGCTAGCAGATTTGGTTCCTAGGGAGGGCTCTCTTCCTGGCTTGTCAGCAGCCGCCTTCTCACTGTGTCCTCACATGGCCTTTTCCCTGTGTGAATAGGGACAGAGAGAGATCTTTGGTGTCTTCTCCTCTTCTCAAGAGGACACCAGTCCAATTGGAATAGGGCCTTATCCTCTTGACCTCATCCAACCTTAACTACTTCCACAGCGGCTCTATCTCCAAATAAGCGTTAGAGCATCGATGTATGAATTTGGCGAGACATAATTCAGTCCCTAGTGGGGGAGAAACAAATTCATCTTTGGTGATATTCAGTTTAAGATACTGATTTGATCGCTGAGCAAATTTCCAGTGGGGAGCTGGATTTATGAGTCTAGAGTTCAGGAGAGAGGGATGCAACTTTGGCAGTTTACAGTAAAAAAATTTATGTTGAAAGCCATGGGGAAACCTAGAAAATTGACCAGGAAAGAAAAGAATTCTAGCCCTGGGGCATGAGAACACTTAGAGACAGACATTTTTGTAGAGGGGACACTGAATGTGGAGTTACCCAGCCCTTCCTTTTTATGCCTCCGGGGATCCTCCTTATGTTCTTGAGCTCTGGGCCATGCCTTTATTATGAGTGCACCTGACCAAGGACTTCTCAGTGTCCTCAGCAGAGGGATTTCAGGTTATCTAGCTTTATCTTCAGCTTGAGCAGGTGTTGGCCAAAATGCTCCCCAAAGTGATCGTGTTGGTTTATAATCCCTCTTTGAACTTTCATTCTTTAAAAGAAGGTGGTGTAGGAAGGAAGAAATGGGAATGTTTGGAGAATCCCTCTCACCTGGGGCTCTAGGCAGGAGTGGGTGACGTCAAGGGCACCTTGGGTGCCCTTGCCATCTTCTTTGGCAAACAGGCTGCCACTTGGGGACCTGGAAATTTGCTTTTTATCCTCTCAGTCTGGACCAGTTCTCAACCTCAGCACCACTGACATGCAGAACAAGATGCCTGTTGTCCTGGGGACTGTCCTGTGCATTGTAGGAGATTTGGCAGCACCCCTGGCCTCTACCCACCAGATCCCAGGATCAACTCCCAGTCACAGCAATCAAATGTGTCTCCAGACGTCACCCAGTGCACCCTGTGTCATCCACTCTTTGGGGTGGACCAACCAGTTTCCAAAGTCAAGAAAGCTGCAGATCTGTCTACATAGGATGAAAGTCTGGGGGTCAGATGTTATGGATTGAACATTTGTCCCCTCCCAAACTCATGGTGAAATGTAACTGCCATTCTAACATTATTAAGAGGTGGGACTTTTAAGAGGTGATTAGGCCTAGAGGGTGGAGTGAATAGATAGATGATGTTATTGCTGGAGTGAGTCCCTTTAAAAGGACGCTTTTGGCCCCCTTTAGTCTCTCCGTTCCTCTCTCCCTCTCTTTGCACTTCCTCCACGGGATGATGCAGCAGGAAAATCCTCACCGGCTGCCTGCACCTTGATCTCAGACTTCCCAGCCTCCAGAACTGTCAGAAATAAATTTCTGTTTTTATAAATTACCCAGTCTCAGGTATTCTGTTATAGCAACACATGATGGACTAAGACAACAGACTTGTGCGAAACTTCTGTATACACCAAGAGGGGCATTCTGACTGCACCGTGAAGCTGTGTAGATCTCTGTCTCATCCTGGCATCTCCTTTCTCTATAGAATCCCACAGTATGTGCCACCAGTTACACAAATCATCACCTGTTAGGAAAAGCAAACACAGTAATCATGGTTTAAAAATTAAAATAGTTTACTCTCATCAAATGATTACCTTGCCATCCAGGCAAAAATGACAGCTTCTGGCATGAGCCCAGCCTGTACTTGCAGTTGACTACTGAATCGATGGCAGTTGTGTTTTAATATGAATTATTTGTATACAGCTTGAGGATTTCTTCCAACACAAACTGCCAAGCTGGGAAGGCTTAAGAATGGAATCTTTTTGCATAATTAACCAGCCAAGGGGACATGCTTCGGAATAAGATGTCGGAAACACTTACCCTGGGCAGCTGGGGGCAGATCAAGCTGCCAGGAAATTAGGGTTGAAGCCATCCAGCCCATTTCCCCCAGCTTGGGGACAATTATGTGATCCTCTTCTTTGCCATTAGCCTCAAGCTCAGCTGCTGAGGGCTGGAATCTTTATAAGATTTGTTCAGATCCACACGACACCTTCCCAGGGCACCCCTGCAGAGGGTGCCCATGAATGCTGTAAGTGGTACTTTTGGCTAATCCGGGCCCCCCTCCTCCTTCTGCTCTGGGGTTCCCTGTTGAAAAGGATCAGGAGCCACACAGTAGGTGCTAGGACAGACAGACTGTACAGACTGATGGGACCCACTTGCTCACCAGGCTGGGAACTTTGGGGACCCCTGAGCAGAAGGGCAGCTGCACCCCGTGACTTGGATGGTCTCTGTGTTGACTCGCTGGCTTTGTTCCTCTTAGAAGAAGCTGCTTCTTCACTTGCCCTTGTGGCTTTCACAAAGAACGTGAAGCCAGGACTCGGGAGAGCTGGCTCCTGGTGGACTATGAACTGAACTTTTATTCCTTGAGCAGGGTGTTGCTGAATCTGACCAACTTCTCAGGGAGGCATTGAGGGTCAGTCAGGGGTGGCCGGGATAGCATCCTGGCTCCTTTTGTCCTGTGACTCACGTCTCTCCCGACTATAGCGTGGAGGAATTAGTCCCCGTACAGCCACGCTCCAGCCAGCAACAGGTTTGATCACCAGAATTGCACTGCAGGGGCCCGTACAAAGCTGTGGGCGAGTTACAGGAGCAAGGCAGTCCAGGCACCCAGAGACCGCATAGGTGGGCAGTGGGTGCCACACAAGAGATGCCAAGGTGAGGGGAGGAGACAGTGTTACTGGCACCCTGGTGCTCTGGAGGGGGAACCTTGGTGCTCTGGGGGAGGGACCGAACTGCTGCCAAGAAGCCACTCCCAGGCAAGGAGGGGGAGGGTCAGAAGGACCTGATGTTTCTCTCTGCTGCCTCTGTTAACCTGGTACCTCTCACGGCCAGAAGTGCAGGAGCCTGGGTGATGTGACCTTCAGGGGCCAGGCTGCAGGACACTGTAAAGGCAGAGGACAAATTTATGGGCAATTGGTGAATAACCAGCCCCTTTTTCAGGTGCCCAGTGGAACAAGGTGCCCGACATGGAGGAGCCCTCAGCAAGGTGAGCTGCGCAGCATCCACGCTCCTCGCAAGAACCAGGGACGCCACTGCAGGACTGCGTATTGCCCTCAATTGTGAAAAAGGAAGACAGTCTCATTAAATGTTGTTTTGGACTCTGTGAGCTAGAGGACATGAGGGTTGAATGGAGACATGTGGCAACGAACCTGGAGGAGCGGGGCTTTTGTGTTCATACGTTGGAGCGCTTTATCACGAGCCTACTGTTTCCCCCACAGCCTCCTCCCCAGCGGGTGCATGCCCCCTGTCTGTTTCTAACTGAAAACCAGAAGGACACTCACAAATGTCACTAGGGGTGTCTGTCTGGCCAGGGCTCACTCTGCAGCTGTCCCTAGGTTGTTTGGCTTTGGCCCACCCCTATCCCAGATGACCCATCAGGACCTTTGTGGAGGAACTCAGGCATGAGGCAGGAGTGGTTGGTTGTACTAGGTTTGGGAAGTGGCCACTTTGGTGCGAGGGAGAGTGCAAACTGGCCCCCAGGAACCGCAGTTCCAGCTCATCGCATGCTTGGGCAGGCTGGATTTGTCCCCGGGCCTTCTATGCGGTAGTCCTGCTGGATGATTACAAATGCTGGAGAGTATCAAGCAGCTAATTGGGAGCTAATGTCCCAATTTGTCAAGTCACCATCGGCCCAGTTGTGCGCTGCTGGGGACATAAGGTGGATGTCCAACTTTCCCAGGATCCATAAGGGCTGTCCATCTCTGTGGGTGACAAGGTTTGCAGACATGGCCAGCACCCAGTGAATAGAGACCACCCAGAGGGTCGGAGGTAGGAGCGGATGCCAGGCCAGAGCTGCTGGGGGGCCGGGGCTCCCTGAGAGGTGAGACAGTTTCTGGAGGGACAACTGAACAGAGACCTGAAAGAATGTTCCAGAAACTCACCCGTGGAGTGGTCCACATGCCCAGCCCCGTGGTCTTCCCTGTGGGGACACAGAGCTGGCTGGGTGATCCAGCTGACACTGTTGGGCTGTATTGCAGGGGGACCCTGCCCTTTGAGCTCGCCCCCGCGGTGGGTGTCTCCCTCTTCTCAGGTCCATGCCTATCTTACATGCTTCTCTTTCCTCAAGAACCAGCTTCAAAACAGAATTAACGTAGCAAAATTCCACCATGGGAGCTTTGAAGCAATAATCCTTCCAAATGCCACACGAGAAGGCCGAGGGAACCCAGCGCGCCCAGCGTTCGGCTCAGTCACCTGGTTGATCTCTTGCTAAGTGAATATCCGTTTCGTTTTTCTACCTGGGATGCCCAGCCGACAGCAGCTTTTTACCTCTGCCTTTGAAGCTTAATTTCCAAAGTGCCATCTGAGATAGTTAAGATTTGCCTTTTCCTTTTGAATTTTCTCAGGGGAAAAAGACTAAAAGAAAAACAGCAGCAGCAGGAGTCGCAAGTAAGTGAACAGAGCCAGACGGCAGCCCTGGGTCTGGGCGCTTCCTCATCCATAAGCGGAGGGGTTTCGGCAGATGAACCCCAGTCTCTCCAACCTCCTCGGTCCTGGGATTTGGGGTTGCTCTGTCATGACTGGACTGGGGCCCTGTTAGACATTTCCTTTGATTAAAACGGCTCATTCCAGGATGAGAAGAGCTGCAGCTCTGTCTGTTCTCCGTCCGTATTGATTGCGTGGAAATTGGCTGCGGGTACAGCCATTTGGCGGTTGATCCATTGTTTTCAATAAAGCAGCTTGTGTGTCGGGCTGTTAAGGTAGCTGGAGTCTCCAGGGCCTGTGCACCATCCAGTTATTCCCATTATTGAGACACAACCCAAATTAACTGAACCATAAATGTTTTCTTTTAGTGGCAGCTGGGGAGCAAATGCATGAAAATCTATCATGAGTTTTATTTTCCATGAAAACTCAACATAGTAAATGAGAAAACTCTGCGTCCTTGGAGAGAAGCCCATGGAACTACGGTGGGGTCTCTTAGGGGACCCCAGCCAGCTTCCTTGTGTTGCAGGGAGAGGTGATTTGAAGAAGCTGCTGTGTGTAATGCAACGGAAAGACAGTGCTGCCTGCGACCCGTGGGGGCCTTAATGGGCATTTCCAGGTCTGCACAGTGAGTTGCGTTTATTCTGGGCCATGTATCACTTAGGACTGTTTTCTAGGACAAGTTACAGAAAACTTAGCTCCCAGTGTCATCTGGCTTAATGACTAAAGGCAACTCCTCGCCTCACGGAGCAGAACAGCCCCGGGAGAGTGCCAGCCTGGGGTGCCCCAGCTGTGGCGGTGCCCGGTTTCAACATCTCTGTTTCTCGGCCTCGTTCTCAGCAGCTCTCCACACGCTTGCAGGATGGCTGGCAGCTCTCGGGGCTGCATCCTTCCCACCTTAAATTCATAAGCACAAAATAACACAGGTTCTTCCGGTAGCTCCTGCAGAAGCAGAAGAGGCCTTTTCTCCTCAGTAATCTTTCAAGACGTCCCTCGGATTCCGTGGGTTGGGTGGATCGTGCGACTGCATACGAATCAAGCACTGCAGCCATGGGGATGCGAGAGAGGATCAGCCGGCACAGGTCACCTGGAACCTTGGTGCTCGGGACGGACCAAGGCCCTGAAACCCTTGGCTGGGAAGAGAGGAGGGGTCTGTCCTCCGGGGGCAATCAGAGCTCTACAGGCAAGAGAAGGGGCACGAACACGCCTGTCCACATGGCTGTCCTCTCTCTGCTCAGCAGGTGGCTCAGGCAAACACCCCAGAGGGAGAAGTCCTGACCCCCTTGTCCTCACCCCTCTAGTCCTGTGGGCACTCTATTTCCAGGTAGGAAGGCCCGAACCTTTCACAAATGTTCAGAAGCACCCGAGCTACCCTTTCCCTCCATGACCAGACCTCCCTTCTCTGGGATGGCCCCGTACTCCGTGTCTACCCTTTTGCTTGTTATCTTAGGGTCACAGCCAGGGTCAGGCCTGGGCTTTCCCCCATCCAGCGCCCTCTCGACCACCCCTGGGAAAATGCAGGGCTGCAGCCATGGGGGTCCCCCCAGGACTGTGGGGTTCATTGTGATCTTGGCTTCTTGTTTTCATAGTCAGGTTTCGGTCCCTCTTTTGCAAATTAACCTAAATGTTGTAAAGCATTTTTAAATATCACATAAATCCATTTTTGTAAAAAATTCCAATGGTACAGATGTGACTACCTCCCACCTCCTACTCCCAATTCTTGAGCCCCACCCCCACCTGTTGGAGTGGGCAGGGCTGAAGCCATGTTGGGTCCTAAAACCGCACGGGCTGTAGGCAAATTTTAGAAGGACACAGTGTTTTTCTTGGCATACGTTTCTCTGCATTCCCCCCTTTCCCATGTTTATTTGATATTTTTGAACCTTGATTATGGGACAAGGTGACATTATTTATGTGAATGTAAGGTTGTTTTCCAGTCCGTCTGAAGCTACAGACTCTCAATGAGGCATGTACTATCCAGCAGGACCCTGAAATAAGGACGGGAGCAGAAACCGGGCAGCACCTCGGTGAGACCTTGCACCTGAGACCTTGCAGGAATCTCTCGTGACTCACGTCCTCCTGCTTTTCCTTTTCCCATGTTCCATTCCCTCAGCCCCCTCTTTGAAACCCCCCGAGTCGGGGAGATGGCTTTAGCTTGGCCACTGTCCTTCAGGCTTACCGGAGAGATGGGTTGGCCTAACGTCCCTCCTCAGGTCACCAGTATTCCTCAATAAAAGCTGACTTCCATTTTCTTCAACATTTGACTTTTGGGTTTTTTTTTTTTTTTGTCTGGAGGCAGCTGGACCTGTGTGCCCGGGAACATACCTAGCTGGACGCAGCCTCGTGGGAAGGGAAAGGCCCTCACTGGACGGGCACTATGGTCAGAAGCACGATGGGCCAGACAGAGCTGTGCAGCTGCCTCTGCTGAGAGCTGCCTCCATCGCATTGGGTGGGAAGGGCTGGGGGTGCAGGGGAGGGTGGGCAGAGCTCAGAGCAGAAGAGATGGGGGCACAGGGGCTTTGGGTGTCCTGAGGAAGGTGGACTGGGCTTCTTCTGGGGCCAGCCTTTGTGGTCCTGTCTGTCACCTTCTCAACTGGAGTGTCCTCACAAACCTCTTCCAAGGGTGACTTCCCAAAGTTTGTAATTCCTTCCTCCCTGCCTATACCCTTCCCATCTCTCCCTGTCCCCCTCCCACCTCTCCCTGCCGTCTCTGCCTCTCTCCCTTCCTCCACCTATTATCTAAAGCTCTGCCCCATCCCAGGGCACGGGTGTGTGTGTTGGGGGTGTGTGTATGTTGGGAGAGGAGGGCTGAGTGACGTTGCCAGATTAATGGCCATAATTGTGGGCTCATAGGTAATTACCCTATCAATCCAACAGCCTTGCCTAATTGCAAAGAGCAGAAGTTACCACCAGGCTCAGCCAGCAGCAGATGTCCCTCTTCTCTGTGGTTCTGCTCTCCCTCCTTTAGCCAGGAAGTTTGTGCTGGGAGGGTCCTCTTGGATGAGGGATCTCTGAAGCAAGGGCAGACACCCCCTCCAGCTCCCAGGGTGGCCAGATTTAGCATTTTATCTGGCGACCGACCTCATCTCAAGAACTTTTCTGCATTGTCAGCGTTGCTTCCTGTCTAGGTGCTGGAACACCTGAGCCATCTGAGTTCCCCCACCCCCCCATACACTGTCCTTTCTGCTCCAAGGTGGAGTGAGAAGAGGCTCCAGGGTGCCACCCTACAGTGATCATGTGGCAAGTCTCTGTTGATCAGAAGTCTGAGATGTCTCTGAAGGAGCCTGGCCTCCCAGCCCTGTGCCTCTGCCCCAGGGCTGCCTCCTGTCCTGCCTGGATCATTCCAGTGGGAATGGGCCCCTGCCTCTGGATGCTCCCGCTCACCCAGGAAGATTAAGGGTGGGGGTGGGTGGGTCATGGTGGAAGGATCTGTTTGCATCCGATGCCCCATGGGGGCAACATCTAAATAGTCTCAGAGACCTTTGGAGCCTCTGGAAGGACAGGGTTTCCCAGTGTCTGAACTCTAGGAGGAAGTGAAATTTGTCTTTGTTCTGGGGGCTGCTTTGGGGAGCCCCTTTATTCCTGTGGGTGTGGGGCCAACACTTACCCTCTTTCCTGGGGAAAGCTGAGCTAGTAAAGTACACACAAGTGTGGGTCTTTCAGCCCCAGGTATCACGTGTTCTGTTTAGCAGTTGAAAGAAAGTGGGACGAGATGCCGGGTACCATTCGAGCTTTATTAAAGGAAGAAATCTGCTGGGCTGTGCTCAGAGTGGCACAGGGCCCATGACTGCCTTGAAATTGGTGGGCAGCCTCAACAATGGGTTTGCGAGAGTTTATATTAGCTTTTGGGTGTGACATGTACGGGGGGAGGGACCATTAGGTTGATGTAACTGGGTGGAGAACTGGGCCGATGCAGAAGCCGGAAAGTTGTTTCTAAGTCAGGAGGCTTCTGTAAAGGGAAGAGTGGAGCGGCTTGGTGCTGGAGGGGAAGATGAGGCCGGCGGCTATTTCACGCTGTTGCTTATTGTGTGCACAATGGTGCTGGCCACGTCCAAAATCCATCATTCCTGCCTTTTAAGTATAAGAAGAAGGGAAAAGGGGCAGAGGTGTCATTCTTCTGAAGCTACTTCCTGCTGGAGAAGGGTGAAGATATGAAAAAAATAAAGATTTATGTTGGCAGGTAAAACAATTAGGTGGTGGGGTGTTGGTTTCAGGTGGGGAGGCTCTATTCCTCCAGGGAAGGGCCGCTGATTCTAAGGGGCTGATGTCCTCCTCACAGGAACAATTTGATGACCTTTTGGTTGGTAAAAGCCTGTGTACGTTCCTGCAAGAAATTAGAGACACCAAAAGAGACAGGGACCAAAAAGTAGGATGAGACCCAGCACAGTGGGGGTCCTAGGAGAGGCATAAGCCAGGGTATCCGAGGGTTCAGTGAGATGGTTTAGGTTGTTTTAGATCACCCCGGGCTCATCTACATAATAACAGCGTTCCTCCCCCAAGAAGAGGCAGGTGCCTTCCTTCTCGGCTGTAAGGAAGTCAAGGGCCCGACGGTTCTGGAAAGTGACTGTCAACTGTCATGAGTGAGGTGACCTGTCACTGGAGGGAGGAGATGCTGTCTATACTTAGTTCTTCTAAGAGTTTTTGGTAGAATCAAGAGGCAGTAGCAGGGCCTGGTATGCCAGGTCCAGTAGCAGGAAGGATCCCTGCCCCAATGAAAAGGTACAATTAGTGTCCTAGAGGAGCAGGGGCACTTCCTGAGAGGGACTGGCTGAAGTTAGTCCCAGTCCCATCCCCATCTCTCCATCTGTCTGGAGGGTGATGACAGGGACGAGTTAAAAGAATAGACAAGAAATCACGTTGGGGGCAGGCAGCAGGATAATGTAGTTTTACAAAGGAAGTGTATTCTGGTTTTAGGGCATGGATGAGGAGGGGGTAGGTGAGTGGTAGCATTTGGTGTCAGTGAGGCAGAGTGTGGGCAGGCCCCGCTGACAGTCCCCACTGAGGTGACATTAGAGGAAAGTGAGGAGACGTTTGTGGAAACGTTATGGGCTGCACCAACAGGGAGGGGGGTGACCACAAAAAGTTTCTCGTGAAGTGGGAGACAGATGAGTCGCTTGGGGACCAGTCTGATTCGCTGAGGACTGCATCATCCCTGTGGACCTGGAGCCTCCATGTTCCAGGTAAGGGGGAGCATGGAGATAGGAGGAAAAACATGGGAAGGATGCAAAGGGTTAGGAGCCAAAAGAATTTAAAGGCCACATTGCCACAATGACATTGCTAAGAAGCATCCTACTGATGGGAGGTAAAGACATGCCAGGAGAAATCTTCCCATAATGTTACACTGCTGTGGGGCAGCTGCTGGCAATCCTGTAGCAAGTACTAGAACAGACAGTATAATAGTAGCTCTTGTGTGAAGGACGTGGAGCGGGCCTGCAAGAGTGAGAGGATAATCGCCGGGGGGAAGATCATCTTTCTTCCGGGGTTGGGGAAAGAGCGGAGGTCCTGGAGATTTTCAGTTTTGTGGGTCCTAAAACGGATGAAGTGTGAGGAGATGTTGGGTCGGGGGTTGAGCAGAGGGACCCCTCTGGCTTGGTGTTAACAGACTTTTGGGTAAAGTCTCAGGTGCTAGTTTTACCAAGGATAAGTGGTACCAAGGGGCCTTTCCCAGTACTTTTACTGCCGTGGGGTGGTGAGAAGTATAGTATAACGCCCTTCCCAGCATGGTGAGAGGGGCTTTGGGATTCAGGTTTTAATAAACACCTGCTGTCCTGGGCTCAGTTTAAAGTCTGAGGGGGTGATGGGGAAAGGATGAGGTGATAGAGGTTGACCTGTTCACGAAGAAGATCCCTAATGAGGGAAAGAGCAGGGAGATACTGGCCTAAAGACAATGAGCTGGAAGGGAGAGGTGTGAGAGTGAAGGGTCTTCCATACATAAGTTCGAGGTGCTGAGGCCTGTAGGTTTGCAGGGGGCAGCCCTTAGGCAAGTGAGTGACTGGTGCGGAGGCCAAAATGAGGTATGGTTTTGAGGTGAGAGCATGCGTCACTGCTGCAGCATCTTCTGAAGTGTAGGGAAAAGCCTCAACCCAACCTGAAAAGGTATCTACTAGGGTTAGAAGATCGCATGTCCGTTTGTGGGGAGAGTAATATAAGGGCTGAAGATAGCATAGTAGGAGTTCATAGCCTGTATGAACTGAATTATGGAAATCTGAAAGGATTTGCTCAGCTTGTATGGTAGGGAGGACATAGCGACCGGAGAGAGTATACCGGTTGTCCTTTCTCTGTGCCCCTAACTGTTGGAGGTGTTGTATTTCTTGGGGTGTGTACTTGGATAAGTGTGTAGGGGCCATGAGAAGGACCTGAGTAGGAGAGGAAGAGTGGGGGCCTGGTGACTGAGCAGCCTGTTTTGTGGTTAGATCCGCCAGTTTCTTTCCCTGGGCTATGGGGTCACTGGAGGTTTGGTGTCCTCTGCAGTGTATAACGCCAACCTCCTTTGGGAGTCGTGCAGCCTCAATAACTTGTGTTAGATTTACTATTGCATAACCCGCCCAGGGGGCAGGTGTGGAGGTGGCGCTCCCATCAATGAACCGTGTGATGGGATGCGGGAAGATGTGTGGAAAGGGATTGAGAAAGAGATCTAAAGCCTCCATGCAATTGTGTTCTAAGGGTCATGAGTGTTTTGGGATGAGAGTGGCTGGATTTAAGGGAGGGCAAAGTTTAAAGGAGAACTGGGAGTTTTCAATGAAAATAAGGTGAATAAGTTGTAGGTGGGAAAGGGAGAGAATTGACTTGGTCTTATGGCTGAGGAGGTCTTGACTGCTGTTTAAAAGTTAGTTTAGAGCATTCTTATGTTAAAAGGGTGGCTGCTACCAAGGCCGTAAGCTGGGGCCCGTTCTTGAGATGTGGCATCTAATTGTTTAGAGAGGTTTGTAACTGGGGAGAAAATATCTCCTGCCTTTTGTCCCAAAACCCTGACTACCAATCTTTGGGTTTTGGTGATGTCAGGATGAAAGGATGAGATAGGTTTGAGAGAGATAGAGCTGGGGCTGCGAGGAGAGCGGCGTTTAATTGCTGGAAGGGAGAATGAATGAGCTTTGTGGGATCTAAAGGAATGTCAGGATCCCCTTTGGCTGCCCCATAAAGTGGCTTTGCTGGCACGCCAAAGTTAGGAATCCATAGGCGAAGATGCCCTGCAAGCCCCAAGAAAGAAAGGATTTCACCCTTTGTGGTAGGAGTAGGGAGTTCAGAAATTAGACTCTTGAACTGAAGGAGAAGAAATTTGGGCCTTGCTAGGGGACACTCGATATCCCCTGGAGGCCAGGAAATTAAGGAGGCAACAGTGTGGGCCTGTGAATCCTCATAGGAGGGTCTACAAAGGAGGAGGCCATCCACATAGTGTATTAAAGTACTAGAGGTTGGAGGAAGTTCAGATAAGTCATGAGTTAAGACCTGGCCGGAAAAGTGGGGGCTATCTCCAAACCCCTGAGGTAGTACTGCCCAAGTAAGTTGTTGGGAACAGCGTGTACCAGGATAAGTCCTGTACTAAACGGCATGAGCCGTTAGGGTTTATAACTGGAAGGGTGGGTGTATTGAAAGGTGAGTGGGTAGGCCGTGAGAGATGAGAAGAAAGGAGTTTGTGTACGATGGGTTTTAAGCCTATTAGGTGTTTGTTAGTGATGGGGTACTGTGGGACATCAGGGAACAAAGAGGGGTTCAGCAACTTAACAAGGACAGGGGAATGGTGCATAGCAGTGGAGGGAGAAGAAGTGTCTCATACTAGGGATTAACCTTGTCCAAGAGGAAGGGGAAGGTGGAAGCCCCAGGGGCCAGGTCTGGGTGTGGCCTGTAACAGGAGTATTGTAGCTGGAGTTAAAGTGTTTAGGGTAAGAGTAGCTTTGAATTTGAAAAGGATGTCCCATCCCAGTAAGGGGGTTGGGCATTGAGGCATTATCAAGAATTTGTGTGTGAATTGGGTGTGATGTAGCGTGCAGGAAAGGGGTTGAGTGATCCATGGGCGATATTCTGATCCCATGACCCCTACTATTGTGTTAGAGGATGGGGTTGTCGGTCTGGTCCTGCATACTCAGGAAGGGTAGAGTAAATGGCCCCTGTATCAATGACAAAAGAGATCGGCTTACCTGCTATGAAGCGAGTTACCCTGGGTTCACTTCATGGGGTCCTCAGGCCCTGGGCATCATCAGTCCTCCTCCTGGGCAAAGCCGAGAAGCTCCGGTAGGGATGGCCATGAAGCCAAAGGCTGTAGGGTGGGGACTGGGCCACTCCCTCTCTGGCGAGTGGCACAGTCAATCCCCCAATGACCTGGCCATTTGCAGTGAAGACAGATTATGACAGGCCCAAGCTGAGTGGCCCAGTTGATTGCATTTGAAGCAGTTCCTGGGTGGCTTGCCCCTAGAGGCAGCCAGCCTTGGAGTATGTGAGCCTTGGATGGCATTAGGCAGGAGCTGGTATTTGGCCTGATCTCTTTTATAGTGTTTTGAATATCAGGGTCTGATTGGGTAATAAAATGAGAGTGTAAGAGGGCCATGCCTGCAGGGGAGTTTGGGTCTATACGTGTGAATTCATGTAAACCCTCAGATAGGTGGGTTCAGAGCTTGCTGGGATTTTCGGTGGATCTCTGTGTGAGCTCTCTAAGCTTGTCATAGTTGACTGACTTCTGAGTAGCCTTTTGGAGGTTGTAAATCAAGAGTGTGATCAGATTATCCTGGTGATCGTGATCCCTGTGGCCAGCCTGGTAGTTCCAATCTGGGTCCGTGCAAGGAACAGCAGCGGCTCCCACAGGCCGCCTATTATTTTGAGCATGAACCTGAGCCGCCATCCAGACCTGCTTCCTGTACATGGACTTGGACAATTCCTTCTGTCCCAGCCACTTGATGGAAGGGTTATAAAAAGCTGGTGCTGAGGTGGGGTTGTTACCTGACAAAGGGGGAGAAGGGGAGGAGTTGGGTTGAGGACGAGCATCTCAAGGCCAGGTAGAGGGGAGAGAAAGAAACATGGAGGGCTGACGGATCAGAAGATTAATCTGAGTCTGGAAGGAGAGGTCGAGCACGAGCTAGGAGAATTTGAGACACAGGACAGTTTTGACAGAGAGAACACGTTCAGAGATAGGAAAAGGCCTGAACATGGAGTCTCTATAGCCTTTGCCGTTTTGGTGAGTGTCTAAATTGAGAACCATTTTGTGGCCACTGGGATCCATTGTAACGAGGCGTTTGAGTTTTAATGTCTCCTTGGAGGCTGAGAAATTGGCCAGGAGACGGCCCAGAGGCATGGAGCGGCCCAGAGGCGTAGAGCACGGAGTACAGTAGAAAATGGGATGGGACGTTTAGGCTCAATGTCTCCCCGGAGGCCAAGAAATTGGCCAGGAGATGGCCCAAGGGTATAGAGTGTGGAGGTTTGGATCGTGAGGATCCCATTTAGAGGGTGAGAAAGGGCAGTCAGTCCTGGTAGAAGCGTGCCAACAAAGAGTGTCCTCTCTGCTGCCCACCTTCTTTTTGAGAGAAAAAAAAAAGCCACCGACCAGCTAATGAAGCGTCCTTCAATAGTTGGGGGGCATGAGAAGGGTTCCCTCAGCCAGGCACCTGGGCTTTCATAGAGACCTGAGTCATAGAGTAGTCAGGGGAACCGTACAAGTAGGCAGGACAAAGCCACTGACTCACCCTGAATTGAGGCCGGTGTTGGATGCGTTGGTCTGAAAAGGCAAAAGGAGAGAGAGTCCCGAGTGTACCTGGTTCCGGCAGGTCCAGGAAGGGCAGCTGAGGGCCAGTCACTCCCAGAGAGAGGGGATCGTCCACAATGTTGGCCAAAACCCTTCCTGGGTTTCAGCACCATAATGAAAGAAAGTGAGCTGAGACGCCGCGTACCGTTCAAGCTTTATTAAAGGAAGAAATCTGCTGGGCTGTGCTCAGAGTGGCACAGGGCCCATGGCTGCCCTGAAAATGGTGGGCAGACTCAACAATGGGTTTGCGAGAATTTATATTAGCTTTTGGGTGTGAAATGTACGGGGGAGGGACCATTAGGTTGATGTAACTGGGTGGAGAACTGGGCCCATGCAGAAGCCGGAAAGTTGTTTCTAAGTCAGGAGGCTTCTGTAAAGGGAAGAGAGGAGCGGCTTGGTGCTGGAGGGGAAGATGAGGCCAGTGGCTATTTCGTGCTGGTGCTTATTGTGTGCACGATGGCACCGGCCCCGTCCAAAATCCATCAGCAGTGGAGATTGGTGTATCTTTCACAGGAGGCTCTCTGTATAGATATATTGCTGTGGATTGAATGTCCCCCCAAAACTCACTGAAGCTTAATCCTCAGTATAACCATTAAGATGGTGGGAAATCCTATAAAGGTGATTGAGGAGTGGGGCCTTTAAGAGGTGGTTAGATTGTGAGGACTGTGTCTTTGTGAATGGATTGATCCATTCATGGAATGATGTGTGTGGTTCTGATGGCTTTAAAAGGAGAGCAGCTGAGGAGCTTAGTTCTCTTTTGCTCAGCCATCTCATCACGTGACACCCTGCATAGCCATAGAGGCACCACCAGATGTACTTCCTGGACTTTGGACTTCCCAGCCTCTAAAACCATAAGCAATGAAGATTGTTTCTTTGCAAATTCCCTAGTTTCAAGCATTTCTGTTTTAAGCAACAGATAGACAATGCACGTGTAGAAGTGCTCTCTGTCCTTTGAATGAATGTGGACATACACAGCCTGAAAAGGGTCATCTTTATTCACTACGATGGCAGCAACTTGCTTGCAGGAAACCAGAATGAAGGAATATGGCAGGAGAGATGCTCTGATTTTCAGTTTGCTCATGTGGGGTTGCTCCCTGGGGTCTGTTTAGTGCTGTGTGCACCCATCTCTGGCACACACATACGGGGTGATTGCACTTGAGAGTCTGCTCCAAGGGGAGGGACCAGACCACACCCTTGTGGTGGTGATAACATTTCCCCTGAAGGTATGGCTCTTGGCTCACCTCTGTGCCTGAGGTGAGGACATGGGCAATGAACGGGGGAAGATGAGGGTCACTTTGCAGAGCTCTGGAGCCATTGCAACCTGAAGTGGGTGGTTGATGTGGGCAAACCTGGACCACGCAGATCCATTTACAGAATGTATGCACAGAATGTGAGGGTCCCAGAAGCCGTCTGGGAGAGGTGGTAGGAGATGGGATTTCCTGAAATGCAAGGGGTGGGAGCATCTGCCATTATTATTTGGGCATTTATGAAAATGCTTCCCCCAAAGCTGGAGGAGTGGGATGAGACCCTGTCACTCCCCCTCGAGCAGCTTTGGTGACGCCTCCTGGCTGCATTCATCGCAGATCCCTTAGCAAGGCGTGCCTGGACCTCGCAGCTTTTCTCTGCAGTTTGCCTGTTTTCTGTCTCATTTTCTGTTTCATTGATTCTCACTCTTATCTTTATTATGTCCTTTCTTCCCCTTACTTTGGAATTAATTTGCTGATCTTTTTCTAGCTTGGTAAGGTAAGCCATGGTCTTTTATTTTAGATCTTTCTCCAATACAAGGATTTAAAACAGCAAATTTCTTCCCTAAGCCTTACTTAACTGGATAATTTAAAAATTTTGTTATGCTATGTTTTTGTTACCATTAAATTTTATATATTTCAAAATGTCCTGTCAGTTTTCTTCTTTGACCCGTGAATTATATAGTAATGTCTTGTTCAACTTCCAAATATTTAGGCTTACCTTAGATTTCTAATTGAAATCTTTTGTGGTTAAAGAACCATCTCTATGATTTTAGTCTTTTTCAATTTATTGAGATTTGTTTTCTGGCCCACCATAAAGTTTATCTTGTTGAATTTTTTTTTTTTTTTTTGAAAAGAAAAAAGTATATAGTCTGCTGTTGCTGGGTACAGTGTTCTCTAAGTATCAATTAAGTGAAAATAGTTGACAGGCTTGTCATGATTGTCCTTGTCTTTACTTATTATTTCTTCTAGTTGTTCTATCAACTGATGAGGAGGGGCATTATAATCTTCTATTATTATTGTAGAATTGTCTATTTTTTCTTCTAATTTTGTTAATTGGTGCCTTGTGAATTTTGAGGTTTTGATATTAGATGCTGTATTAGTCCATTTTCTGTTGCTTATAATGGAATACCTGATACTGTGTAACTCATAAGAAAATGAAATTTATTTCTTACAGTTTTGGAGCCTGAGAAGTCCAGGGTCCAGGGAGCACATCTGGTGAGGGTCTTCTTGGTGGAGGCTCACTCTAGAGTCCCATGGTGACACAGGTATCACGTAGTGAGAGCACTTGTTAATGGCTTACTTGCTCTCCTTGTAAAGCCAAAGTCCACACCCATGACAACCCATTAAACCATTAACCCATTACTCTGTGAATGGATTAATCCATTCATGAGAGACTAGACCTCATGATCCAACTACCTCTTAAAGGTCCCACCTTTCCACACTGCCACATTGGGAATCAGGCTCCCACATGAGCTTTGGAGGGACAAATGTTCAGACCATAGCAGATGCATGTACATATGTTATTGTATGGCTTCCTGATAAACTGACCTTTTTAACATTATGAAATTTCCTTCCTTCTCCTGGTAGCACTCTTTGTCTTGATGTCTACTTTATGTTAATATAGCCACTCTGGTCTTTTTTTGCATACCCACTGCATGATATATCTTTTACTATTCATTTATTTTTAACTTATCTTTGTCTTTATATGTATTAAGTTCTTGTCTTTTAGACAATATATAGTAGTCTTACTTTTTTTTATCTCTTCTGAAATTCTCTGCCTTGTACATACAGTGTTTAGTCTATTAGCATTTAATGTAATTATTGATATGGTTGGATTCAGGTTCACCAAGGTGTGACTTCTTTTATGTTTGACCCCTCTGCTGTTTGCTCATCTGTTCCACATTTCCTGCTTCCTTTAGGATTATTTGAACACTTTTTAGAATTCCATTTTAATATATCTATTGACTTTTTAGGTAGTCTTCCTTGTATTTTTTTTTTTTTTTAGTTGTTGCTTTGACCGGTTAGAATATACTTAAATTTTGCAGTCTACTTAAAGTTAATATTGTAAAACATCAGGTGGAATGTGGAAAACCTGCAGCTTTATAGATGCATGCGCCACTCTCCCTTACCTGTTACGCTGTGCTTGTTATATACACTACATCTAAATACATCACAAGCTCCATAAGATAATGTTAGGATTTTTGCCTTCAACAGTCATATGCATTTTAACAAAATAAGAGGAAGAAATAATATTTCATATTTTACCCAGATATTTACCAGTTCTAATCCTTCTTATTTCTTCCTAATTTCTCTCCAGCATCGTTTTCCTTTAGCCTGACAACTTCCTTTAGTATTTTTGCAGTGCAGGTGCGCTGGAAGTGAATTTCATTTGTTTTATTTTACCTAAAAATGTCTTTATTTCCCTTTCAGTTTTGAAGGACACTTTGTCTGTATATAGAATTCTGTGTCAACATTTTGTTTCTCCTTTTAGCATTTTAAAGATGTTGTTCTGCTGTTGAGTAACCTCCATATTTTCCAGCAGAAGTCTGCAGTAATTTAAATTATTTTTTCTATGTATGTAACTTTTTTTTTGTCTCCAATGACTTTTATATTTTTGCTTCATCTTTGTTTATAGCAGTTTAACTATTATATGTGTAGATATGATTTTCTTTGTATTTATACTGTCTATGGTTTGCTAAACTTCTTGAAACTGTAAATTTCTATCTGTTACCAAGTTTGAGAAGTTATTGGCTGTTATTTCTTCAAATATTTTTTCTTCTCACTCTCTCTCTGGTCTCCAATTACAGTTGTCCCCAAAGTGTCCATGGGGGATTGGTTTCAAGACTTTTCAAGGATACCAAAATTCACAGATTTTGAAGTCCCTTATATAAAATGGCATAATATTTACATATAACCTATACATATTCTCCCATATACTTTAAATCACCTCTAGATTACTTATAACACCTAATACAATGTAAATGCTATGTAAATAGTTCTTCTACTATATTTTAAAATTTGCATTTTTATTGTTGTGTTGTTACATTTTTGATCGTTTTTTAAAAAATATTTTTGATCCATGGTTGGTTGAATCTGTGGGTGTGGAACCTGTGTATTCAGAGGGCTGACTGCGCTTATATTTTAGAGCCAGTCCCTGAGGTTCCATTCATTTCTCTTCTAATACTTTTCTCTTTACTCTTTAGATTGGATAATTTCTACTGATTTATTTTCAAGTTTGTCAACTCATTTATTAATGATTTCCATGCTGCTATTAAAGCCATCAGTTAAATTTTTATTTCAGATATTCTAATTTTTAGTTCCAAATGTTCTGTTTTATTTGATTTTGCATTTTCTATTTCTCTACAGAGACTTCCTATCTTTCCACTTGTTATTGGAGCACAGTTATAAATGTTATGAAAGTTGGTTTAAAATTCTTGTCTGTTAATTCCAGTATTTGGGTCATCCTGGGAGTTTGATCTCTTTTTACTTGAGGATTAGTTTTAGTTTTCTGGTTTTCTTGTGTGTTGAGTAATTTTGGATATCCTGGACGGGGTGAATACTATGTGTGCAGACTCTGGTGTCTGTTATGTTTCTCTAAAGAATATTGCTGCGTTGTTCTTAACTTAGGTCAAATCAAACCACAAATTTTCTCTTACCTACAGATGGTGGCATTTCAGATCTCAGTTCAGTTCTTTCTTTCTTTAACTAGATCTTTTGCAGCCTGCAGCGTACACCAACAGTTTAAAGGTCAGTCAGAGACTTGGGGTTGAGATTAAATGCGGAATCTGGGGTTTCCCTTCTCTTGCTCTCTTCTTATGAGTCCCCGTCTCACTTACCAGCCTCTGTGCCTCTGTGCCCACCCCTGGCTGTGTCTCTTCCCAGCCAGGGAGGTGACAGGTGTTCCTTCAGGGCATCAGCTGCACTGCACCTTGCTGGGATCGAGATTTGGTCTCAGACCAAAGCCACGAAGGTGGAAGACTCGTCACGTACTACTCCTTCCTCCCAAGTTTAATCTCCTCACCTTTGTTCATTCTCTAGGGCCTTTGGGTAGTTTTGTTTGTTTGTTTTGTTTTTGGCCAGAGAAGGGTTGGTCCACTGGGAACTTACTCTACCATAGGACCTCCACAAATACTTAATTCTTTTGTTTTGTTTGTTTGTTTGTTTCTAAAATGAATTAATTTTTTATTCATGTGTTAGTCTTGTGTTTGGACCCCTGCAGGCTGGGGATAGATGCCTCCTATTCTTCCAGGATTGGAATGAGGAGAGGAAGGGAAGATCTGGGAAGGGTAATGTGGAGAGTGTGTTGGTTCCTTAGTGTCTGAATCCTTGCTTCAGACAGAAAAATTTGGATTTTTTTGTTGCTGTTGTTGCTATTTTATATGTGAACGTTTTGAGTAAGATTTTATTGCAAAATTTTCATTGGCTAAAATGCATTTGAAAACCATCCATCTAGATATTCTCCAAGCTCTGACGCACCTAGAATCTCTGCTGGCTGCCAGCAGCTCTGACATGCTGTGTTCAGAACCTGGTTCTGAAACCAGGCGGGACCTGTGTTTGTATACTACTTTCCCACTTGCCAGCTGTGTGACCGGGGCAGGCTTCTTACAACCTCTCCGTCTCCGTTTCTTCATCTCTGAGATGGAGATAATCGTAACTCTTACTGGATGGTGTCAGACTCCAGGATGACGGGGCACGTTTGGCCGTCAGCAGAGGCATCGGCTGTGGAGGTGTGCGCTGTAGACTGAACGTTTGTGCTCATCCCAAACCTGTATGTTGAAGCCCTGACTTCTAATATGACGGTATTTGGATATGGGGCCTTTGGGAGGTAATTAGATCAGGAGGGTGGGACCTTCACGATGGGATTTAGTGCCCTTATGAGAAGATACACCAGAAGATACTCTCCGTCTCTGTCTTTTTCTCCCTCTCCTCGCCATGTGAGGTCACAGTGAGACGGTGGCCATCCACAGGCCAGGAGGAAGACCCTCACCAGATCCCAACCACACCGGTACCTTGATCCCGCACGTCCAGCCTCTAAAACTGTGGGAAGTAAATGCCTGTGGCTGAAGTCCCCGGGGCTGTTCTACTTTGTTGTGGCAGCTCAAGATGGTTACATGTGCTATCGATCAGTGTGATCGTTAGAGTTTATGCAGATGCTCCTGTGAATACAAGTAAAGTATTGGAGAGTTTGGGGAATTTCTGGAGAGATCAGAAGACTCTCCCTTCTCCAGCTTCCCAGAGGATGTTGTGTCCGTGTGGGGCTGGGGAGGATTTCATCAAAGGCTGAGGACAAGAGCTCTCCACTCCTTATCAAAGACATGACCACTGCCTCTCAGTCACTTCAGAATCAGCAGTCACAGGCCCTGTGATTGACGGCTCCCTGTTTCTCAGGATGAACCAGTCGGGGTGATCGCTTCTCTTACAAATCACCTCCCAGGATGCAGCATATAGGAAATTTGGATTTAGGAAAAGCAGGGTGGGATCGCCAGGTAGGAGGGAGAGTTATTCATTGTCCAAAAGAGTTCCCTATATGTCCTATCTTAAATAACTAGCTTTCTTTTTTGCCCTGAGGACAGATTAATTTTAGGAACGTAAGCGCTTTAAGGAGCATGTCTGAAGTGAAGTCTGCTGCCTGTTATTTGGGAGTGGGGAACCTGGAAAGAACAAGGCACTGCACTGAATCTGTCCTCAAGGGAAAGTGCAGGAGGAGGTGGGGACAGGAGGGCTGGGGAGGAGAGAGAGGCTGTGCTGGCCGAGTTGGCTGGGCTGGCCACTTGGAAAGGTCGTCATCAAATGTTATTTTCCAAGTGTCACCTCATGGCTGCAGGCACAAATGAGACCTGAGATTATTGGGAATCTATAGGAATGTTGTGTTCTGTGTCAGGCTCCTAAGGGCTTTTCCTGTCTCTCCCCTGACCCAGATGTAAGCTAACCTGGCAGAGCACAGGAATAATGTTCAGCTGTGGTTCAAACCTTTACATCTTTTGTAGCTCAGGGGCTTGTCTTCATTTGCAAAGCAAGGCTTAAACTCCATGTGGAGAAGGTGGGGTGTGTGTGGAGGAGGGAAGTCAGCATTTAGCCTCAGCATGAAGTGGCAGCCACCCATGATAGCCCAGTGTGGTCTATACTATAACTTACCCTGACAACTTTCATGAGCCACCTAACGCTTCCTAACCTGAAAAATATTTTTCCCCTGTAGTCAAGGGGTGGGGATTTGTTTAATTTCAAGTCTGAGTTAACCCCCTTTTGCCCACAGAGCTCCAGGATCTGCAGCCTCTTAGCAGAGGTTTAGTGTTTTTCTGAGTCAGAAAATGTCTCTGAGAAGGAGTCTCTGCTTATTTGTTTGAACCAAGATCAGCCCGTTTCTTGAAAAAACCAAGTGGTGGTAGATGCTCTTTGCAAAGTTAGAGCTCTCCACTGCCCTCCTGGCAATCCGTATTTGCATGAGTGCGAGTATGTGTGTGTGTGTGTGTGTGTCTTATGGCACCCTTCATTGCTGCTGTTGATGTCTTCAAAACAACTGACGTGCTCAGCTGTTACAACAGCAGGGACAGGGCCTGGCATCTGTGCTTTGGTAGCGAGTCTGAGGAAGGTGGGTCCAGGGCTTACAGGTAAGATCATGCTCTGCCCTACTCAGATCTGGAAGACCCAGGTCTTGGGGCAAGCCAGGGCCCTGAAGCAAGGAAGAAGGAAATTAGCTGGTGGGCAAGAAGTCAGATGGTTCTATCTGGACCAGAGTCTCTGAGAAGTGCAGCTGTCAGGAAGAACTGCAGAACTCCAGGGCACCCCCCGGGATTGGGACATCATAGGCACTTGGTAAGTGGCTGATGAATGAATGAATGACCAAAGGAATGAATGAGGCCAGGGACTCTGCCATGCTTACTGTTTATCTTCCACAGGCCCTGGCTCAGGCACAGGCACAGAGGAAGTGCTTGGTAAGTGTTGGGTTAATTACAGGGCTGCTTTAGATCCTGAAGGGATTCAGAATTCCACAGCCTTTGCCATCTGGAGGCTATGCACCTGCCTCATGCTGCAGCTTTGGTTTCTCTGGAGGAAGTGGTCCCAGGTCTCTCCATTTGCTCTGGGGCTGCAGAATTGGTAGAAGGGCCCTAATGAGCAGATCTATTCTCAGGTAAATTTGAGCCTCGTCTTTGCAAGTCAAATTGTGAATGCTTATCTATACTCTGATCCATTCTCTAAGACCCTGCTGGGTGACTAAAATGAAACTGATATAATAACTCATAAGAAACGATTCATGGTGGTTCTGGAAATATAGATGGTAAGCTTCCAAAGTCTAGATTTATGGGAAGGTTTAAAAAATTTCAGAGAGAGATTTATGGGTATATTTTTGCCACCACAGCCATAGGTAGGAGAAGATTTCAGGGCAAGTTTGGTGGCCATGAAGTCAGCACACAAGGTCTTGGCTTAAGTGGCCCAGAGCCCTTCCTCAGTCTGACCCAAACCCCTACCCTGCAGTAGTGGAGCCAGACACACACACTGGGTTTCTCCATGCTTATTTCTGAAGCTGGGCTTCCCCGTGGAACTCGAGGAGGGATTCCACCTGAACTAATTTCCCTCCAGGCAACTTCATTGGAACAAAGTTTTATGTGGCAGATAATGACAAAAGCAGCTGTAAAATCCTAAAGGAGTGAAAAATAATTTCTGAAGAGATGCTAAAAATCTCTTAGAATGAGAAGTCATATCAATTCCTTCAATTACTATGAGGAACATGCATCTGCAGCATACATTTTAATAGGCATTAAAGACATTTTAATGAGAAAACAATTTAAAAGTTGGCAAACATGTGTCTCTTGTTGATACACAGCAGAGATTTGTAGGAGGGGGTCGGGGTTGGGGCTCATTAGCTCTATGTTGCTTTATTAGATGCTCTGAATATTTTAGCACTGAAGTTCAGATTTGGGTGGGATCATAAATGGATTCTGATGTTGACAAAAGGAGGCAAGTGTCTGTTTCATAGATGAGCTGAGGTTGAACCCCAGCACACTTATATCCAGCAGCCAGTACCATACAGCTCAAAGCGCTGATCGCTCTTACTCAAAATAAACTGGGCTCGAGAAGGAGGCAAAGCTCTGAGGATGTAATGTCACAAAAGCTCAGGCCTGGTTAGGGAGAGAAAAACCACTCAAGTTACCTGATGTGGGAAAGTGACCACCCTTTAGGGCTTTGGTTGGGGATTTAATCGTTCAGCCAGGATTTAATCTCTTGGTGCAGAGGTAAGCTTACTCTGGTACCTAGAGAAACACCAGCTAGGAACCCCCCAAAATGCTTGTTCTCAGGCAAGCCAAGTGAGCATGGGACACAGCAAGTCTTCCTTACTGGTTTCACCCACCTGGTTACGGGGCAGTTAATAATAGCAGTTCCATTATTCAGACCTCAGTATGTGCCAGGCACCATGTTCAGCATCCTTCCTGGGTTACTATATTTGTTTTATATTTTTGCATAACAAATTACCACAAAGTTTAGAGGCTTAAACAATGACCATTTATTATCTCACAGTTTCTGTGGTTCAGAACTCCAGGCACAGCATAGCGGGGTCATCTTCTTAGGATCTCCCATGGCTGTGGTCAAGGTGTCAGCTGGGCTGTGTTCTCATCAGAGGCTTGGCTGGGGAGGGATCTGCTTCTAAATTTTTACAGGTGGATATCAGAATTCATTTCCTTGCAGTTGTAGGACTTATGGAGACTTTTTTTTCATGACCAGCAGAAAAGAGTGTCTCTGCTGCTTGGAGCCTCTGACTCCAAGAAGAGGCTGAGGGAAGAGTACCAAAAGAGGGTAGAGTACCTGTCCCTCTTTTAAAGGGCTCACATGATTAGGCCAGGCTCACTCAGGATGGTCTCTCTTTTGATTAACTCAAAGTCAACTGATTAGGGACCTTCATGACATCTGCAAAGTCCATTCACCTTTACCTTATTCTACTGGTTAGAAGCAGGTCATAGGTCCCACTCACATTTAAGGGGAGGGGATCCCACAAAGGCATGGATACTGGGTGGGCAAGAATCAAGGGGTCACCCTAGGGTATGTCTGCCACAATTACCAATACCCACCCAAACCCTGTGAACTGGCTGCTGTTATTGTCTTCATTCTACTAGTGAGGAAACTGAGTCTTACTGAGAAAAAGTGGCTTATCTAAGATCCCCCAGCTAGAAATTGGTTAAGCTGGGATTCAAACCCAGAATGTCTGACTCCAGAGCCCCTGCACGGTAACAACCTGCATTCCCTGGTGAGAGAATAATGAGGCAGGAAAGTCCCATGAGCAAGGTCAGGTAGCACTGTCGTGTGACATGTGTGTCATAAAACCAACTGCCAGGATGAATTTTCTTATTAACATAAGCGAGCACTGAATGAGCATTAGCTCCACCCCTGATCACTACTGTGTTTTTATTATTTTGACTACAAAAGTAGAATTCAACAGAATCTCTTTGGGTGGTGGGAAGACACAGTAACTGGAGTGAGAGTTCCTCACAGGAGTCAAGGTTAACTAAGGCTTGCAAACAGGTGTCAAGGTGATGGCGTTAATGAGATCGAATTGGAACAGTGAATTCATGCAGCAGCCTGGGCCCCCCACACTCATTGCCTCATACAGTCCTCCAAGCACCCCTCTGGGCATTATTGTCATTCCCATGTTAAAGAAGGGCAGATGGTGGGTAACAGTGTTCAGGAGACTTCTGCAAGTTCACACAGCTAGTGAGTGGTGTAGGTAAGATTTGAACCCAGTATAGGGCATCAAAGAAGAAAGACTTCTAGAATCTGCAGAACCATGCTCAAGGTCTACCAGAAAGCTCTGTGAATCACAAAGCCAGCCAAATGGTTTTTATGACTGATCTAATGCTTTCAACACCTTGCTCCACATGGCTGCCTGACTCATGAGCTATTGATAATCATACTTCCAGGAGCTACATTCACCAGTTAGGGAGCATAGTTTCCTCTGTCTTTATTGCTTTCATGTTCCTTCTCTCCTACTCCTCCCCTGTGTAAATTTTGTGTGCTCAAGAGACAAAGATGCAAACATAACAGGATTAATAGCATCCGGGGAGGTGACTTGTGTATCCAGCCTTACAAATGGCCCCAAAGCAATCTCGCTTTCTTGGTTCTTGCGTTCAGATGCATCTCTAATGACCACCCCTCGCACAGATTCTATTAACTTCAATTGGCAGCTTCCCCAGCAGACTGCAGATCCTCTGGTGCCTGAGATTTCTGTCTTATCCTTCTTAGGAGCTGCAACAGCTCCAAGTGAAATATCCAACGCACAAAGGGTTGCATAAATATTTGTTGGTTGATTTAAAACTGACTCAGGTGAAATAGGAGTTCAGAAAATGGAGCAACGTATGCTGGGTAAAATAGCCTAATATTTCAACTCCTTAATATGGTCCAAGCACCTTGTGGGATGCATTTCTATTACTAGAATATTACATACCCACATAGTGTGAGCAGAGCAGTGATCTGCAGGGAATGTGATGGTGTTAGTTGTAGACTGACATGTGGTGCCTGCCATATGCCATGAAGGGACACACACTGCTTCTTGACTCACTCAGTCTTCTTCTTCCTTCCTTTATGCTCACAGAGTCCTGGTTTGTTCAAGGTGACATGTACCCAACTGACACTACAGCTCTCCCAGACTCCCCTGAAGCCCTGTTCTGGCCAATGAGATCCTAATGAAAGTTACTGGAGAAAGCAAACCTTCCCCAACAAAAATGCAAAGACTTGCTGGGAGAAGGCTCTTTGCCCTTCACACTTCCCTGTTCTTCCTGCCTGGACCCTTGAAGTGATGGCTGGAGGCACAGCAACCATCTTGGGGCAATGAGCATAGAAGCCATATAATGATAGTGGAACAGAAGAGGGAGGAACCCAGGTCTCTGATGTCACAGGTAACCATCCTACCATCCCAGGGCTGCCTACCCTTGTTGCATGACTTAAACAACCCCTAACAGTTTCAGCCATGGTACAAAGGTTTCCTGTCATCTGCATCTCAACGCAGCTCCCACGCGCTGCTGCAACAGCACTTATTCTCCCCACTGGTTGGGTATTATTAATCGTGTTTTGCAAATAAGAAAGTCACAGCTCAGAGAAGTGACATAACAAGCCTAAGATCGCAGAGCTAGTGAGTGGTGAACCTGGGCATGAATGTCTTATTCCAGAACCTCCATTTTATATTTTCTTTCTGAGAAGGAGGGGAGGGGAACAGATCTGTACAAGGGGCCCCTTCCTTCCTGCAGAATCTCATCCATTCATCATGCCATTCACTCAACATTACTTGAGCTCTGTCTGCGGTGACATTCCTATGAGCAAGAAGCCCTTCCTTGGAGGACTGACAGCCTGAAGGGCTCTACTTTGTTTTGGAGATATTCTCTCTTTGTGGGAGTTTGTGTTTTGCTTTTTACTAAGGGAGATGGAACCCTCGCATCAGTCCCTGCCCCAACTCTCTGCCCCAGGCTTTCAATGTTCTAGATGGAGCTGCAGCATCCCCTGGAGATGAGCAGTCGACGGAAGTGGGGACGAGTGAAAATTTCATCCATTTGCTACTTACCGAGCCATGGAAACCAATTGTCGACAAGACAAAACTAACTTGGGTTTTCAATTAAATGGAATGCTCAGGACCAGCACCGTCATGCTGGTGTAGTTGACAGGAAGAGAGTGATATAAATTCAGTAGGGTGGGAGCGGCTATAGCTTTCATGGGTGCACTTATGATGAAGTCTCCAACCGCATTTTTCATGTTGCCCAGCTGGTCTTGGTTGGAGTCTAAAGGTTAGAGATAGAAACTTCATATTCAAATCATGTAGCTGCGGTGGAATTAAGGGACTTACAATCAAAACTACAAAAAGCAAATGTTCGGTGAGTGTGTAATGGTCCTTGGCCCTGTGCTAAGCACTTGAGTACATGGCCTTGATTTACGTCAAAACAACCACATAGAGTGATTATTATTGTGATTGCCATTTTAGAGGATAGGAACCATGGGAGGCTGGAGAGGTCACATGATGTGCTCAAGGTTCCATGGTAAGATGGATCAGAGATGCCTCACCCAGTGCTTTGTCTCTGGACTAGGAGAAGAGAAGGCAGAAGCTGCTGCAGCTAAGGCAAATGTTTGTCCTAACCATTTAACAAGCAACCCTGTTAGGTGCTCAGGACACAAAATTAGTAAGACCAGACCCTCCATTCCAGGGGAACCTAGACTGGATAAGGAAGTAATGAAATCACTGAGAAAACAGGTTGGACATTGTACAAGAAAATATTTCCAAGCCTTCTGCTATGGCCACATCAGTTCCAGCAGTGCTTACAACAACCCATGTCCCCAAAGTAAAGAGCTCAGCAATTTTATGAGACCAATAACACCCAAGCTTTACTGAGTGCGTTATACATGCTAGGCTTTATTCTGATTAACTCACCTAATCCTCACAACAGCCCTAGGAGGACACTCATTGTTTAGGGTGCCCCCCGTAAACAGATTCTGAGACAACTATTCAAATGTAAGTTGTTTGTTTAGGAGGGGAATGCGGAACTGATACAAGGAAAGGAAAGTGTTGTAAAGGGTGTATTATCAAACCAATTCCCACTATGGTATTTGGAGTTTAATTCTGCAGGGAGTCTTTGAGAAATGGGTAAAGCACATGTCCCAAATTTACTATGTAATTTTTTATGATGCTGATGATGGTGATGATGGTGATGATGATGGTGGTGATGATGATGGTAATGATGATGATGATGATGATGATGGTGATGATGGTGATGGTGATGGTGGTGATGGTGATGGTGATGATGGTGATGATGGTGGTGATGGTGATGATGATGGTGATGATGGTGATGGTGATGGTGGTGATGGTGATGGTGATGATGGTGATGATGATGATGATGTTGATGATGATGATGATGGTGATGATGGTGATGATGATGATGATGATGATGATGGTGATGATGATTGTGATGATGGTGATGATGATGGTGGTGATGATGATGTTCATGGTGATGACGGTGGTGCTGATGATGGTGCTGCTGCTGATGATGATGGTGGTGATGATGGTGGTGATGGTAGTGATGGTGGTGATAGTGATGATGGTGATAGTGATGATGGTGGTGATGATGGTGATGATGATGATGATGGTGGTGATGGTGGTGATGATGGTGATGGTGGTGGTGGTGATGGTGATGGTGATGATGGTGATGGTGATGATGATGGTGATGATGGTGATGGTGATGGTGGTGATGGTGATGGTGATGATGGTGATGATGATGATGATGATGATGATGATGATGGTGATGATGGTGATGATGATGATGATGATCATGGTGATGATGATTGTGATGATGGTGATGGTGATGGTGATGATGGTGGTGATGGTGATGATGGTGATGATGATGGTGGTGATGATGATGTTCATGGTGATGACGGTGGTGCTGATGATGGTGCTGCTGCTGATGATGACGGTGGTGATGATGGTGGTGATGGTAGTGATGGTGGTGATAGTGATGATGGTGATAGTGATGATGGTGGTGATGATGGTGATGATGATGATGATGGTGGTGATGGTGGTGATGATGGTGATGGTGGTGGTGATGATGATGATGGTGATGGTGATGATAGTGATGATGGTGATAGTGATGATGATGGTGGTGATGGTGATGATGATGGTGATGATGATGGTGATGATGGTGATGGTGATGATAGTGATGATGGTGGTGATGATGGTGATGATGATGATGATGGTGGTGATGGTGGTGATGATGGTGATGATGATGATGATGGTGGTGATGGTGGTGATGATGGTGATGGTGATGATGATGGTGATGACGGTGATGATGGTGATGATGGTGATGATGATGGTGATGGTGATGGTGGTGGTGGTGCTGCTGCTGATGATGGTGATGGTGATGATGGTGATGGTGATGATGGTGATGGTGATGATGATGATGGTGCTGATGGTGATGATAGTGATGATGGTGATAGTGATGATGATGGTGATGATGGTGATGATGATGATGATGGTGGTGATGGTGGTGATGATGGTGATGGTGATGGTGATGATGATGATGGTGATGACGGTGATGATGGTGATGATGGTGATGATGATGGTGATGGTGATGGTGGTGGTGGTGCTGCTGCTGATGATGGTGCTGATGGTGATGATGGTGATGGGGATGATGGTGATGGTGATGATGGTGATGGTGATGATGGTGATGATGATGGTAATGATGGTGATGATGGTGATGGTGGTGATGATGATGATGGTGATGATGGTGGTGATGATGGTGGTGATGATGATGATTGTGATGATGATGGTGATGATGATATTGATGATGGTGATCTTGGTGATGGTGATGATAATGATGATGGTGATGATGATTATGATGATGGTGATAATGTTGGTGATGGTGGTGCTGCTGTTGCTGATGGTGGTGATGATGATTAAGGTGGTTATGATGGTGGTGATTTCTCTTTTAAATGTTGTAATATATTTTGTATTTCAATGGGACTTCTGTCTCTATAGCATAAATTCTTGGTTATTGAAAGCCCACACAACAGATGATTCAACTAAAATTTTTTAAAACTTACATGCTATTTACAAAATAAATAGGTAAATTTGTACTGGGTATGTTCCAGAATGAATAGAAATTCAATCTGATTACTTATGCCTTTTACAGCGTGTCTTGTGGGATATTAGTCATAATGAAAGCAAAAGTCAATACTGCATGCCAGCCCCAGAACAGGGGCTGACACATCACAGCTCCCAGTAAGCCTTTGCTGAGTGAGGGATGAATGCAGACCAGTGGATTCAGTGAAGGCCCGGTGGAAGCCCCATGGGCCTTCCGTATTTAGGAGGTGTTAAGTTTTAGGACAGGTATGTTTTAGTTTTCACTTTACATTGATGGTGATGGTGGTGATGATGGTATTGATGGTGATGGTGGTGATGATAGTGACAATGTTGGTGGTTTTTGTATTAGAGTACAACATACACATAGTGAATTGTATAAATCTTAAATGTACGGTGTAAATTTTTACAAAGTGAATATAGCCATGTAGCCACAACCAAGATCAAGGTACGGGGTGTTGTCTGCTCCTCAGAAGCCTCCGTTGTGCCTGTTCCCACCATCATTCCCCAAAGTAACTCTAAATTAGACTTCTCCCTCCACAGGATAGTTTTGCCTATTTTGGGACATCATTTAAATGGATTATGTGAATCACTCTTTTGCCTGGCTTCTTTTGCTCAATGCTAAGTGCATGAGATTCATTCATGTTTTTGCTTATGGTGGAGCTTCATTGTTTTCCACTGCTGTACAGAATCCCATTGTATGAAAATAGCACACTTTATTCTTCCATTCCACTGCTGTTGGACACTTGGGTGTTTCCAGCTTTGGGCTGTTATGATAAAGGGGATATGGACATCCTGGTGTATGTATTTTGGTGTGATGTTTAGCTAGGAATAGAATCCTGGAGCCTAGGGTCAGAGTATGTTCAGCTTTAGAATGTTCTGACAAATACTTTTCCAGATGGTTGTGCAAGTTTGTGCTCCACCAGCAATGTATAATCATCCCAGTTCTGCAGCCAGTCATATGTGGTTCCAAATCTTGGTGCTCCTGAGCTGTGTGACATTAGAACTTTGAGAGGCTCAGTAACTTTCCGTTTGATAACTGTGAAATATAGTTTATCTACATCTGTTCAGAATGGATATGTTTTTGCACATGGAAAAAGAACATACTTAGCATAGCCTTGGCATCTTGTGCATGCTCAAACCACGGTAGCTGCTATTACTCCTATTAGTATTTATCTGGAATATTTAGTGCAACAGACTTCTCCATGCTACTCTCTTCTGAGGAAAATGGAAACTTGGTGCAGCTGGGTTATTTCATCTGATGTTTTACAAGCATGATGAAGGATGTGACCTGAGGCAGGAATGGCAGGTCTGTGAACCGTACACCAGAGATCATCCTCTTAGGAACCGTGCACACCATCTCACACAGTGCAGTTTTGTAGAACATGCATTTTTCAACAAAGCCTATCGGGAGTGAGTAATTATTCTCTGCGACAAAAAACATCAGTCAGCTAAAATTATCATTCCATCCAAGCATGTAACTAGGATTAACTAAATATGCAATTGTGAAAAATGCTTATGAGGTTGAAGTTTTTTCTTCCCTTTCAAACAAAATAAGTCATTGTCTTTCCAGCTTCACTTCTTCCAAGTCCTCTCCCTCATCACCTTGCTGGGACCTGCTGGACTCTTCTGCATCTCAGGGTCTCTACCTGCAATGTCTGTCTCCTCCTCCTCTGCCTGGTGCATTTTTCCCCCCAGCCCAGCACAGAGGTCAGGCCCCTCAGAGACACCTCCCTCCTGCTGCCCCCTGAGCTGCCAAAGCAACCTGTCACTCCCTCGTCCATGTGGGTGCCATTGCCTTGCAATCAGCTGTGCATCTTTACCTCCTCTGGTAGTCTAGAGTTCTCCAAGCCACAGATTTTTAAGGTTCACATTTCCTTCCGCTGTTGCCTACTCAATAAATCGTTGTCAAATTAATCTATTCACAGAACACAAAATAAGACCCCCTTAACACTCATTCTAACTCTAAACATCTGTCTTTCTTACCTCATTCCAGCATTGAGTGTGAGAGTATTGAGTCCCCACTGTGCTCCAGGCCCCTTAGAGAGGCAGAACAGAGCAGCGGCCAAGTGTACGACCTTCAGGGAAAGACACCATTGGATGGACTCTGGATCTACCATGTACAAACACACTGATTCCCCTCTCTGAACCCCAGCTCCAGATCTGCAGTCTAGGGCTACTGCTGGAGACTCAGCCACATCCATAATAAAGGGCACCCAGCTTCCACGGAGGAGGAGGTTGAAAATCTGCACCATGCACTGATGACAAGGGGCTTTTGGGAACCAGATTCCACCAGAAGATGGCAATTTAATTGTCAGGAGAAGTGAGGACATCACCTCTAGACCTGGGGAGTATTTGGGTGAGACAGTGCCTGGAAACAGACAGAATGCTATAATTGGGTCAATTGCCAAGACCTGTGTGGTCAAAGGATTAAAACATAGAAATGAATCAAAAGAGTAGGAGAAGAGAACCTTTCTATGTTTGGCAGACATCTGCAATGTCTGTCTCCTCCTCCTCTGCCTGGTGCTTTTTTCCCCCAGCCCAGCACAGAGGTCAGGCCCCTCAGAGACACCTCCCTCCTGCTGCCCCCTGAGCTGCCGAAGCGACCTGTCACCCCCTCCTCCATGAGGGTGCCATTGCCTTGTCATCAGCTTTGCATCTTTGCCTCCTCTGGTAGTCTAGGGTTCTCCAAGCCACAGATTTTTAAGGTTCCCATTTGCCCCAGTACCTGACATGCCTGAAATTTGTTTCTTTTCCTAAAAGGCTAGGATCAGAGAGATTAAATGACATTATCTGTCTTCCTGCAGTGAACTTCTACTTCAGATTCTTGAAGTGCCCCGGAAAGGCTGTGTGATACAGTGTTTCATTGGCTTCCCTGATCCAACGTTTCATTGGCTTCCCTGATCCAACGTTTCATTGGCTTCCCTGATACAACGTTTCATTGGCTTCCCTGATACAATGTTTCATTGGCTTCCCTGATACAATGTTTCATTGGCTTCCCTGATACAGTGTTTCATTGGCTTCCCTGATACAACGTTTCATTGGATTTCCTGATACAACGTTTCATTGGCTTCCCTGATACAACGTTTCATTGGCTTCCCTGATACAATGTTTCATTGGCTTCCCTGATCCAACGTTTCATTGGCTTCCCTGATCCAACGTTTCATTGGATTTCCTGATACAACGTTTCATTGGCTTCCCTGATACAATGTTTCATTGGCTTCCCTGATACAATGTTTCATTGGATTCCTTGACACAATGTTTCATTGGCTTCCCTGATACAATGTTTCATTGGCTTCCCTGATACAATGTTTCATTGGATTCCTTGACACAATGTTTCATTGGCTTCCCTGACACAATGTTTCATTGGCTTCCCTGATACAACGTTTCATTGGCTTCCTTGTTAGTTCATCATCTGCCTCTTAATCCAAAGTGCCTTGAAAACCATTCTCTACATCATACTTATTGCTCATTCCCCCACCAGGTCTAAATTAGTGATAACAGGAAAAAATAGCTACTATTTTCTCACTGGTGAAAGCTGCATTGTAACCTCACACATGAGGGAGTGCACTGAGGCAGGAGGGCTTCAATCTCAATTCCACACAGCAGCTGTACAGGGACAAGAGCCAAGCCCTGCTGTGAGCCCACCGCAAGCTGGGGCCAGTGTCCCCAGGCCCTGTATCCACTGCACGTGAGGAGCCATCAGCCCTGACCAGGGCTGTCCTCTTGGACTCAGGACTCAAGGGGAGCACGTCCCAGGGTTTCACAAGAGAACAACAGCAACTTCTTCAAAGAATATGAAGAAATGCTCCCACAACTGATAAATAAGAAAATAACCAAAAAACAAAGAACAACCACAGCAACCCAAGAAAACTGCGAAAACCAAACTTGCTCAGCCTCCAGGGATGCAGGTGATAATGTCATGTCCTGGCTCAACTGGAGGACATCACTCAGAGGAACAGAGAGAACAGTGAGCACAGTTTTCCAGGTAGGGAGCTGGGGGCTCACAGGTGCCAGCTCTGGGGCTCCTCCTGGGGCAGATGTATGAGGCTCCTCTGGAAACAGCACCACTTACTTGCTGACATTTTTATGACCTAATGCCCTTTTCTGGATAGAAACCTGGCTGGTTGACCCATCATCTATAGTGCCCAGCACTAATGGGGTTTCTGGAATGTGGAACTTCCAGTTTTAAAACTGGGACAGTCCCTGGCAAGCCCTGGGATGTAGAACTTTAGTTCTGGTGAACAGGACTACTTGGTGGCCTGGATCTGGGTGGATAGTTTTGGGTTTTGTGCCTGCCCCACCCCCTTCTGGCAGACTTGGCACAGGCTTGGACCCTGCGTGTCTTGGTTCCTGGACAGCTTGGGGCCTGGTACCTTCACAGTGGGGGTGGCCCTTTCATGTTGTGCCTTTTGTGGTGGAATTTACTCCTCACTTTGAGCAATGGCACATTGCCTTGGTGCTATTTACTGATTTCAAGGGAGGTTTCTAAGTGGAGATGAGAATAGGGGCAGCCCCTCCCTCCATGGCAGTCCCCCACCACCCCATGTGGCTCATTCAGCCCCATCCCAATTCACAGCAAGTCCTCTGAACACGATGCCCCTCAAATAGAGCACCTGGGTGGTGTGGATGGGACAGGAACAGAAATTCAGAATCTTCTGAACTCCTCTGTGGCCTCAAAGCTTCATCAACAGTCTTTTGAGATCCCATGAGTGAATTTATCTGTCTGACCCTCAGTCTCCTCATCTGTAAAATGAGCCAATAACTATGCCCACCTCAGAGGGGTTTGTATGGATAGACACATGAAGCCCCGAGGACAACCTCTGGTACAGAGTAAACACTGTGTCAGGGTTAGCTGTCTCCTTATTGTTTTTATTCATTCATCAATTCATCCATCAGCCTATCTACTCACCCACCCATTCATCCATCTATCCTCCATCGATCCATCCATCCATCCATCCATCCATCCGTCCGTCCATCCATCCATCCATCCATCCATCCATCCATCCATCCATCCATCCATCCATCCATCCATCCATCCATCCATCCGTCCATCTGTTCATCCATCCATCTGTCCATCCATCCATGCACACATCCATCTATCCATCCATGCATCCGTCCATCCATCCATCCATCTGTCCATCCATCCATGAATCTATCCATCTATTCATCCATTCATCACCTGAGTATTCACTCAGAGACCCTGTTCTAGGGATGGTGGATGTAGTTGTGAACAAGACAAGGGTCCCTCTCCTCATTGAGACTATAGTCTAGTCAGGGGGCCTGAAAATAAACAAGGAAACAGAGAAATAGAATTACTTCAAGTGTGGTGAATGTTAGGGAGGAATAGAGCAAAGCCAGGGAGGGGCTGTGATGGCCATTTGTAGAGAGAGAGGTGCTGAGACCAGGAAGACCAGAAGAGCTGGCTGAGAAAGAGTGGGGGTTGGGGGACCATACATTCCCAACTGTGGGGTCACATGTTCATGGTCTGGGTGGACAAGAGGTTGGCAAGTAAATGAGGTGAGAAGTCAGTGCCACTGTAGCAGAGGGGCAGAAGGATCGTGGTCAGGGGCTGATGTGCCAAAGGCAGTTGGGTGCAGACCCTTGGGCCCTGTGGGCTGTGCAGGGTGCTGGGGGTGTGTTCTCCCGCAGTGGGATCCACTGTAGATCACCGCACAGGGGAGTTGCTTTAAGAAGATTTTGGGTAGAGACTGGATTGCAAGGAGCAAGTGTGGAAGTGAGGGGACCAATTGAGAGGGTCTTGTGGTCCTCTGGGCAAGAGGTTATGTACCCTGGATGAAGTTGTAGCATGGAGACAGACAGAGAAGCAGTTTTAAGACAGAGCTTGAGAAGGATGTATTGGAATTGGGGGCTGAAGAAGAGGACGGTGTCAAAGGTCACTTGCAGCTCCCAGGCTGGACAGGTGGATGGAGGTTTTGTTGTTGCCTGAGTGGGGATGGCAGTGGGCTGGGGGAAGAGCGTCGGTGGGCGTGTCACTGGGTGGGGAGTGTTCACTCCCTTTTGTGCTGTCAGGGACCCAGAGACCTTATGTGGGGATGTCTCAGTTGGAAATGTGAGTGGAGCATGAGCACAGGTGAGGTCTCAGCAGGTGTACAGGTGAGTCAAGGGCCTGTATTTATGAATGACGGCACCTCAGAGACAACCCCAGAGGGAGAGTTGGTAGCTTTGCATGTGCTGGCACAACGGTCATGTGAGCTAGGTGGGTGTGTCCCCACCCCAATATTACAACCACACTGTGGTGGTGTCATTTCAGAGGGGCTTGTTGATGGGGAGCATGCAGCGAGAGTTGAGGGTGTTGGAGAGGAGAGGGGCACTGGAGGGATTCCCTGTTCAAGGTGCCCCATGGCCTTGAACCAGGCGGGCAGGGTCAGCCCTCCTCTGGCCTGCGATGGCTGCCTTCTGAATTCACCCGCAGGAAGGCAGTGGGTGAGACCCCCCTCCCCACGACAACTGCCCTTGGGCACATGATTCTGAACATCAGGGAGAAAGCCACTGGGCACACCATGTGTGGATGGGGCACCTCGCTGGGCTGGGGGCTGGGGACCCCCAAACTGGCCTTGCTGAGGAAAGGGGATGCTTCTGAGGATGGGGGGGGGTCTTCCCTCGAAACACCATAAGGGAGTAACTCCCGCTGCAACAGAGCTGGCAGCTCCCTGCTGACCACATGAGCAGGTCCTTCAGCCTCTGGGGGCCGGGCCCAGGACCCACCCAGCCATGCATGGCTTCTGCAGGGAATGTGTCCTGAGTTCTGAACACTTGGCTGAACAGGGCATTTAATGCTGAGATTTGAGCAGTGAAGAGAGGAAGGGGTGGGCTTTGTGCATGACCCGAGGAGAGGGCACTAGTGGGGGAGGGGTGCTGCTCGTGCAACTTCTTGGGACTGGGCCACCTAACTCCCCTCCCGCAAGGAAGCTGAGGTGGGGAGGAGCTGCCTGCCCCTTGTCATTCAGAATAGACATCCGCTTTTTCTGTCTCTACGTGGAAATAATTATGTTACTGAGCAAAAACTTCCTCAAATAAAGGCAGCAAATTTTCCCTGCAGAGTATTTTATAAGGGGTATGAGCTAAAGGCACCGTTCTGAGTGGCTGTCAGGGAAAAAAAGGAAACAGAACCTGTATTTCGGTATCGAAGTCTCTTCCAAAATGCCAAATCGGATTCTTGCTATTCCTAAAGATTTCTAATGTCCGATTCAGACCAGCTGGGCCAGAGCAGACAGCCCACGGGTGTTAAACGCATCTTCCTTCTTATCTCCGGGGAAGTTATTTCCACAACTAATGCTCCCAGAAGTGCCGAATACATGAATTGATTTTCCAGCACTTGAGTTTTCCAGGTAATTGTCTTTTCAGAAGGCTGATGATAAAACGTACTTGGATTACGATCCTGCTCTGCCAAATTCCTCTAACTGCTTGAAGTGGTCTTTACAAAAGTAGGTTCTCTTCTCTCTTTGTGGTTCTGGAGGGCTTGGGAGTTGGGGGAGCTGCTCCCCAACCTGCAGAGTGATGCGTCTGGGCGGACAGTGCTTCTTGGAGCAACCTGGGTGCTGAATTGAGGTTCTTCACCTGGTGAAGATTGCCCACCCAGCTGTGGACCCGATGGAGGCAGAATGCACCTGCTTCCCTTACCTGCGCCCGAGACCCCGGGACTGTGGCCACTTCTCCAGCAGCCTGTGATCCCCCCACTGAATGGCCCTGCTGGATGTTAAAGCAAAAAGGCAAAACACACCTCGAATAAGAGTATTTTATTTTCCATCTTGCCTGATAAATCCTCCTGCCTGGGGCTTCATTTTTGAATTAGTGTCTTCTGGAAAAAAGGAAAAAAACAAAACCAAAAAAACCAGCCAGTAGGAGCCCTACAGGAACACAGCGGTTGTAAACAAGTCATTACAGTTTGCTGCTATTTGGCTGCAGCTAAGTTTATGTCTCAGCATCAGGTGGGGGAGATGTTGCTGGATGAAGGAAGGGGAGAGACCGGGGAAGGGGTCCAGGTGCCCCTGCCTGGGGGAAACCTGGACCCTTCTGCTGGTGGCCCGAGTCGTGCAGCTGATCCCGCCCCTGCCTCCTTCCGCTTTCCAGAAGGAAGCCATAGCCCATGGTCAGCACGCTCCCCCCGGCTGCTCCTGCAAGCCCTGCATCTGGGTGGGAGGGCAAGGAGGCTGGGGCCGGTGTGTTGAGTGGTGCTGGGACTTGCTGTAATCAGCTTTGGTGGGACATACAGGAGATGGGAAAGACTCATGAGGAACGAGTTTTTATACTGGCAGATTGCTGGAAACAGGAGGCACGACGTACAGCGAGGACCACACAGGGACGTGCCAGGGTCGGTCAGGAGACAAGGAGGAAGAAAGCGAGAAAGCCACCTTTCCTGTGGCTTCTGCAGGAAGGGACAGGCCAGGCAGGGTGAGCAGGCCTGGGGCTGGCTGGAGTGAGTGACTCCTGCAGGCTCTGGGGCACAGGGGCTGCCCTTAGTTGTTTGGTACCTGGTTTGGGGGTGATTTAGGCAGGTGGGTGGTGGCCCTGGGGTGAGACCCTCATAGAGGAGGTAGTGGCATGTGGGCTCTGGGTTGGTTGGTTTGTGTATGAAAGGCGGCTCCCAGGGGGGTCCTTCACTATCTGTAGGAATTGGCCAGCTCTGGTAGGGGACGTCCCTCCAGGGTCAGCAATGCCCTAGAGGTCAGAGCATCAGAAATACAGAAAATTAAAAACATGGTTCATACAGAGTGGAAGGTAGACACATAAGGGTTGAGGGGAAATAATACTACTGTCTTCCTTTCACTGAGCATGTATTACAGACTGGGCATTTTTGATATATCAGCTTGCTTTTGCCACAACTCTAAGAGGTGGGTGTGATTATACCTGGGCACAGACGAAGACACTGAGGCTCAGAGAGGCCGAATGCATTGTCTGTGGTTGTGTAGCTAAGAGGTGGCCATTCGGGGTCTGCACCAGGTTCCTGACCCCTCACAGACCCCCAGCCGGTGACCCTTGCTGAGGCCCTGACTGGGAAATCCAGTCTCCCACCTCCTGCTCAGGCCCCTTCCCTGTCCCGGCAGGGACTGAGTTGTGCTAAATTGACTGAGTGGTTGGCTCATTCCATGACAGGCACTGAATGGCTCCCAGTGCCAGGCACCCAAGAAGCAAAGCCGACTGCTGGCAGAAGAAATAGAATCTCACGTTGCTGGTGTTGGCAGGGACCCCAGGCTTGGAGAAATACGAGGCGCAGCATCCTCGGAAACAAACAAGTAATTTATTATTAGACAGAGTGTACTTTTAAGTGCAAGGGAATGGGGACTTGTTGTTCATGGGAGCCTGGCGTGGAAGGGATGCAAATTTCTTCCCACCTCGCTTGGGTTTCTGTGCTTTGGTGTCGCATAGATTGATTGGCCACGTCGGGACAAAAGGTACTACAAAGGCCTCCAGGGCACAGCTGCCCCTGATTGCATCACCTGCTAAATTAATTTCCAATCTCCTCCCATTTATCAACTGGCACTAAGTGCATGGTCTCATGTATTTATTTGCATTCTGGAATTTCACCGCGGGTGCTGTGCGACCCTCGGCTGAAGCAGCCAGAGCAGGGGCAGCACTGTGACCACTGGCCAGGCAATGTCAGTGCAGTGACGTGGTTGGTGCTGTGGGTTGCCAGCCCAGCATCCCTTCCTGAGCTTGGCCCAGAGCCCTGTCCTGTGACCGAGTCCCCGCTGGGTACAGCAGCCCCAGCCTTGGAGGGAGCAGAGGTGACCCGTGGGTCCAAATCATCCCCTCCACAGGCTGGCCCCTTTCTCTGCCCACGCCATTGCCTTGAGAAGAGATGCAGCTTTTTTGATCTAGGCCTTTCAGTGGCACCACAGCAGTGGTGCTGGTGGTTCCGAGACATCTGTTTCTTCTAGTGGTTCTGTGTTTGTCCCTCGAGTGTGCAGTCCCAGAGGAGATGTTTTGCTGAAAATCCACATCCTTCTGGCATCCTTTGCAGACCGCCCTTTGAAATCTCATGAACACAAAGTCAGCTGAGTAAGGATAGGGGAAAACAACACACCCTGCTATCCCCAGTGCCCCATAGCTCCAGCCAGCCCTCCTCTTCCCACCGCTTCAGGCACCCCTCCTGGCCTGAGTTCTTCCAACGATGGTGGAGGGGACTCCAGGAAGGGGCAGGGGCTTGGAGGGGCTGCGGCAGCTGCTCTGGAGTGTGATGAACCACAGAGGCCTTTGCGGTCCCTGAGACAGAGCCTCGGCCCTGACAGCTGAACAGTGACTGTGGGAGGGAAGGGACCTCGGGGAGACCAGGCTCTGGGCAGGTGGGAGCCAACTTCCCATCCCTCCTCCTCTTGCCTCATGGCCGTGTGCAGAGAAAGTCAGCACAGACCTCGTGTTTGGCACCTGCACAGGCCTCCAGCCATGATAGATAGATGGACGGAGGGACAGGCAGATGGATGGAAGGCTCCTTGTGGCCAGGCTCTCAGGACACCAGCCTTCCTCTAGGTGGTCTTCTCTGCCTCAGCCGCCTTCTCTTTTACGCCCAGGGCCTCCCTGTTGTGGGCCCAAGAATTCCTCTGGCATCCCAAGGGCTTTTGTCATGTGCTTTGCAAGAACTTTTCTTCAGCCAGCATCACCCAGACCTGTAAGCATCTGTCTCTCTCGGGCTACTAGTCCTTCTCAGTTCTGGCCCTGGGCCTGCACCTGCCTTTAGCTCAGCACAAATACTTGGACGATGAATGAGTGAGTGAGCGGAGGAGCGAGGCTAGGTCCTGGCTGGGTGACGTGCCACGTTTTGGCATCTGAACTTCAACGGGTGGAGCTGACGAAACAACAGGGGCCGGCCAGCTCCAGAGCAAATGCACTCGCACCTTCCCCACACACTCCACGCTGGCCCGGCCCTGCCCGCCACTCCCACCACCCAAGTCGAGCTTCTCTCGCTGTGCCCGGTGGGGGTGGGGCAGGGGCATCCAAGACATTTCGTCCCAGGTAATAGCGGTGTCAGGGAAGATGCTAGAAGGGCTGGACCGCACGGAGCGGCTGTGGTCCCAGCCCTGGCTTCATCCCTGTCACTGTCTGAGTCAGAAGGGGACACATTCAGGAGGCTGGGGTAGACCAGCGTTTCCCTGCTGAGGTTGTGGGTCCCATGTCCTGATGCTGCTCCTGAGCGGTGAGAGAGTGGATGGGGCGAGGGGGGCGTGGCCACTCAGGTCAGCTGGAGGGGCTTCCTGGAGACCACCTGTCTCCTGCTGAGTCTGCGGTTTGCAGGTAGGAGGCCAGGGTCTCAGTTCTGACCTGGTTGCTGTTGTGTCCCCAAATTCTTCCCAGCGTTCAGCAGCCTCCTTGCCTGAAACATCCCAGGGTGCAGGTCACTGGACCAAAGGGACAGATCAGGGACTCTGGCCCACTGTGACAGATGGCATCCAGACACGGGCTTCTTCTCTGCTGAGACCTCTGAAGCAGCTCCCATTTCTCTCAGAATGAAAGCCACTGTCCTGAGGCTGGCCTACAGGCCTCCATAGCATTTCCTGTGGCTGCTGTCACAAGTTGCCACAAACTTATTGGCTTATAAACATACAAATCGATCACCTCACCATTCTGCAGTCAGAAGTCCTAAAATCAAGGACTGGGCGGGGCCACATTCCCTCTGGAGGCCTCAGGGCTGAATCCATTCCTTGCCAGTTCCGGCTTCCAGGGGCCAACTGCATTCCTTGGCTTGTGGTCCCTTCCTCCACCTGCAAAGCCAGCAATGCAGCGTCTTCAAAGCTCTCTCTTCCTCCAACTTCTGCTTCTCCAACTACGACCTTGTTGCCTCTCACTTGTGAGGACCCTTGTGATTACACTAGACCCACCTGGGTAATCTGAGTCTCTCTCCCATATCAGGGTCTTTAACTCCATCACATCTGCTAACTCCCTTTACTGCATCAGTAACTCATTCACAGATTTAGGGACTAGGATGTGAGCATCTCTAGGGGGCATCTCTCAGCTGACCACTGCCCCCTTCCCTGTTACCTCTCTGACCTGTCCCCCCTGCCCCCCCCACTCACTCCTCCCCTCTCTGCCCCACCCTGGCCCATCCCCTCACTGCCTCAGGGCCTCCGCACATGCCCTTCCCTCTGCCTGGAGTGCTCTCTCCACCGCTGTCCCCACGGTCTGCTCCTCACTGTCTTCAGGTCTGAATTCATGTGGCCCTTCTTGACAAAGCCTTTCTTGGGTGCCCCACCTAAACCTATAGCACCCTCTGTTTGCCCTCGATTCCTTTCCCTTGCTTTGGGTTCACCTTACACTTATTAGCATTTAATAGTCTCTGTCTGTGCCGCCCTGTACCATGGTGACTGGCCACATGTAGCTACTAAAGATGAAAAATCCAGTTCTTCAGTGGCCCCAGCCACATTTCAAGGGTGCAGTGGCCAGATGTGCAGTGCAGAGAGATAGCATCCCTTCCTGCAGGAAGTTCTAGGGGACAGCGCTGCCCTGCGTATCCCATCTATGTAACGTGCGTGTCGTGCATGTCCTTAGCTGGAACTTGAGCTGCCCATGGGGACAGAAATCATCTGGTTTGTTCTTGGCTATGTTCCCAGCTTCTAGAAAAGTGCCTGGAACCCAGAAGATGCTCAATGGTTTATGTTGAAAGGATGACTGTGCCATCAGGATGAACCCTCAGACCGTCTATCTGTGTTCAAGATGCTGTCCTTGTGGGAATGGCTGTGTCCTCCCTGCACCTCCCTGCCTGGCCAACTCACAGTGGACACATGCTGTGCATGAGACAAATCTTTGATGTTGAAGCCACTGAGATTTGGGGATGCTTGTTAGGCAGCTCACCCCGATCACTACAATGTGCTGACTCTGTGCCCAGCACGAAAAGCTTCCATGTGCTGGTTACCAACTCCATTACAGATGGGTAAACTGAGGTTTGTGGAGACTCAATGACTGCTGAAGGTCAGACCCACGTGTCCCTCCTGCACCTCCCTGCCATGGCTCCACCATCACCTCACTGTCCCCCATCAGACTGTCAGCTCCGAGCAGGAGGGGGAGTCCACGTCATAATTATTTATTACATCCCCATACTCAGCACAGTACAGCCCTGGTATCATGTGGTCGCCATTGAATGAGACTAAATTTGAGGCCACATTGTGAAAAGAGCAGGAAGCAAGGTTGGGGACATCACAGGAGCAGCAGCGGGGGCAGCTACTGCAGCCAGTCCCTGGCCCCGGGGTGATGCCTGCCTCCGCCGTCCCTGCTGGACGAGTCCTGGTAGACATGACACCCCCGCTACTGAGGCTGCTGCATGGCTGGGGGAGGGGCGGTGCAGACGGGCTGTGGGTCATCCGGCCGTGGGCGTTCGGTTCCCCGGCACACACGGCTGCTCTTTCCTGGCGATCTGTCTTCCACTGGATTTCCGTTTCACCTGAGGGCAGCAGCCTTGACTTCTTTTCCATGCCTAGGCTTTGCTGGGCCACTTGTGTCCCATTAATTCTCACCTGCCCTTCCTCTCTCTGCCTCTCCCCTTCCCTTTCACAGACTAGGTTAGCATCACAATTCAAGACCCATAAACGTGGCCTCCATCCCCCAGTGCAGCACCTTTCCTCCACTGTTCTACTCCTGGACGGGGCGGCTGCACACGCCGTCAGCTCAGTGTTTGAGCATCTCCCCCCACCCCCACCGGGCACTTAGTGCATCAGTGTGAATGCCCATCGGGGAAGTGTGCAGGTCCCTCCGCAGCTGCACTGGGCTCATTCCCAGTTAATGGGAACAAGGTTCTTCTGCGTGGTCAGGCCCAGGTGCCTGGACCACCCAGGGGTGTGGGGGTGCGGGAGGCTGAGCCACGGTATGCCCCATGCTCTTCTCCAGAGCCCAGAATATTCTGCACATCCCCCTGAGGTCTGAGGACTGGCCTGGGAGAACTCCAGGCAGGGGGAGGTGGGCTGAGCAAGGGACGAGAGCTGACATTCCTAGAGATCCCCCCAAGGCAGGCCCGGCCCCACCCTCAGGAAGGGTCTCTTCCCCAGGGCCCCATAAGCTGAGTCCTCCAAGGGTGGCCAGCTTTTATTTCCCTCACAGTGAAAACTCTTGGAGGCCTCTCTGAAGGCCCAATTGAAGGACTCAGCCTCCCTGAAACTGCAGAGACACACAGTCACCAGGTTCACAAAGATTGGAGGGCTTTGTGGGACCCCTGCTGCCCACCCAATGAGCCTCTGCCCTAGTGAAGAAGCCCTGATTTAGAAGGATCTCACCTAAACACTGGGACCCTCTGCCTGCTGTTACTTCCTGTCTGTACACCCCCAAAACCCATGCTCACATGTGCGTGTGCACGCTGGCTCACAGTCCAGAGTTGGAGGGGGACCCGTGGAAGGGCATGTTGGCTGGGATAAGGGTGTGGCCCCACTGAGCCAGTCAACAGTGGCTCAGAACCCAGCACTGAGGACCAGTGCCTGACACAGTGGAGACAGCAGTGATCAGGGCCTGGGACTCCCCCACCCCACCTCCTCTCCTGAACCTCGCAGAAGTGGAGGCTCTGACCAGCCCGGTGTGCAGCCTCCATCTCTGGCTCAAGATTTGAGGCCCCCCAGCAATGTGACCAAAAGCAAAGAGGAGGAAGAGAGAGGCCTGAGATAGGTCACCCTGCCGGTGCCTGGGAAGGCACTTGAGCCATGGCGGCCCCCTGCAGCCTGGCAGACATGGACGGAAGGCCTAATGAGTGTGGTTGCTGTGCCGAGCTATGGTCAGGAGCTGGCCAAGATGAGATCCTGCCTTGGGGCGCAGCCAGGCTGATGATAACCCAGCTCACATTTTGCTATGGGGGAGGGGTCAGCTGCAGGCAAGAGTCCTCTGGGCTGGGTCAGGGTCCAAATAACGTATGGGATCATAAGAGGGCTGAGCGTCCAGGCAGGGCTTCCCGACCCCAGCCTCAAAGTCACTGCAGCGGGGACGGCCAAGGCAGCTGCTGTCCAGCCATGGGCAGGATGGTGGGTTCATGGCTTTCAGCTCCTGATCCAGTCCTTCTGCTGCAGTCTTCACCAGCATGTGGCCTGCAGGCTCTGCTGTCCTCAGCGCCAACTGCAAACCACAACATCTGACATGTGACCAAGGCACAAAACCTCTCCTAAATCTCACCCCGAGCCCTGGCTGCAAGGTGTGCTGAGACATCGTGCTTTTGCCTCTGTCCTGCAGGGTGGGATGGAAACTGCAGCAGCAACATGCATGGAGACCTCCGTGGTCTCACGTGGCCTCAAGGAGCGTGGGAGAGCAGGCAGCCTCCCCTCTCTGGATGGGAGCGGAGGAACTGAGGCCTGGGCTGACCCCAGAGGGCAGGTGGTGGAGTCAGGCGGCCCTTTGTGCATGTGGCCGGTGGGCAGGTGGGAGGCCTGAACGAGTCCCACTGACCTTGACCCAGGGAGTGCTGGCAGATCTCATCAGCCCCTCTGAGCCACCTGTGAAATGCAGTCCACAGCTGGGCCCACTTCAGAGTGTGGGAGGGTTGGGGAAGTTAGAGGAGACAGAGCCATCATGCCCAGCTCCTGCCATGAGCTCTAAAACACACGGTGACTGCTACTGTCACCACTACCATCAGAATTCCCCTGTCTGGAGATTGGTGCAGAGCTGAGCAAATGAGAAATGCTTAGCCCAGAAATGAAAGCTCTTTCTTTCTGATGAGTCAGAACTTCCCGGGATGGACTGGGCTAACGTGGGTCCTTCCAGAGCCTGGCTGGCCTCAGAGCAGGGACATGGGGGAGACGCCTCCGAGTCGAGGCGTGGACAGCTGAGGGTGGTTCGGGGTCCCTGCATTGAGATGGACTCCAACCACCCTCCAGTCCTCCCGTCCCAGGTCTCTGTCCTCTCGTCAGAAGCGGCGCCTGCCCCTGGCCCGCACCTGGTGTTTCCCCCTTTGGCCCTGGTGAGCTCTGCCCAGGAGCTGCAGATACAGAGCCTCAGGTGTCACAGGGGCTGCCGGATCATTCACAAGGACAGCTCACAATCAGTTGGTGACTTGCCAGAACCTACCAGAGCCCACATCTCTCTTGTCTCTCCCTTCAAACCCCCTGGGTGAGCGAAATGGACTTTTCTGCAGAGTGTGGAGATTGTGGGCTCCTCGATGGGGCAGCTGAGGAGAGGCTTTCCCAGGCACCTCTGCAGGGGTCATTGGGGCCACTGTCCTGTCCCCACGGCCGAGATGAAAGACACTCAATGATGCCAGCACATGGCCCGGGGGACTTAGGAGGTGATGCAGGTGAGGGGTGCTTATCTGGGTAAAAGGGAAGGATACAGGTGCACATTGCCTGTAATGGGAGCCAGATACCAGCTTGGCACTGGAATTGGGATGTGTCTCTGCAGGAGAGAAGGGTCTGGGGCAGAGAAAAGACCCAGACGTAAAAGTCCCTTGTCAAAATCCATGTGTCAGAGAGGGGGCTGCAGAGACACGGGCTGGTGTTTTTCCTGCAGGGATGGCCATCATTTGAATATTTCAAAGCAGAGAGAGGGAGAGTCAGCTGAGCCCAGAGCCCTCTCTGCTGGCACCGAAGCTGTCGCTCCTGTCCCCGGGCTGGCAGTGACCCTGACGTTTCTTTTCCACCAGCGTGACTCAGCTCACCCAGGCTGAGCCCTCTCCCCAGGCTGCCAAGTGTGGGGCTGCAGCAATGTCTCAGTTCCTGAAAGAGAAAAGTGCTTCTCTGACTGCCTCTCTCCAAACCGAAGCGGCATCTTTGGGGTGTGAATAATGGATCAAAGTCGCTTTTCTTCCAAGCCCCTCTCTCCTTTTTAAGAAACATGGTGCTTCGATGGCGAGCATCGTTTTCTAGTGCATCAGGCGTACTTGGGGGAGGTGCTTCTCAGTCGGAACAACAGGTCTCTCGGTGACTTTCTTGAGCTTGAGAGATAGTCCTGTCTCACTCAGTGACAAGGGGATGGGTGCAGGGGAAAAAGACAGTGACACGCGATGCATGTTCCTTTTCCGCATCAGTGTCTGCTCGGAGGAGTGACTGCCAGAGAGAACACAGGAGCCAATTAATGGCCACTGAAAAGTTGGGCTGGAAAAAGTCCCTAAAGACAGGCCTGTTCTGGCTGTCGCAGCCCACGGGTATTCAAGGATTTGGGGATGAGGGAAGATTTCTGCCGAAGCCCGTGTCCTTGAGCTGTGCGCCGTGGGCAGGGAAGGCCACCTGCTCCCAGGGGAAGTGCAAACCTGAGGCTGGGCTCAGCTGGGAGAGGCTGGGGAGAGGGTCTGGCATCTTATTCTCCATTTTTCAGTAGAGACAAGGGACAGCAGGGTCCCTGTGGGCCCCCTGGATGGGGCTCACTGGAAGGGGCCGAGTAGGAATGTGTCCTCTCTCAAGCATGGCTCTCCGTCACCCCGGCCACGCCCCCTCCCTCCCCAACAGGACATCGGGCTCAGCCTCTCTTCTTGGAGAGTTTCCACACTCAGGCCCCCAAGACCACCCCAGATGACCAGAGCTGGCTCCTTATTGCTGCAGATCTTTAAAACCAGCCCCTGGCATGAAGGCAAGGCCACGGGCAAAGTCATAGCCTGGGGTAGAGGTAAGAATCTCAACAGCACTGGTGGACCCTCCAGGGGACACTCCAGGGCTGTGCTATCCCACGTGGTGGCCGCCAGCTGCATGTGGAGACATAAATTTAAATTTAGGTGAATGCAATTAAATCAAAAGTTAAGTTTCTCGGCACAGTGGTTACATGGAAGCACTCAATCACTGTGTTATCAAACATTTCCATCAACTCAGGAAGTCTTATTAGAGGTGCTGCTGTCCCTAATCTTGCCCCCTCCCCTGCTCTATCACCCCCCAGCCAGGACCCGGCCATGATTGCTGTCCTTTTGTGTCCACGCTGAGAATGAGGGCTCTGGGAGGACACATGGGGACACCGTCAGCCTTTGCCTGAGTGTCTATCACCAGGGAATGTCCCTGAGAACCAGTGTGTGTGAGGGACAGTCTGTCCCCTTGGGCACCTGCAGGTTGGGCCATTTCTTCTCTCTAGACTTGGGGCAGGAGGAGGAACAGTGGGTGGGCGTGGGTGTCCAAGGAGTCAGGGTCCCAGCGTCCCGCTGTGACCCTCCCAGAGGAAGAAGGAGATATTGGCATTGTCTGGCCAAGTCTCAGGATGACTACTGGACTGGGCCCAGGGTCAGGCACAAAGCCAGCCCACTGGGTGACATGTCCCAACAAGAACAATAAATGTGTCATTAATCTTTCCTCGACCTTGTCTCCGATGCCCCTTGGCCTTGATTCTCCTTGGCCGGGCTGGGCCGGTGCTGGCTCCCTTCTGAGACTCCTCCAGCCCAAGGGGCTTCTAGCCCCCCAGCGGCTCCTCTCCTGGACCCTCCAGTTCAGTTGCACGAGATGGTGAGAATCGGCTCCTTCAGGGGAGGACTCAGTGCTGGTGGTCTGCCCCAGATGAGAGCAGGTCAGACACTCCAGCCCCAAGAGCAGAAAGCTCATTGTCAAGTGCCATCAATAAGGGAACAAGTGAACAGCAGTGGTACAGCCATTCAATCCAGGGCCATTTGCAGGATGGTCCATGACCCAGTCATGGGTGCACTGGAGGGGAGTTAAACACACAAAGCCCTGGGAAGCTGTCATGACCGATATTTAGATGACCGATTGCCACAGAGACCAGCGTATTGCCTCTGAGCACCTGGTGTGACGCAGAAGCTGCGATTTGCAACTTGGCCACAAAGAAAGTAGTTTTTTCTGTGTTGAGTCTCTGACCTTTGCTCATAACTGTGAAACTGCTGAGGCACCTCCTGTTTGCATCTGGTGGCCTTGGATGGACCCTGGGGTACCTCTGTGGCTGGCAGCTGGGGGCTGGGCCATGAGCCCATTACGCAAGGCTGACACTACCCAGGCTGGAATTAGGGACAGGTGAGGCTTTGCCCTCTCCCAGCTGCTCACACCCTCTCTGAGTCTATTGCCTCACCTTTAAAATGGGGTGATAATGGTGACTTTCCTGGTTGTCATGGGTTGATGCAAATAAACAGAAAGCAGCCCAGCGCCTGGAGGGATCACAGGGCACCGAGAGCCTCACATCACACGCCCGCCTTGTGCAGTGACTCTGCACCGTGCACAGCCGGCGGACCTTGGGAGGGTCTCCAAATCTCTCTGAGCCCAGGAAGAACCTTTTACTGCAGGGTCTTATGGTGAACCCTACATGGGGTGGTGCATGTAGACATAGCTTGAAAATTTTAAATGCTCGGGAGGGGGCAGGTGGCTTCTGCGCTGTGATGGTTCATTTCCTTGTTCTTTTTTTATATATCGTCTTTCAGTTTGCTTGAAAGTTATTTTTAACAGCACTTTACAAAGGCATAATCTCCATCCTGTAAAACACACGATTTCAAGTGAGCAGTCAGTTGAATGTCGACAGCAGTGCCTCACCCTGATCGAAACAGAGCACGTTTTCATCACCCCAGAGCCTCCTGTGCCTGCTGCAGCCCGTCTCCCCTCCCCACCCCGCTGTCCCCACCGTCCCCGCAGGCAGTCTCTGATCTGACCTTGTCACCTTGGATTGGTTCTGCTCGTTCCTGAACTTCGCATCAGTGGAGTCACACAGTTTGTCCTCTGTCCTGTCTGGTGTCCCTCATGTTTTTGAGACTCATCCAAGCTGTGGCTCGCATCAGCAATCTGTTCTTTCTTTTTCTCCCTTCTCCTCACTTTTTTTTTTTCCTGAGTAGAATTCCATGGAATGGATATACAAGTCGAGGGTCCCTAATCAGAAAACCCCAAATCCAAAATGCTCCAAATTCTAAAAGTTTTGGAGCACTGACATGATGTCACAAATGGAAAATTCCACACTGGACCTCACGTAGAACACACATGATGAGCTTGTTGATGGACGGGAGCAGTGTTTACTCGTGACAGAACAAGAACCACGTCAGTTTGTAAAATCAAAGAGAGACTTCCAGGACAACAGCCATTGCTAATGAGGCAGAGGACTCTGGAGGAAAGATTTAAAAAGCCACCCAGCAGAATGCCTCTTCATCCCTAGAGGACACACTTCCTGGTCTCTCAGCTGCTTCCGAAGTTTCTTCTCACCTAAGAAAGTAAAATACAGCATACAGTAGTCTTGTACTCACAACACAGCGTTGCAGGTGGAGACCGAAAACCTGCTGTTGCTTCTGCTGCTGTCATTTAGCAGCTGACACTGGTGTTCCGTTTTTTTCTGCTGTGCTGCTTAGGTACCCTGAACACACTGTTTTTCCACTGTGTTAATGGTATGTCATGTTTTTTACTGGTAAGTACTTACGTGTGAGTAAGTGTGATAGCATGATTGTTATTGGTAGCATGTACATTCAGAGTCAGGAGGGACAGTGATGCCAAACAACCACAGACTGTCCACCTGGGAAGCTGAGAGAGTGACACCTGTGCTTTCTGATGCTTCAGAGTATGCAAGCTTTGTTTCATGCACAAAATTACTTAAAATATTGTGTTAAATTATCTTCAGTCTACGTGTATAAGCTGTGTCGTGGGTTGAATGTCCCCCCCGAAACTTAATTCACACTGTAACTGTTGAGGGTGTAACTATTATGATAATTGAAAGGTGGAGCCTTGAAGAAGTCATTGGATTGTAGGACCCGTGCAGTAGTGAATGGATTAAAAATGGTGGTTGGGGCGTGGTTCTGGGGGCTTTAAAAAGGGAGTGAATGAGAAACAATTTCTCTCTCTCTGCTCCACCATTTTCACAGCGTGATACCCTGTCATCATTGAAGCCACCACCACAGAAAGCCTTCACCAGATGTGTTCACTGGACTTTGGACTTCCAGCTTCTGAAACTATAAGCAATCAATTTTGCTTTCTTCTAAATCACTCCGTTGCAGGTGTTTCTGTTACAGGCAACAGAAACAGACTAATACAAGGTGTATACGAAACATATACATATTTAGAATTTCATGTTTAGACTTGGGTCCTGTTCCCAAGATAGCTCATTATGTATATGCAAATATTCCAAAATCAGAAAAAATCCAAAATTCAAAACACTTGTGGCCCCGAGCATTTCAGATAAGAGATACTCAGTCTGTAATATAGTTTGTTTATCTATTCTCTTGTCGATGGGCATTTGGGCTATTTCCAGTTTTCTTCTACTGTGGATAAAGCTGCTATGAATATACATCCTTGCCCAAGTCTTTGGTGGAAATATGCACTTTTTAACTTGGGTGTAGCCCTGGGAGAATAATTGCTGGGTCTTGGGGCAGTGGATGTTGAGCCGTATAAGAAACTGTCAAAAAGTCTTCCAAACTGGTGTGACCCTGCTGCTCACCTGTCAGTAGGGTAAGTATTCCAGTTCACCTGCACGGTGTGTGTCAGGCTGATGACTTCCCCCATTCTGGTGGGTGTGTGGTGGTTCACTGTGGTTTTAATTTGCATTGCTCTAATGGCCAGTGGTGTTGAGCAACCTTGCCTGCGGTTATTACATATTCAGTTATTTTGTGCAGGGTTTAAGTCTCTCGTGCATTTGGAGGGAAGTCATCTCTCTTTTTATTATTGACTTTCAGGAGTCCTTTACAAATCCAGGCTGTGAGTTCTTTGTCTGACATACATACTGCAAATATTTTCTCTCACTCTGTGGCTCAGATTTCCATTTTCTTAGTGGTGTTCTTTGATAAACAGAAGGCCTGAATTTAGAAGAAATCAGAGTTGTTTTTTTCTTTAGTGGGCAGTGCATTTTCTGTCCTAAGGGGTCTCTGTGCACCCCAGGGGCATAAAGATCTCCTTCTATATTTCCCACTAGAAGCCTTATGGTTTTAGTTTCACATTTTGGTTTATGATACATCTTGTATTAATTTTTGTGTATGATGTAAGGTGGGGGGGAATGATTATTTTCATCCATATAGATATTCACTTATTTTGGTATCAATTATTGTAAAGATTTCCTTTGCCCATTGAATTGTTTTGATGTCTTAAAAAAATTAGTTAGCACACATATACGTGTACATATTCATATACATATACATACACACACACACACACACACACACATATGCATATACATACACAAGTGTACTTTAAAAAGTTCGTGGAAAGATTTGTATTATCTTTTAATTCTATTTTTGCACAAACTTTTTGAAGTACCCTGTACATATACACACATATACATACATACACATTTATCTGTACATGCATATACTCTCACACACACATACACACACACTTCTGGAGTCACAGCTTTGTTTCACTGATCTATTTGTCTTTTTCTTTTGCTAATACCACATTATGGTAACTACTCTAACTTTAAGTAAGTCTTGAAATAAGGTAGGATAAATCCCCCAACTTTATTCTTTTTTTAAGAATATCTTGACTATTTTTGGTCTTTTAAAATTTTCACATAAAATTTTAAATCAACTTGTCAGTTCTATCAAAAAGCCTGCTAGAATTTTGATTGTAATCACACTGAATCCACAGATCAGTTTGGGGAAAACTGACTGCTTAAGGGTGTGAACTCTTGTCATCTGTGGTCTCTCTACATTTGTTTAGGCCTTCTTTAATTACTCCCAGCAGTGATTCATTGTTTTAAATGTACAAGTCCCACACATCTTTTGTTAAGTTTAATGTTATCGTAAATGATATTTTTATTTCCAGTAAGTCGTTTTAAGTTTATAGAGGTATCATGTGCTTTTGTGTATTAGTCTTGTATCCTGCAACTTTGATAAATCCATGTGTTAACTTTAGTAATTTGTATATAACTTTGGATTCTACTTGCACAGTCATAATATCTGGGCATGAAGACGGGGTTAATCTTTTCATTACCACTCTTATCGTTTCGATTTCTGGGTTATTGTTTGGAACCTATTCACTCCTCTTCCCCTGCACTGTGAGTGGAGGACACCTCCCTGCCCAGTTAAACTTGGGCTTGTACATGACATTTTCTTTGGCTAAAGGAATGTGGTAGACCTGAGGCAAACCAAAGCCATAGATGTGCTCATGCAGTTTGGTCTCTTATGGTCTAGGGGTCCTCATGAGAAGAACTTCCCTCATTGCCTGGGCTCTGAAATAAACACATGTGGTTGGACTTGCACACAAGTCTGGAGTCACATGCCTGTATGAAGCAGAAAAGCAGAGACACCCACCTGATCCCAGGCCATGTCAGCCATACCAGCCAACCTACAATTCTGTGAGCATCACAGTCCTGCTGACTGCATAAGCGTCTGAGGTATGGGGTGGTTTGTTGTGCAGCATTTCTGTGGGCACTGCTGACTAACACAAGTACAGGCATGCTAGGCTTAGGACTTCTATAGGCATTAGAATAGATGCATCCTGAGGGGGCAAGGGAGCTGCATGAGTCTGGAGCTCTGGGCAGATCAGGCTGGATGTGCAGACATGGGAGACATCAACATGTGAATTTGTGGGCCTGGATGAGACTATCAAGTCAGAGAGTGTGTAAAGAGAGCTGGATCCTGAGCCTTGCAATGCAGGAAAGGGGAGGAGGACTCAGTAAAGGAGACTCAGGAGGGGCAGCAGGTGAGTTGTGGGGAAAACAGGCATATGAGGCTTTGCAGTCTTAAAGAAGAAATTATTTCATAAAAGAAAAAGTGATCAACTATATGGAAATAAAAGAAGGCCACCTGATGGGAAAAGACAGGCTCTTTCCTCAGAGCTGCTGTGGCTAGGGAGTCAGCCACTGTCCCTTGCTTTGGGCAGAGACTCAGAGGCAGACAGAGGGGTGGGAGAGCTTTTCAGTGGGAAACAGGGTAGGCTTCTGGTGCCCCAGATGGAGGTGCTGCCTGGGGAGCTGAGGGTGGGGTAACTGGAAGTGAGCAGATGCTTTATGGGATGAGCTTGGGGAGTGTAATTGGCTTTCTTTGTCTGGCCCTGATTGGAAAAGGGGAAACAGGTTAGGGAGATGCAGTCACTGGCCACATGTTGACCATCCTGTGCCAGCTGCTGCTAAGGTGATGGGTCGGTTCTGTTGTCGTGAGTGCAGTGCCATTTGACCATTCATCTCCCCACTGTGTCCAGAGCTGTTGGGAGGTTGAATAAATGAGAACAGAGCATTGGCAGCGCATAGGTCCTTGGCGAACCAGCTGAGAGCCTTTGTGGGGTGCGGCACTGGTGTGAGCCGGGCTGGATGGGAGATTGGGCACTGAAACAGGGAATTTGGAATATGGAAATAGGAGGGGATTGCTGAGAGAGGGGCAGAGCGAGGGACTGCAGCTAGAGGTAGACGTGTGGTCAGGGGTGTTGTATTTTAGCCATCATTACTTTAGGACGGGCTATTACAGCATGTTTGTAGGCAGATGGGATGATGCCACAGGGAGGAAGAAATTGAAGTGGTGACACAGACAAGGTATAGCAAGGACAGGGGTGTGGGATCCAGAGTGTTGGGGGCCTGTACTGGGTTGAACAGAGCTCCCCCCAAATCCATGGCCACCAGGACCTTGGAATGTAACCTTATTTGGAAATAGGGTCTTTACAGATGTAATAAGTTAAGGGTCTCAGGATTGTCGTCCTGGATTTCAAGGTGGCCCTAAATCAAATGGCTGATGTCCTACAAGAAGAGAAGACACAGAAGAGAAGGTGATGGAAGGACGAGGCAGAACTGGAGTGACGCATCTACAGCCAAGAAACACCCAGGTGGCATTCTGCACCAGATGCTGGTGAGAGGCAGGAGAGGCTCCCTCAGGCCCTGCAGGAACCTGCCTGCCGTGCCTTCCTCTTGGGCTCTGGCCTCCTGAGCTGTGAGAGTAACTTGCAATTGTTTCCAGCCCCCAGATTGTGGTAATGGACACGGCACCACTTCTGTGTCCCCCCCGAACCCGTCTCTGGCTCAGGAGCAGTTACAGGCGGAGGCTGCCCTTCCACTGCTGCTCACGCCCCTCTCAGTCCACTGGGGAGGTGGGCGGGGAGCTGAGGCCCACGGCCCAGGCCCTCTTCCAGGAGGCCCGTCCACCACTCTGCCGCTGCAACGTAGGAAAAACATGCTGTTTTCTCCTCTTATACTCTCAACACTGAACACTTCTGTGACTACAATGTGTTATAACAAGTGGTTCTGCAATGGACACTCAGGGGGGTCCTACAGTTTAACTCAGTTCTGACACTAACTGGAGTGAGCACAGACCACACAGATGCCACTTGCAAGTCCCAGGCTGCGACCAGCTATACACTGGGGTTCCATAACCCTTCTTGTGTTTGATAATTTGCTGTGACAGCTCACAGAAAGAAGCACTTATGTGTGACAGTTTATTTTTTAATAAAGGATACAGATGAACAGCCAGGTGAAGGGACACACAGGCCGAGGTCTGGAAGGCTCGTCTGTGCAAGAGCGTCTGCCCCGTGGAGTCGGGGGCACCACCCTCCTGGCGTTTGGACGTGCGCTTGTTCCCTGGGCTTTTGCTCCAGCAGTTTCTCCCACCTGGAGACTGCATGCATTTCCTTTCTTTAAATCCCAGCTCAACCCCACTTCATCTGGAACACTCTTTCTATGTAACTGCACATGCCTGTCACCAGGGTGCGTGCCATAATCTCCAGCACTCACTCGTCCCGCTTGTGCTGGGTTCACAAGATTCTCCAGGCATTTCTTTTGAGCGGAATCAGGGAGCTGTCCCAGGGCAAAAACCGCTGCCAGGATTTCCTTAGGACCTGCAATGAACCCTGCCCCTCCCCAGCCCTTACTGTGCCTAGTACGCCCTGGGTCCCCCAAAATGTCCACAAACACCCACAAATGCTCACAAATGCCCATAAATGTCCACAAATGCCCATGAATGCCCTCAAATGCCCACAAATGCTAATTTGACTGACTTCATGGGATGCCATTTGTCAGCCTCCTGAAAATTTAGAGAGCTTCTCACGCAGGCAAATCAGTTGCCTGAACTGCGTTAAAAACAATTCCGCATGTCAGGGCTAGTCTAGTAATTAACACCAGCTAGAAGACTGCCTCTAATAACATTCACACTGCAGATGCTTCCTGCACCCCCCTTCTTCGTAATTGCTCCTGCTTCTGCCGAGGATGGGGAATGGATGACATTAGTCTCCCAGGGAATTTTCTGCATCCTCCAGAGCTTTGGTCTGTAGGCCCCAGCCCTCAAATAAAACAACCATATTTGGAACAATTATCCCCCACCTTCCCCTCCCACCACCAGATAAAAAGAGGGTCTTCCAGACAACCGTGTAGCAGGAATCAAGCTTCGCATGCAGAAATTTAGTGGCTAAGGCTCACCTCTTCTCTGGTTGCCACCTGTGGCTGCTTCCTGCTCCATTTGTTTTTCAACCACTCAGAAGAGGGGGTTGCAACCCTGAATTCATTCAGTCAATGAATATTTATTGAGTATTTTATGGTGACCAGCCATCCTGGTGGGACTGGAACTGAGGGGTTTCCTGTGATGTGAGGCTTTGAGTGTGGAACCCAGGAAATTGCCAGGCAAATGGGGCTGAGTGGCTTCCCTTAGGGACTGCAGCGGGCAAGGGCAGGGATGGTCTTTCCCCATGGAGCTCACAGTCTATGGCAAGAGAGATGAGAAAATAAGCAGCTCTTGACTGCCAGTTGCCATCTGCTCTCCCAAAGAGAAGGTGATTTGTAACAGGACCATGTAATGGGGACCTGCCAGTTGGGACTCAGAGAAGATTTCCCTGAGTTCCACAAAGTGAGAGGTTCCTATAGTGCACGTGTGTGTGCACATGTGCGTACACGGGTGTGTGCACGTGTGCGTGTGCAGCTCCACCCTTCCTCTCCCACTCAGATGGGGGCCTGGAGGGTGTGCCCTGGTCTTACTCCCACTGTGCTGGGAGCTGATGTGGGGTGGGGATTGCAATCACCCTGCAGAGCTAGGGGCTTGCTGGAAGCATCTGTCTGATTCAGGAGCACAATTGTGGCCATCCAGGTAGCAGTCAGTCTTCCAGCTTTTATCAGTGATACCTCCCTGATTTCTGTCTCTCAACCAACTTCATTCACATGCTGGGTTTTTTTATTGCCTCTTTAAAATCCCCAAACTCAAGGAAGTTATTGGTGCAGACCACAAAGAGGGAAGTTTTGCTTCTGACCCAGAGCCTTCATCTGAGCTGAGAGGTCCTCCAGAAGGTGGGGCTGGTGCGGGGGTGGCCTCATGAATGTAACTTCAGCCTCGCTGCCTGCCTTCTCGGGGCCTCCTGGAGGGCTGGGACCATGTTTGAGCATCTTTACTTCCCTTGGGCCAATGGTTCCCGACACGCATTTTAAAATTTTTTCTTCTAGCATTTGTTCATTCTTCCTTTGAAGGCATACAGAGCTCTCTGTCTCTGCTTCTGTGTCTCTCTCTTGGCACCCTTGGAGGTGGAAGCAGGGCAGAGGGCGGTGCACCCTCTTCACGGGGTCAGACCCCAAGTCCCATCCCTTTGGAGGCCCTTCCTTCTGGGATGACGCTTTCCTCCTGAATCTAGATCTGCACCAGACCTTCCTCCTGCCTTTCAAAGTGTGGTCACCAGCACCTGCTGGTGTCAGCAAAAGGGGTAAAGAACAGAGAGTCATCACCTAAACAGTAGCCTGTGAAAGGACCTTGCCCACTGATTCACCTGCACCCCAGCCACCCATCCACTGCTCCCCCAGAATCACCTCCTACCAGATGAGGGGGTTTTCAAAGAGTAGGAACAAAAGACAGAGGCTTTAACGTGTGAAATTTTAGGATTAGGACAATACTCTGCACAATCCTAGCTCCCTGACCATCTTTGGAATTCATCCATTCATTCATCCCATGAGTCTTTGTTAAACACCAGCCGTGTCCTGGGCACTTCTCTGGGCACTGGGGGTAAATTAACAAGCAAAATGACCAGCCCCAAGGACCTTTGGCCTTGGTGAGGAGAGCTGGGCAATTGGCAAACATGTCAACATGGAATCAGATCCCGGGAGTAGGGATCCGGCAGGAGAACGGAAGCTCAGTCACGGGGTGACTGCGGGCAGGGGAGCAGCTGTGTGGACTTTTGGGAGGAGCTGCAGGCAGGACACAGCCAGAGCAGAGTCCATGGGTGGAGTCACTGCCGTGCGTGGTTGAAGAATCCACAAGGCAGTTTCCTGGTGTGACTTGAGGTGAGGATGAGCAGGGACTTTGAGGGGAACACTGTGTGGGACAACATAAGTATGAAGCTGGGACACGTGGGGCAAGGGCATGAGCTGCTGGACCAGGACCGTTGAGGGGGCACTTTTAACTCCCTGCCTCTTCTTGCATCTGAGCCCTCCCCAGACCATGACTGGCTCCATTCAGTGTCAAGCTCTGTGTCTGGAGCTAAGGCTCAAGTTGACCTCCTGGAGTGGGAGCCAGGGTGAGGGCAGATCAGGAATTTGGCTTTGAAGCAGGCAAGGGGCAGTCACCTGCAATGAAATGTGGGATTTCTCCCCTTTTCTCTGTGTCCAGCTCCCAGGGCTACTCTCCAGGCAAAACCCAAGCTCCTTGGTGTGGCCCATGAGGACCTCTGGAGCCTGGTTCTGGAGACCCTCTGTCCCCATCTCCTGCCACCCAGTAACCCCTTTACCCACGGGCTCTGCCTGTCCAGCCTCCTGCTTCCAGGTCCCAAATCCTATTCTACCCTCCCCTTGGCAAACAAGAGAACCTCATTTAAAGATCAAGTGTGCGGAGGGAAGCTGTCCTTGGTCTTCTGTTGAGGGTACCCTTGCTGGGAGGGACCAGGGCTCCGTGACCCCATCCGAACCTCTGCCTCAGGACCCACCATAGTATTGTGAAATGATTTGGTCCTGCTTGTCTGTTTGTCTGCTTCTTGAGGGATGGACAAAACCTTTTCATCTTTGAGTCTCCAAGACCGGCCTCGTGTCTGCATTGGGTAGGCTCTCATGCAGGACTGTGGAGGGATGCCCGAATGTTAGCTGACATTTATAAGAGGCTTTAATTAAGAGTGTGAAGTGCTGCAGGGAAAAATCATAGCTTGGGGGACTGAGCCAAGAGGACATTAGAAATCAGCCCCAAGACTGGGCTGGGGATGGGGTTAAGTCGGCTGGGCCGTGGGGTGGTCCACGTTGAATGATTCTGCAAGCTCAGCTGTGGCTCGCTGCACTCATTTAAATATTCGTTACCTGAGAAGGGAAAATGAGCTTTCTAAGTCTCTTCATTCTCTCCTCTATTTTTAGCAAGGTAGAATTGCTATAGATTTAATGTGGGAATAAATATTGCCCTTCGCCATCCAAGGTATTCGTTCTGTTAGTAATTTCTCAAGCAAAGAATAAAGACGCGGCTTGTAAAAATAGTTACATCCTCATTTGGCCCAATTTCAAATTATCTAATTAGAGAAAGGCCAGAGTTTCTTATTTTTAGAAGTGTTTACTCAGGATATTTCCAGTTAGACGGTGGAAAAAACGCACAGAAAATGTGCAGCAAGGCGCAAGGGGAGGGGACGTCATGAGGGCCAAGGGCCTGTCGAGGGTGACAGAGGCCAGGTCTAGGAAAACCACCCATGAGACGTATGAGGATCGATTAGGGGTGATCGACCAGCCCTCGAGTGAACAGATGGCTAGCTAGGACCGTAGTGCTGTGTTAATTTGTTTAATCTAAGATGAATGTTTACGATACCAGCGCCGGCTACAAACTTTTCTTCATTACTCTGCATCACACGGGCCACTTTCTCTCCAACTTTGCCCTTTTTGGAAGAAGCAGGGTGAGTACATTGAAAGTAGAATCGTCTTTCCTCTCAAGGTGAACATGCTCCCCTCCTGTCACTGTCGGGTCCCACTGCAAAAGCCAATCCCCAGCCCGTCCCCACATCTTCCAGCTCATTTGTGGAGGCGGCATCTCTTGGCTTCTGAATCGAAGCACATGGCCACACTTCACCAGCCTCTGGTCTGGAAAGAGGTGACAGTGGTTGGCGTGAGGCAGTCTGATGGCTACTCCCTGGGATGTCTTCTGTCCACGCTGAGGTCTACGTGTCTCTCGGGGTAAATGTACGTTCTTACCCATGGTTTCCTCGAGCAGTTATAAGTCGGCCTCGTGGGATTAATTCTTTCACTCACTCGCTAATGTTCATTGAATGCCCACCTGGTGACTCAAGCTTTTGGGGAATGAATCAGAGACGAGCCCTGCTTTGATGGAGCTCAGCCTCGTGGGAGGAGGTGGGCAGAAAAAAATCAGTGAGAAAGCAGGGCGTGATCACAGGGAAGAAGAGAAGAAAACAGCATTAGATTGGGAGCAGGATGGAGCCGACTGAGGCAGACATGTTGGGGAGACGAGAAGGAGTAGGAGGAGCTGTCCAGGGGCTCAGGTCACTCTCTGAGACTGAGACCCTCCTGCGAAGCTGCACGGCACACATGGCATGGCTGTAATGTTGGAGGCACAGCTCAGATCTGAGTTGGAACCACATCCCTCCCCCATTGGTTGTGGGGCCTTGGGCAAATCTCAACATCTGTAGGGGCCTCCACTTCCTCATCTGTAAAATGGGGCTATGGGTACTTGTGTGCTGAGCTCTCAGGTTCAATGCAAGAATCAGAGGACAGGAAGGATGTGGAAGTGCTCTGCAGGCAGCAAACCCTTATAAAAGAGGGTGCTGGGACAAGGATTTGGTTCTTCCAGGAAAAACCAGTTGAGGTGGGGAGAGAATGATAGAAAGTGAGAAGACAAGGGCAAAGGTGCAGTTTTAGGCCAAGTCGTAGCCTTGGCCTGACCTGTGGGGAGCTCAGGGAGGGGGCTGTGCCTCTGACTCTGTCCTGGTGGGGGCAGGGAGCTGTGCTGCTGTGTTCCTGCACCAGGCAGCCCTCAGCCTGAGGCCACTGTGGGGCTGGGGTGGGGTTGGGGAGAAAGAGAGTAACCCTCAGATGTTCTGCTCTGGTCTTGTAGGAGAAGCAGTCCTGATAGCCTGTGGTGCAAGGCCCGAAATTAGTGTTATGTGCTGCCTTGACGTCTACAGCAAGCGCCCCCCCCACTCTACACCTACAGATAAGGTCCCCCAGCCTAACCTCCCTCCCCACCATGGGGACCAGGCACAGTGCCTGCTCATCCCTGAGCAACAAGCTTCAGTCCTCCTCCAGACTGCAGAATTATTCAAATAAGACAATCCCAAGCTCCCATGGAAACTGGGGCCACCACATCCCTCTTGTCACTATAAAGTCACCTCCCACAGCTCCTGCTGGTTGACCTCATTCTCAAGTGCAGTCTCTGGGTGGCCCAGTGGGGGCAGGGTGCTCCTCCCCTGGGCTGTGAGCACATGTGGCTGACAAGTTACTGTGGATCTCACCTGTCCAGTGTCCCAACACAGTGTCTGGTCATGTGTGGGTCAATCCTGTAACCCTAGGATGGGAAGCCTTCCCTCTCCGACAGGGTGAAGAGGAGGAGATCATATCAAAGTCCTGTCAGTCCTCAGGAGGGTCTCGATGTGGTTCTAGATAAGCAGAGCTCATGGATGCTGGCAAGTGCATGTGGAGATGTAACAAGGATCTGAGAGGACCTGGGCAGAATCTTAGAAGTGACCACTCCAGTGATGTGGACACAATGCAGAGTAGGACCTTGTCAGGGCACAGGGTTCCCACCTAGTCTCTCCTTGAGGTCTGATCCCCTGGGTCTGAGCATGCTGGCGCTCACTTCCAAAGCCCTTGCCATGAGAATCCCATCTTGATGCTTCTATCTTGGGCCATAGCTTACTCTGGGGGTTGTGTAGTTTCCTACATTTCTCCCAGCACTTGGTTTGTTCTTCAAAGGATGACAGGGCTTCTTGGGGGTAGCTCCTGGCACCTGCCATGGGCCCAGAGAGACAGTGATTGCTGGGTCCACCCCAGCAGGTCTGGACATTGATCACAAGGAATGTGGATTGGAGGCATGAAGTTTGGATTGGTAACAATAGTCCAGCCCAGCTAGAGGCCCTGCTGCAGCTGGGACGACCACCAAGGGATGACAGTTGTTGGAACCAATTAAGCACCAGGCATTGCGCAGACTTTTGTGTTCAGTACTTGATGGAGTTTGGATGTGTTGTCTCCTCCAAAACTCATGTGGAAATTTGATCCCCAACATGGCAGTGTTGGAATCTGACTGAGTCATGGGGGTGGATCCCTCATGAATGGATTAATGCTCTCCCTGGGGGAGGAGGGATTAATGAGTGAGTTCTTGCTCTATTAGTTCCCGTGAGACCTGATTGTTTAAAGGACCCTGGCACCTCCTCTCTCTTGCTTCCTCTCTCTCTTGCTTCCTCTCGCCATGTGATCTGCTTGTACCCGCTGGCTGCCTCCCACTTTCCACCATGAGTAGAAGCAGCCTGAGGCCCGTGCCAGATGCAGCTGTCCCAGGATCGTAAGCCAAATAAACCTCTTTTCCTTGTAAATTGCCCAGTCTCAAGTATTTCTGTTATAGCAACACAAAACGGGCTAACACAGTACTCCATCTGCAATCCCGTGTCCTCTTCTGCATCCAGGGGTGGCAGACGTCTGTGGGATCTCCAAGGCAGAGACACACTGGGTCTCCGGCCCACGATCACACAGCCACTCAGGATGGAGCCCAGTCTGTTTGCTCCAAAGCCCAGGGGTGTGACTGCCACACTGCTGCATGCCCCACCTGTAAACACCCTCTCCCCTTACAAATAGACCCTCAGCCTCAGGCAGAGAGACCCGGATCTTTCTGGCTAGGTTTAGTACAACAGACATTTCATGGACACCTGCTGTGTCTTGGAAACCCTGCTGGGTGCTGGGGACACACTCAGAGGGGAGCCCGCCTGGAATAGATCATTGTTGTGCACCAGGACAGGTGCAAGACAGAGGAGCACCCAGAGACCACAGGGTCTGCAAGGCGAGGGTGGTGCCCACCCAGCCCTGCCCAGCTTCCTGAGGAGAAGATGCCCAGGCTGGGATGGAAGACAAGTTAGGGATTTCCAGGGAGGAAACTCGGGAGGTCCCAGAGCACAGGTGAGTAAAGCAGCCCTGGGCATGCAGGGAGGGCACCTGGCCTGGAACCCCTGGGGCAGGACAGGGACAGCTGCAGAAGTGGGGAGCAGTAGGTGTGCTTGGCTGAGGAAACTGGACCCCATGAGTAAGGGGGGCCATCGGTCTCTTTTCACAGAGATTGACTAGTTCCCACGTGAGTAATTACAGCATCTGAGAGTCTCTGCCCCGTGATCAGGAAGGGCCTGGAAGGGTCTCCTTTCCCTGACTTGCACTTCCAGGTGCCTTCTGCCCATGCCCTGCCTGTCTCATCAGTGCCCACAACCTGGGTCCATGCCCGGAGCCTGTCCTGATGTGAAGGCCACCTGTCACACACTCCCTAGTGGGATAGGATCAGGGGGCACTGTCTGGGTTGGATAACTCTGGGGTCAGAGAAAGGGGCCAGAAATACCAGCCAGGAGGCTTTGGCCAGATCCAGGTGAGAGGCAGTGGGGTTAGGATTGAGGTGGGGCTCGGATTGGATCAGCCACACGTGACGATAGGTTGGATATGGGTGTTAAGGGAGAAGGATTGGGAAAGCTACATAGTGGAGTTTGGGACTGGAAACACAGTCCGTGGGCAGCTATGAGAGTCCAGGAATGGAGTCTAAGGAGCTGGCTGAGGCTTCTTGGGGAGGTTTCCAAACTACGCAGGAGGTTCACATGCCCTATATCCTCCAGCAGTGAGAAAGCTCTGGAGGGCAGGTCAGGAGGGCTCTGGTTCCTTAGGAACAACAATGGCAGCCCTTTTCAATTTCAGCCTCATTGATGACCCTTTGGCAAAGGACCAAATCCCACTTGTAGCCTTGGCAAGAAGACGGCATGGACCATGGCTAAGTTATCCTTCAGTCTGGAAGATCCAGAAGACCTCCCAGTCACCTCTCCAAGCACGAGTTCCTGTTTTCTGGAGCATTAAGGAAACTCTGCCTGTTGGGGCTGGTGGTTGCTCAGGCCTGAGCGAGTTCTGCTTGGCTGTACACGTGCATCATTTCCCTTTACAGCACATGCATTTCACTAATGGGGAGATTTTAACCGAAGACCTTATTACTCCAGGTAAAAATAGCAGCTGGGCTAGGGTGGTGGGATTAGAGGTGCTCGTGATATCTTTAAGTTCCTTTAATAGTCCTGCTACTTTGTGTTTTCAAATATTGTTTCTTTAAAGCATAACAGTAAGAGATCATGTCGTGGCCATGCATCTCTTCTGCCAAACCAAGCGCAGGACTGGGGCGAGACGGCCGTACGTGAAGGTGATTTTGGTGAAATACATCACTGAGCCTTCACGAGCTTCACCCTGGCCTTATCCGTGTCTCTGCCAAACTCCTATCTCGGAATGGGAATGGAAGGAGGAAAGATGGAGCTGAGGAAGGGGAGGGTATGATGACAAAGTAGGAAGAAGAGCCAGACAGGGGAAACCTGGCCATGCTGCCGTCTGCAGGGCTCCAGTTGGAGAAGGGGACCAGACCCCCCTCCCACAACCAGGCACACTGCACCAGCAACTTGGGGCCTGCCCAGGGACCTGGGGCATGGGGAAGGGGACTGGACCCCCGTTCCCACAACCAAGCACACCACGCCAGAGTCCTGGGGCCCACCTGGGGACCCAGAGCATGGAGAGGGCTGTGTTCAAATGGTCCCAGCCTGGGAGCAGGGCAGGTGGCATGAGGAGGAAGACAAGGCCGAGGGGAACACGAGGGCTGGACGTGTCAGATGCACAGGGCCGCAGGGGGTCCAGAAAGCCAGTCGGATGAGGCCCTGGGGTGCCTGTGAGGTGGTCCTGGGCGAGATGAGCACTTGAATAAGCAGACCATGCCAGGCAGATGCGTGCCCCTGTGCGGGTGGGCCTGGCCAGTCAGTGGAGGGCCCTGGTGAGCAAAAAGGCTGCCCCCCAACCTCAAGCAGAAAGGCGTTATGTTCTGCCTGAGGGCCCCCCAACTGGGTTACCGGTGTGCTTCCCGCCTTCTAACTCAAACTCAAACTTCCTGGTTCTTCCTGGTTCTGGAGCCTGTTGGTTTTTGGATCGGAACTAAACCAGTGCCTCTTGGCTCCCCTGGGTCCCCAGCTTGCAGAGTTGCCCTACAGATCTGGGGACTTGCCTGCCTGCATAATCCTGTGAGCCAGTGCTTTACTACAAATCTCTCTATATAAATATATATGTACATATACAGGTAGATACGCAAATGTGTCTGTATTGAATACACATGTATATATGTCTCCTGTTGTTCTCTTTCACTGGAGAGCTCTGACTGGTACAGGAGGGTAGGACAGGCAGAGTGACAAAGGGACGCTCACAAGCCCCATCATCTCTGTCCCCACAGGTGGGAGGGAAAGGCCACAGAACAGAAATTGGGAACCGTGTTCTCATAGGGAGAAGAATACACACTTCTAATGTTTATGAAGTAGGAAAACAAAACAGAAGATGAGTCAGAACAGCAAGCCCAGCGACGAGAAAATTAAAGTACATAAAATATTTATCCATCTGGCCTTGTGGCAGCCAGCCGTGCATGCGGGTGGCAACGCTGGGCTCTGGGCACAGTCTTACCCCCTTTCCCTTCCCAGCAACGAGCTTGAGCAATTTAGCAAATGGGAACTGAATGCAGCGTTCATTTTTCACATTCCATTAATGTTTCATTTCTAATACTCTTTTCACTATAAATTTAAAAACAAAATGGGAATTGGGCCTCCATCATTATTCTTTATTAAGAGGGGATGGAAATGCTTCTCAGTTGGTAATCAGGATCCTGCAGAGGAGCTCTCAGGACAGTGTCCTGCTTCCTGGCCTCTCTGCTCCCCTACTCTTCCTTCTCCAGAAGGACACGTCTGCCCCTCTCAACTGACCCCTGCAGATCCTGCTCTCTGCACCTGCTCCTGAAGTGCCCCAGGCTGGCGCTGTTCAGTGCCATGAACAACCTGGGACATACGCATCATAGGCACATGTTACAGCTGCAGCACATTCATAAAGCATCGGTAACAAAACAGACAGCAAATTCCAGCCGCACGACAGAAAGGAAGCCACCAGCCAGTCCACAGCGCTGCTTTTGGAAATGGGAAAGGATGGAGTGGGTTAGAAGGGTGCTTTCAATCTCTATCTCTTGAGAGGCTGAATATACAATCCCACAGTCTGCAGCAGCCAGCCCAGGAGACCACCCCCTTGTCTACAGTCAGCAGCCCAGGAGGCCAGCCTGCCAGAAGTCAGACTGGCAGAAAGTCAGGCTGCTACCTCTAGTAACTTCCAGGAAGCCAAACAATAACTCCTGTAACAATCAGCCCCAAATAGCCAGGACTGATTCATCACTGATGGCGTCCCTAATGTTTACCCCTGTTTCCAACTCAGGATCAACCAGCAGAAGCCAGATATGCTTCCTACTCAGTCCCATAGGCTGCCCCATCTCCAGCCCTGCCTCCAGCTCCCCCCACACCAGGCCGGTGGCCTCCGGAGCCAACCCTCTTCTGTCATGAGGCCCACCCCCGCCTCTGAGTCTCTGCCGCACACACGGCGGTGGCCGACTCCCTGCTCCAGCAAGCTCGGAACAAATGGCCTCGGCGTGTTCTCCTTTGGGGCTCTGTGTTGATTTCCATTCCGTATCTGTTTTACCACAGCATGGACGCATCAGCGCAACTTTCTGAACACAGAAACAGCCGGTTATGGGGGAGCTCACACCAGTCCCTTCCACAGACGGCTGCGGCATCACCTCCGCATTACACTTGGCTGGAGGGTGGGGAACGGAAGAGACACAGCAGTCGCAGCCCTGGTGGGGCTCCCTGTGCAGATGAGGGGTGGGCAGCGTGCGAGGGGCTCTCTGCGGAAGCCCAGGGCAGGGGCCCACCTGTGCGGGGGGTGAGTGCTGCTGGAGGCCAAGCTGGGCTCAGCATTCCTGCTGTCTGCATTCCTCCCCACTGTACCCCAGTCTCCTGGAGGAAGGAGCTGGGCTGAGGCAGACATTAGGGCAGACTGGAGTCTTGGAAGGGGGCTCCTGCAGAGGCCGGGGGTGAGAAGGTGCAGAGAGAAGGGCCTGGGGTGGAGGAGGCCGGAGAGCTGTGAAGAGGGCCCGTGTGTGATGATGGGAGCCAAAGGTCAGGCTGGGAGGTGGAGAGAAGTGGGCAGCAGGTGGGGAGGAGGTTGTCCAGTAGGACTTGGAGGGGGTAGGGGGCATCAGAGAGAGGCCAAGTTGAGATGATTTCCATATTTCTGCACAGCTAGTGTTGCCTTTTACCAAGATAGGGGGCCTGGGAGAGGGTCAAGAGCTCTGTTTTAGGTAGGTTCACTCTGAGATGCTGGAACCCTCCTTGTCGGGGTGGGGAGTTGGCATCACACTAGAAGGATGTAGGGCTCAGACAAGGGGTCAAGGCTAGAGGTGGGAATGTGGGAGACCCAAACCTATGGCTTATGCAAGCTCTGCTGGGGGACTGTGTAAAGAGGGTATGCAGCCCTGCACTGTCCAGTACCACAACCACTACAGTACTCACCACCTGCAGCTGTTCACAGCTGAAATGTTTAAAATTAGAGTAAACATCCCATCCCGGCTTCCCACCAGGCACGTTTCTAACACTCAGTAGCCACATGGATGGCTTGGCATAGAACAGAGTTCTGTTGGGCAGCATGGTATGGAGGGAGGTCCGGAGAGTCAGAGGCCAGTGCCTAAAGAATGTCCACTTTAGGGTGATGCTGTGGACTGAATCACTGCATCCCCCCTAAAATGATATGTGGAAGCCCTAACGCCTAGTATGGCTATATTTGGAGATGGGCCTCCAAGAAAGAAATTAAGGTGAAATGAGACATAAGTGTGGGGCTCTGATCTTATAGGATCGGTGTCCTTATAAGTAGAGACACCAGAGAACTTTATCTCTCTCTCTGTCTCTCTGCTCACATGCGGAAGAAAGTCCACGTAAGGACAGAGCAAGAGGGTGGCCATCTGTAAGCCAGGAAGAACGCCCCACCAGAAATCAGACCTGCTGGAACCTTGATTTGGGACTTCCAGCTTCCAGAACTGTGAGAAAATAGACGTCTGCTGCTGGAGGCACCCAGCCTGTGGTGTCTTGTTATAGCAGCCCAGGCTGACTAGTATGGCTGGTGAGTGAAGCTGTGGCTGACAAAGAGCTTTGAAAATGAGAGCTCAGAGAGGCAGGAGGGATGGAGGGTCTGGAATGCAAGAGAAGGGGGGTTTAGGGAGGTGGAAGGGGAAGTGTGCAGAGAGGTGAAAAGTCAGAGAGATATTGTAAAGTGTCCAACGATTCAGCAGCTTAGGTGACCTTGACAAGCTCAGGTCAGCAGAGTGGGGAGGGCGGAATCCAGGTCACAGTGGGGGGTGGGGGTGACAGATGATAAGGTGGGGGACGCAGCTCCCTCAGGAAACTTGTTGCAATTCCATTTACAAGTCAGAGCCAAGACTTCACAAGGTGAGATGACATGCCTGAAGCCACAGTCAGAAAACAGCAGAGGGGGGATTGAACCAGCCCTGCCTGCCACCCAAGTGCATGCTGCAGCCCTGGCACTGACAGCACCCCATTGGCAAGGCTCCCCAGTGTGCCTGGGGGCTGCACTTTCTCCAAAGGCCACAGCTGCCTGGGCTGGAACCAGCTGGCTATACCAGGGCCAGAGCTGGAGAGGGACATTCATCAGGAGATACCAGGGCAGCCAAGCTGAATCTGCAGGCAAGCCATGGTTCAGAGACTGTAGAGGACAAGCCAAAGAAAAAAGGAAGCCAGGGAGGGAGTAGACAGGGATCAGCTTGGGGGCAGGGGGGATCCAGTCATTGTCATGTTGGAGAGGTAGGGCAGAAAATGAGGGACGAGGAGCTCTGTCATGGGCAGCCCTGGGGTGCAGCCAGGTTTCCTCTTCCTTTTGGCCCTTGGGAGATGTGGCCCACATGATCCAGGCTCCTTACATGGCCAAACCAGAGCCAACTGCCTGAAAAGTGGGAACCCAGCCCCCATTCCTGCTGCTGTTTGTTAGCCACTCAGCACACACTGGTTTTAGCCTGTGTCATGGGACGCACCCTCTGCTTCATGTCACATCCGTTGGAGCTTGCAACGATGCCTATTTCTCCATACATAGCTTGTAAATCATGGGAGCACTTTCCCATCTCTGGGGAGCACTGAAAAATTGTGACTCCTTCCCAGCCCCACCGCTACACAGGAGTGCCCTCTCCTAGCATGACATTTGTGACTTCCTCCAGTGCTTTTCATACTGAGGTGCTCACAACTGTTAGGGATGTGGCTGAAGTGTGCAGCTGGGTGGAAGGCAGGTGTATAAGTTCATTCATTTCTGTTGCTTGTAACAAAATACCTGGAACTGGGTAGTTTGTAGAGAAGAAATATTTATTGCTCACAGTTTCAGAGGCTGGGAAGTCCAAAGTCCAGGGAACACATGTGGTGAGGGTCTTCCTTGGTGGTGACAGTGACACATGGTGTCACATTGCGAGTTAGCATAGCAGAGAGAGGCTAACCACCTCATTCACTCTCCTTTTAAAGCCACCAGAACCATTCCCATATTCCAAGAATGGATCAACGCATTCACCAGGGCACAGTCCTCACAATCCAATGACCTCTTCAAGGTCCCACTTTTCAAATACCACAATAGGATTTCTCATCCCTAACAGTTGCAGAGGACCAAGCCTCAGTGAGTTTGGGGGGACTTCAATCCACTGCAGCAGAGCTGGTTCAGTCCCTGCTCTGCTGCTTCCTGTGGCTTCGATGAGGAGGAGGACAGCTGGGTGCCTTTTCTTCTCATTATAATCCTCACTATTAAGATCCTCCATGCACACTCTGTAATCACAGCAGCAGTCCTGCAGGGCTGACATCATATCCCCTCTTAGAAGATTGGGAAACTGAGGCTCAGAGGGTTCATAATGACCCTCAGATTCCCTGCTGTTGCTTCTCAGTGAGAAGGTCCCACTGTCTACGAGGAAACAGGAGTTAAGTTATTCTCTGGAAAGAATGCAGGGGACGTCTGAGTTGGGATTCCACTGACACATAACCTAAGCCCTGTCATTGGCCACTATGACATCTTGGTTGTTCCTCTGGAAGAGGAAGGGGATGGTGTGGTGAGGTGGAGAGGGCACAGCGCTGCATCTGGCCTGGCTGGGGGCGGGGTGGGCTTGATGACCTCAGCTGAGTCAGGAACCTCTGAACCTTTTGTATTCAGCTTCCTCACCTGGAGGAAGAAAAATGAGCTCAGGTGCACTTCCCAATGAGGACTCCTGAAGAAACACTTGAAAAGGTATGATGGGGCAGTGCATTAGTCCCTTTCTATTGCTTATAACAGAATACCTGAACCTGAGCAATTTTTAAAGGAATGAAATTTATTTCTTACAGTTTCAGAGGCTGGGACGGCTGAAGTCCAAGGAAGTCCATCTAGTGAGGGCCTTGCTCTTGGTGGTGACTCTCTACAGAAATGCAGAGTGTCCCATGGTGGGAATGGCAGAAGAGAGACCCCCCTGCTCATTCACTCTCCTTATAAAGCCATCAGAACCATGCCCATGGCCACCCATTAAACCACCAACTTACTACTCCAGTAGTAGATCAATCCATTCATGAAGCACAGTCCTCATAATCTAATCACCTCTTAAAAGCCCCAACTTTCAATTACCATAATCAAGTTTCCCACCTTCTTAACACTGTTACAGTGGGGATTAAGTTCCCAATACATGAACTTTCAAGGGACACATTTAGCCCTTAGTAGACAGCAATCATTCCTGCCATTCCATGAAGGCCAAAGGTGTCTTTCTCCACCTCTGGATCCTGCCCACCTCTGGGCAGAGCTCACCCAGGACATGCTCCTTGCATCTGTTTCCACCTGTGTGGCCCGGTGGTTGCCCTCCCAATATCTCAGACTGCAAGTCTAAGGTGCAGTGGTCTCTGAGCCATGCCCATCTGGGCTTAGTCCATTTCTACCAGTCCCACTAGCTCAGAGGGTACACTGAGCTGTCAGTGAGTTTACATCTTGAACAGGCATCCGTTTCCTGGGAGCAAAAATCATTTAACAGCTCTAATCTCTGGTCTGCTGGTTTCATTATTTACACCAAAATGAAATGTGACCCAGAGAGAAAAAAGACCAAGTGTGCAGCTGAGAGCCGTAATGAGGCATTTACAGTCTAGCCGGGAGATGCTGTGTCCCTTCACGAGAAAGGATCAAGAGTCCCCCCAGGTGGGAAGGATACATAAATGACTATTGCCAAAGCCAGCCAGTGGGAAATCTAACAATAATGGTACATTTTGGGCAGAACATATCAACTCCCACATTATTCTGATTACAGTGGTCCAGAGCTGGAGGCCTGGCATCTGTAGCCTGCCAGCTCATTGTCACATCATTCTCATTCCCAGTCCAGGAGGACTTTCTAATCAGCTGCTAAGAAGAAACCCAGAATGCCTTTCTGTTGAGACAAGAGGGTTAGGCATACTGTCTGTGAGGAGACATGGTCCTGTAAAGAGAGGGGTATGTTTGGGTGGCCCGAGGAGGCTGACCCAGGGCAGAATGTGTGGGCCTCTGCTGTTGCATCCCCACACATCAGTGGAAGGTGCCATGGAAGGGCTCCAGAGATGGAGTGGTGTTCCCTACCAGGTGTGTGTGCAGCATTTGTGTCTGAGAAAAAGAAGGGCAAAGACAGAAGAAAGGGAGTCTGGGAAGGAGGGGAGTTGGAGTTTCTAGCTTCCTGCAAGGCTATTACCAGTTGACCCCCAGCTACTTTTGTCATGAGGATCTGCTGTGAACCCTTCAGTCTAACTGGCTCCCAGGAATCCTCCACCTTCCAGCCCCCATTTCCTACCTTTCTCATACACCTTCCTAATGAGCTTCCCCATCGCTCTTTCCTATCCCTGTACAGCCCACCTTTAAAAGCCCAGCTCAATTCCTACCTTCTAGGGTATAACATTGTGGTAATGTTGGTGATGATGATGGTGATGATGATGGTGATAGTAGTGATGATGGGGATGATGGAGATGGTGATGATGATGATGATGATGGTGGTGATAGTAGTGTGATGGTGATGATGATGGTGGTGATGGTGATGGTGATGGTGATGATGGTGATGATGGGGATGATGATGGTGATTATGATGGTGATGATGGTGATGATGGTGATGGTGATGATGATGATGATGGTGATGGTGATGATGGTGATGATGGGGATGATGGGGATGATGATGTTGATTATGATGGTGATGATGATGATGGTGGTGCTGGTGATGGTGATGATGGTGATGATGGTGATGATGATGGTGGTGATGATGGAGATGACGATGGTTATGATGGTGATTATGATGGTGATGATGATGATGATGGTGGTGATGATGATGATGGTGGTGATGGTGGTGATGGTGATGATGGTGGTGATGGTGGTGATGATGGGGATGATGGAGATGGTGATGATGATGGTGGTGATGATGAAGATGATGATGGTTATGATGGTGATTATGATGGTGATGATGGTGATTATGATGGTGATGATGATGATGGTGGTGATGGTGGTGATGGTGATGGTGATGATGGTGATGATGGTGGTGATGATGGTGGTGATGATGGGAATGATGGAGATGTTGATGATGATGGTGGTGATGATGGAGATGATGATGGTTATGATGGTGATTATGATGGTGATGATGATGATGATGGTGGTGATGATGATGATGGTGGTGATGGTGATGATGGTGATGATGGTGGTGATGATGATGATGATGGTGGTGATGGTGATGATTGTGATGATGGTGATGATGATGGTGGTGATGATGGGGATGATGGAGATGTTGATGATGATGGTGGTGATGATGGAGATGATGATGGCTATGATGGTGATTATGATGGTGATGATGGTGATTATGATGGTGATGATGATGATGATGATGATGGTGGTGATGGTGATGATGATGGTGGTGATGATGATGGTGGTGATGGTGATGGTGATGATGGGGATGATGGTGATGATGATGGTGGTGTTGATGGGGATGATGATGGTGATGATGGTGGTGATGATGGGGATGATGATGGTGATGATGGTGATTATGATGGTGATGATGATGATGATGGTGGTGATGGTGATGGTGATGATGGTGATGATGGAGATGATGATGGTTATGGTGGTGAGTATGATGGTGATGATAGTGATGGTGATGATGATGATGATGGTGGTGATAGTAGCATGATGGGGATGGTGATGGTGATGGTGGCAATGGTGATGGTGATGATGATGATGATGTTGGTGATAGTAGCATGATGGTGATGGTGATGGTGATGGTGGCAATGATGGTGATGGTGATGGTGACAGTAGTGATGATGGGGTTGCTGGGGATGGTGATAATGGTGTTAAGGCTGAAGGTGATGGTGATGATGGTGATGGTGATGGTGATGATGATGGTGGTGATAGTAGTATGATGGGGATGATGATGGTGATGGTGGCAATGATGGTGATGGTGATGGTGATGGTGACAGTAGTGATGATGGGGATGCTGGGGATGGTGATAATGGTGTTAAGGCTGAAGGTGATGGTGATGATGGTGGTGGTGGTGATGATGATGATGATGGTGATGATGGTGGTGATGGTGATGGTGGTGATGATGGTGATGATGATGATGATGGTGATGATGGTGGTGATGATGATGGTGATGATGACGGTGATGATGATGGTGATGATGATGGTGATGATGATTATGGTGATGATGGTGATGATGGTGATGATGATGGTGGTGATGGTGATGATGGTGATGATGATGATGGTGATGATGGTGATGATGATGGTGGTGATGATGGAGATGATGATGGTTATGATGGTGATTATGATGGTGATGATGGTGATGGTGATGGTGATGATGATGGTGGTGATAGTAGTATGATGGGGATGATGATGGTGATGGTGGCAATGATGGTGATGGTGATGGTGATAGTAGTGATGATGGGGATGCTGGGGATGGTGATAATGGTGTTAAGGCTGAAGGTGATGGTGATGATGGTGGTGGTGGTGATGATGATGATGATGGTGATGATGGTAGTGATGGTGATGGTGGTGATGATGGTGATGATGATGATGATGGTGATGATGTTGGTGAGGATGATGGTGATGATGATGGTGATGATGACGGTGATGATTATGGTGATGATGATGGTGATGATGATGGTGATGATGGTGATGATAGTGATGATGATGGTGGTGATGGTGATGATGGTGATGATGATGGTGATGATGGTGATGATGATGGTGGTGATGATGATGATGGTGGTGATGATGGAGATGATGATGGTTATGATGGTGATTATGATGGTGATGATGGTGATGGTGATGATGATGGTGGTGATAGTAGTATGATGGGGATGATGATGGTGATGGTGGCAATGATGGTGATGGTGATGGTGACAGTAGTGATGATGGGGATGTTGGGGATGGTGATATGGTGTTAAGGCTGAAGGTGATGGTGATGATGGTGGTGGTGGTGATGATGATGATCATGATGAAAATGACAGTGTCAACACCTCCTGTATGCCTGACACTATCCTTGTCGGACATTTAATCCTCATAACAACCTCATGATGTTGGGGGCTATTATCATTCTCATTTTAAAGGTGAGGAAGCTGAAGCCCATAGAGGTTATTGTCCATGTCCATCTGGTTCCCTACTCCCAGTGACCACTGTCATCCACCGGGCACATACTTAGGGTTGCCCTATTCCCCCTTTCTGATACCTGGAAGAGTTACTTATATATTTCCGAGTTGCAGTGGGAATTGGGGGTTCTGGTGACCTCGGTTGGGGTTAAGTATGAGTAAGAAGAGAAAAAGCTATAAGTTGCAGAGGGAGCTGTTATCTGTGATGGTGGCTTTTCCCCATGGCTCTTCATGTCCTGTCCACTTTGCATCTGCCCCTATGCCATGCAGGTGCTTTCCTGCATGAACAACAAATGAACAACAAATATGTGGTAATATTGCATAGAAGAATCAGGGAGAGGAGAGGAGGCCTCTGGGGAGCAGAAGTTGATTGGACATGCAGCTCCAGCAATCTGCTAGGATTTAGAAGAGGGCAGATTTGGGGAGCAGAACTGATTGGACATGCAGCTCCAGCAATCTGCTAGGATTTAGAAGAGGGCAGATTTGGGGCTGGGGTGGGGAGAGGGAGGACAAGGGGCAGCCTGGGTGTTGGGATTGCTCCTGGGGGATGGTGTGGTGACAGAAGCTCTGAATCTTTATCCCCATGAGAAAAGTCTTCTCCTCATTGGAACCAGGCCCCCGTCCCTACCAGCTTTCCTTGTGCTTCCAGACACATGAATTGTGTTTGTATTTATCTTGCTGTGTTCTGGGAAAGCTATTGTGAAATACTTCAGCTTCTCATCCCCTGGGGACACCGGGACTTCTGAGAGAGACAGAAAAGAACCATTTATTTCCCCTTCCTAAATGCCATGGGCAGCTCTTTGTGCTCCAGCTGACAAGGGTGTCTCGCTAAACATCATGATGCTGAGGGATTGAGGGTTGCGGTGGGGAGAGGACAGTAGGGGGGATGGGCGTTTTCTCTGGGGACACCAGTGCAGCCTCACTGTGATTGCAGGTAAAATCACTGGAAGTCAGAGGGTCAGAAAAAACTCTTATTTTAGTTTATTTCACATACTCTTAGAGCACATATAGAGCTTCAGTGCATCAGGCACTGTTTTGTAGCACTTCAGTGCATCAGACACCATTCCTAGTGCTTTATAATGCAAACTCCCTTAATCCTCATAACAGTGCTGTGAGAAGATGCTAATATCACCCCATCTTACAAAAAAAGACACTGGGCTCAGAAAGGTTAAATAGCTCCCAGGGCCACACATCTATCTAGCATCTCCAGATTTGTCTTGAAACCACTGCTCTGTGTTGCCAAATGTCTATTTTAAATTTGTTCTTCTATATCCAGGCATATATGCTGCTTTCATTCTTTTATTGGAGGCATCATACATCAAAATACAATGAAAGGCCCAGGGAAATGTGCAAATGGAGGGGGTCCATGCCAGGGAGGCCCCCAGCCCAGCTCCTGTGGCCCCAAAGAAGACAGAGCCCACTGCCTTGTGCTGCAGGAGGTGAGACTGTGATTTCCTCCTAGAAATGAAGATTAGATTAGAGGCTTGGGGAGTTTGCTCAGATGGGACAGGTGGGGAGGCGCAGGGCAGGGACAGGGCCAGGTCTGCTGTCTGAGTAAGCCCAGCCCATCCCCTGACCTCCAGGGACCCCTGCTCTCCTTCTGGAATCACATTCTGCAGACCAAGCCCAAGGGTGGAGGAGGACCCCAGCAGGTCTCTAGCTCCCCTTCCAGCACTAGCCTTCTGTTGTTTGAATTACTGGTCCAGGCTCCAATGGGACAGAGAGTGTGGCTCTCTTGAGCCACACCACACCTGTTCTCTCCTCTCTTTCCGTTCCTAATGCTTCCATACCTGCATGAAGAAGGTTTTCAGACCATAGTTTCCAATCTAGCTGGAAGCACACAACTCAATTCCCTTTAACAGAGGTGAACAGAGCCTGTGGGAGGTGCTTGGGCGGGGCTGGTGGGCAGAGAAATGGGGCTCAGAGGGGGCACCATGGGCATGATGGGCAGTGGGACAGGGACAGGTGAGGGTCTGTCGTGGATGCCCCCTAATATAGGGGCCTGGGGCTGTCAGGAGATTTGGAGGCAGGACGGGGGAGTGAGACCATCCATTGACATGGTGTCTGTCACAAAAAGTGGGGTGGGGGGCAGAATTCAGGGAGCAGGTGGAAGAAGGGGTGGCAGGGGCGATGACCACAGGGAAGTGATGGGGTTACAGAGGGCAAGGAGGGCACTGCACATGGGAGATGGGAGCCTGTGGAGAGGTGGGATAGGAAGGGGTATGGCTCAAGGTCTGGGCCCTCAGGAGACTTTGCCATCAGTGGTGCTGTGGTTTGAATGTTTTTATCCCTCCATAATTCACGCAAGCCCTCACCAGACACCGAATCTGCTGGTGCCTTGATCTTGGACTTCCCAACCTCCAGAACTGTGAGCAATAAATTTCTGTTGTTTATAGATACCTAGTCTAAGGTATTTTATTACAGCAGCAGAAATGGATTAAGACAGTGGGTACATTAGGTTGAACAGTGTCCCTCCCAAATTTATGTTCACCTGGAATCTCAGAATGTGACTTTATTTGGAAATAGTGTATTTGAAGATGTAATTAAGGTTTGGGCATTGTGATGAGGTCATACTGGATTAGGATGGCCTCTAAATCTGAGAGTGTCCTTACAAGAGACAGAAAAGAACACACAGAGGCATACAGGGAGGAGGCACATGAAGACCGAGGCAGAGATGGGAGTGATGCATCTACACACCCAGGACCACTGAGAATTGCCAGAAGCTGCAGCGAGGCCTGGGACAGATTTCCCCTCCGAGCCTCCAGAGGGAACCATCTCTGCCGACGCCCTGATTCTGGACTTTTGGCCTCCTGTATTGTGAGAGGATCAATGTCGATCATTTCAAGCCCCCCAATTTATGGTAATTAGTTAAGACAGCCACCAGAAACTAACACCATGGGTTGCTGATCATCTTTGAGAAAGGGGGAGTTTGGGTTTGGAGGTGGGAGCATTTGGTGACAAGGTGGGAGGCAGTAGGTGTAGATGAATGTCTCAAGGACATTGGTGGTGAAGGGAAAAAAATAAATCAGAAGGCATGCAGGGAGAAGTAAAGGACTTTTAAGGAAAGGGCTTGAGGCGGGAGGGCAGGACACAGTGGAGAGGGAAAGAGAAGGCAGCAGGGGTTACCTTTGAAGCAAAGGCCTGGGGAGCAGGAGAGGATGGGACTCCCCGCCCGACTCTCGCTGATCTTTGGGCTTTGTCTAGTGGGCTCTCTCAGCCTGATGCCCACATGGCCTGGCACTGGGAAGGACAGCCGGTCACAAATGGAGAAGACAGAGGGGCATGTGGGTGAGTTTGCATTGTAGCAGATTCTTAGTGAGCCCTTTCCCAAGCCAGGCACTGTGCGAAGCTCTCAATATTGGAAATGTGTTGCACTGGGGGCAATCACTTTCCAGCCATGTGTCCTAAGCCAAGAGGGCAGCTAACCCTAACTTTTCTTGCCTCAGTTCCCCTGTCTTTAAAATGGAGCTGATAATAGTACCTATACTGTTGGGTCACTTTGAGGTTTAAACAGAATCATCTGTGTCAAATGCTCAGCACAGTATCTTGGACTTAGCAACAGCCACTGCCATCATTTCATCCTCTAGTAGCCTTGTGGCTTAGGTGTTGTCTATCCTGTTTGACTTTTGGGGAAAGTGAGGCTTAGGTAGGGTGACCTGGAAACACTCACAAGGTCCTTCCTCCTGCTGGAGGCTTCTCCTTGGGGTGGCAAACACATTTCATGGGTGGGTCGTGCCTGGAATCCCACTGATAAACTCTGGGCTCTGAGAAAAACCAACAGGTGGTCGTCAAGTGCCGAGGTGGGCTGTGGGAAGGTGTTGAAGCAGATTGTGAAGGTTAGTTCTCGGTGTCAACCTGATTAGGTTAAGGAATGCCAAGACACCTGGCAAAGCTTTCTTTCTATGTGTGTCCATGAGGGTGCTTCCAGCAGAGATTAGCGTAAGAGCCCGAGTGGACTGGGTGGAAAAGACCTGCCCTTGGTGTGGGTGGGAACCATCCAATCCACTGGGGACCCAGAGAGAACAAAAGACAGAGAAAAAAGGTGAATCTCTCTATCTGCTGGGGCTGGGACACACTCTTCTCTCCTGTCCATGGACTTCAGAGCTCAAGACTCCTCAGCTTTTGGGTTCCAGGACTCACACCAAGGACACCGTCAGCTTCCCTGGTTCTGAAGCCTTCGGACCTGGACTGAGCCACGCTACCAGCATCCAGTTTATAGAAAGCCTGTCATGGGGCTCCTCTTCACAATTGCATGAGCTGATTCCCCTAATAAATCCCTCTCATATATTTATAACATATCCCATTGATTCTGTCTCTCTAGAACCCCAACTAATGCACAAACGAGGGCTGTGGTGCCTTTATTAAAACAGGTGACCTAGGATCAAAGGGTGGCAAAAGCTCCCCCACCTCCTGCCCTTCCAGGTTTGGGGTGAATTGAGGGATTAGACATAGGAAACCCACCCCAGAAGAGGCTCTGGCAGATGGAGGTGAAATGTTAGCTTTAATCCTGAGTGCCCCGATGGAAACGCGTGGCTCTGGGTTTGCCATTTCTCCCCACCAAGCTTAGAACTTGGGGTGACCTACCTGGGGGAGAAAGTGTGGGCAACAGAGCAGACCCCTTCCGTGTGGTCCCTGGCTCACAATAGCCCAGGCAGAGAGACAGTGGAGATGAGAGAAAACCCGGGGCTGGGCTTTTACTCAGCAACAAGCACACGAGGATTTGGAGGAAAGCTCTTTCCACCTGCTCTCCCCCTGGGCTGGAGCGCGTGAGGAGGGGGATGAGAGGCCATCGTGTGACTCTGGTCCCCAGGAAGGCTGAGCTCCCCAGCAAGTGATGATGGAGATCAGAGGGCAGAGGCTGAGAGGGTCCTGGCTTTGGGCATCGGGGGAAAGTTAAAGGGGGCAGAGAAAACTGATGTATTCACAAAAGCAGCAGGAAATGTACAGCAACCATGTTTAAAAGAAGGGGCTTCCATTCCATTAGAAACACCTCTGTGAGCAGCGGGACAGTGTGGCAGGAAACCTGAGACCAGAGAGAGGCCGAGCCATACCTCCCATCTCCCTGCCTTTCCCACAGACCCAGTCTTTCCGTCTCGTTCTCTCGTTCATCTGTTGGCTCTTGTCGACTGTGCGGCAGGCCCATTGCCCCTGTTCTGTGGTGCCACGTCTCGTGTTGGTCCAACTTAGGGGGGAATTGGGTACTGGGTCTGGGAAACCGTGGTGTAGAACATCACTGCAGTGCTGCTGGGAGGTAGACTGCTGCTCACGCTTTGCTTAAACTCATCTTCCTGACACGATCCAAATTGTGTCCTCCCGAAATCCATCGGTTGAAGTCCCAACCCCAAGTACCTTACCGTGTGACTGTATTTGGAGACAGGGTCTTTATAGAAGTAATTAGGTTGAAGTGAAGTCATCTGGGTGGGCCCTAAACCAATGTGACTGGTGTCTTTTTTAAGAAGAGGAGATCAGGACACAGACACACAGAGGGACGACCACGGGAGGACACAGGGAGAAGACGCCGTCTGCAAGCAAAGGAGAGAGGCCATAGGAGGAACCAGCCCAGCAGACACCTTGATACCAGATGTCCAGCCTCCAGAATTGTGACAATGAATGTCTGTTGGCTAAGCCCCACAGTCGGTGGCACTGGTTATGGCATTTCATGCACATGAATCTACTTCCCGTGGACACTGCAGCTGAATGCATGATGGGTTAGGGGCTGTGGACCCCCCACTCCCAGCTCAGAAGACCACAGGGACACTCTGGAGGACCTGGGAACTGAGTCAGGAGCCAGCGCCCAGTTCACTGGTTTGAGCAAGGGGCCAGGGAGGCGTTGGTGGCCCTGGGGACCATCCTAACCCTAATCCACGGTGGTTGAGGCCACTGGTTCACACTCTGGGCTACATCAGAATCACCTTGGGGGCTTGTTTAAAATGCAGCTTCCTGGGTCCTGCCCTCAGAGATCCTGACCTAGGAGGCCTGGGGTGGGGCCCAAGAACCTGCATGTTCACAAACGCACCCAGCTGCTTCTGACGCATGCACCTTGCACAGGAAACACTGCTGAGGTGGGGGAGACGGGTGTGATAACTTGTGCGTAGACTCAGGCTTTCTTCCCCTGAATGTCCCCTGAGTCCTCACCATGCTGCTGGCTCCTGGGCTCTCAGCCTCAAATCTGCAAGGCCCTGCGACTTTAAGGGCTCCCGTTGGCGTGTTTACCGCGAGAAGGCAGAGGACACCCTGGCGGATGTTCCGGCCAGCAAGCCCACCAGGTGGGGGATAGAAGTGAGCGGGTGGCTCTCTCTATTCCTCAAAACATTTTGTAAAGACTGGAAATGGGAAGCGGGGAGGGATAGAGCCGGGCTGGGGCACCACCCAATACACAGACCCTTGTTTGCAAACCAAAGGGTCAGAGCAGAGGGACCGAGCTGTAATCTAAGAAGACCTTTAAAAAGCACACATTTTTCTTTGAGCAAGCTGTCCATGGCAGGGGCCTGTATTTAATAACATAACCCTCAAATAGAAGAGAGGTGAGATTTGGACAGCTCTATCTGTCGGAGAGCTGTCTAATCCTGATAAATGGAACACCGCCTTCCCACTGTGAAAAGTCCCGGCATTAGATTAAACATATCAATCCTGTTTGTTACCTTCTCTCATCTGCCAGTTGGCACCTGATCGGTCCCTGGGGATCTGTCTTTGATGGCCCTATGTGGGAAGTGACACGGCTAAGCACCAGGGACCGGGGTAATTGCTGTGTGGAGCTTGGGCCTGGGGTCAACAGCCACTGGGGGATTGTCATGAGACAAGGCTGGGCAGGTCCCTTTGGTGGGCAATCCCAGCTCTCTAGGAATCCTGTGATACTTTGGCAGAAAATTGTTTGTTTCTGCAGTAGATACTATTCATGCTCCATCAGGCCAGAGCCCCATCCCCGAGCTGCCCCCTGCTCTGGAGAATTGTTCTTAGTTGTGGGGGCTTCCTTGCCTGGTGGCAGGTCCCCCATGCCTGACGTTATGCCCCTTTGGAGGGCAGCCCTCAGTCAATGGCTGACACATGGGGTGGTATGAAAGGCCCCTCGCCCAGTGCAGGGGTGCGATTCCTGCTCCAAGGCTCCTGGGGTCTGACTAAAGAAGAGAACCTCCAGCAGAGAACTCATGTTGGTCAGCCCTTTAGCCCTCTCCTGAGACCTGGGCCTCAATCCCAGGCACCTGAATCCCTAGGAAGCTGGCTTCTGGGGGATTTTGGAGTTGGGTCCCTCCTGGCCAGGGCAGGCAGGACCATTACCGCCAGGGGAGGTACTGAGGTCTGCTGGCAGCCTGTGATCAAGGCTGTCCTACGGCAGATGGACACAGCCTCTGGGACATGATGTGTGGCTGTGGGTTCTCTAGTGCGACCTCTACACCCATCAGGAGGGATCAGAGCAGTCTGAATTCATGTGGGAAAGACAGCACTTAGCACTCAGAGTCTTCCTCAGGGCTGCATTATCTCCCTTGTTTCCACCTCTGTGTAGTTCAAGGGGAAAGGGTGGCCCAACCCCACTACGGCATTGTGTTAAAGGACCCCACCAGCGGGAGTTGGGTTATGTTGGAGGTTTTGGAAAGATGCATTCTCCAAAGGTGGGAGCTGAGCCATGCGAAGACTCCAGGGTAGCCTGTGAGTAAAGGCTTTAGGGGATTGGTGGTTTGGGGCATATAGGGACGTCCCTTCCGAGATCAAGGATGGGTTATGGCACCTGGAACCTCTTACCTCTGAGAAAGATGCCTCAACCTGCGTGGACCTCTTTGAATTTTGGAGGCAGCATCCTCCACCCTCGGAAAGTCCATTCCAACCTATTAATTGGGACACAGAAAGCTGCTGGGTTTGAGTAGAGCCCAGAGTGAGCGTGAGCCCCTGTTCAAGAGCCCCCACCTGCCTGTGTTCCTGGAAATGACTCACTGCAAAGAACTGTCCTGCCCCGTACGACTCAGATGACACTCACGGATGCCCCTTCTTTACCTGGGACAAGGCCAGATGCAGCAGTTCCAAATTCCCTTTCTTCTTTTCACGAATGATTAGCTGAGCTGTTTTGTCCCTGCTGGTCAACCGGAACTAAATGCTTGCTAGAGAAACTTTGGTTCAACTTCTCTCCTCCCCCCAGGCCCCTGAACTGTGGCCCACCCTCAGCCTGAGCCACAGACAGCTCCTCCTGGGCACGGGGGCCTCAGGGTTCAACATTCTCTGACCCACCCTCCCATTGAGACGCCTCCACCCTTCCAGCCCACCTCCCCAGTCGTGCTCTTTCTAGTTTTCTTCCCTCCTCCCTGTGAAAGAAAACTTGCTGCCCAACTTCTGAGAGGCCTGCAGATGTCACAGCTGGCGTCTCTACCATTGTCATAGTCCCCTCCCCCATGCCAATAGCCCCCTCCCTCACTTGCAATAATCCTTTTGAATCAAGTCTCTTCTTAAGTCCTGAGTTACACTTCTATTTGACACCAGGTGCACGCCATAGAGAGCTCTGTGGGAGGGGCTGATGCTCTTGTGAGGGTCAGATGGTACCTCTGCACTTCCAGACAACAAGGCTTTGTGAGCTCCAGTGCCTTCCCTTGGCCAAGCCTGACCCACTGGGGAGGCCCGTATTGGAGACAGTGACTGAGGTGGAGCCCAGGGGGGGCTCTCTCCATCAAACCAGAATCCATCGAATCTGGAACCTCCCCTGCTCCGTGTGACATTAGTTCCAAATGCGAACACAATGGATCATCTTCAAGGACCAGCCCCTCAAAGTACCCTATCGCATTAGTCTGTTTCTGTTGCTTAAAACAAACTACCTGAACCCGGGAAATTTATAAAGAAACAAAATTTATTTCTTGCAGTTTCAGAGGTTGGGAGGTCCGAAGTCCAGGGAACATATCTGGTGAGGACCTTGCTCTTGGTGGTGACTCTCTGCAGCTATGCATGCTGTCACATGGCCCAAATGTCCTGAGCAAGAGAGAGGTACTCACATGCTGTCCTTATAAAGCCATCAGAACCATGCCCATGACCACCCAGTAAAACCTCAACTTATTACTGCAGGAATGGATCCATTCATTCACTAGGGCACCGTCCTCACAATCTAATCACCTCTTAAAGGCCCCACCTTTCAATTACCATAATAAGGATTTCCCATCCTCTTAACACTGTTACAGTGGGGATTAATACGTGAAACTTTGGGGGACACGATTCAATCCACAGCACCTATTCGTTGCAGAAACTCTGAGTCCTGACAGAAAGGCGCTCAGAAATGATACTTTTCTGGAATTAGCCCCATCTGCCCAGGGGCCACTGCAGGTGCATTTAGGAGATTTCCATTCTTCAGGCCAGGACACAGCCTGCCGGTTTCACTAAGCTCACGTTCCCTCAAGTCCCCCGTCTTCTCCTATTCCACTGACTTCAGGATGAAATCCAGTCTGCATGGACTTGATTGGGGATCTATGGAAGATTGATAGCCCTGTCCCCTGGCTCTAGTGCACAGGGATGATCTCTGAAGACTGAGAGGGACTGAGGAGACACGACACTTTCTGAGCCCCAGGATGCTGCACAGACCCCCGCGTTGGCATGCTGCAGAGGCCGCCTGCTTATCAGCTGGGTTGCGCCTGACATATATTGTTCAGTATTAAAGACAGATGGAGAGACCAAAAAATAAATAAAAATTAAAACCACATCAGGACCCGGGTACCCTTTTCAAGCAGATGATGGAGCCTCTGTAATCTGGCAGCACTTGTGAGACTTCCAGCTTGACAAAGGTAATTTTGACCCTCTTGATACAAGCAGGAAAGTGAAGGCAAACCTCACCAGGTCCTCGCAGGTGTCAGGAGTGAAATGCATCTTGCTTCTCCCTCCTTGTCACCTTGGAGGTTCCAGATAACCTCACTTCTCCCAGGAAGCCTCCCTGGCCAGCTCAGCCCACCTTGCAAACCACACTCCTCCAAACCCCCGAGGCAGAAGACACCTGCATAAAGATAGGTGGACGGAACTGACCTGTTCCCTAGGCACTAGTCCCACTTCTCATCTCTGTTAAGGCGGACACAAAAATGGGTTCATTTCCTTCATTTCATACCCCCCTTTCCACCTGCTGCACCTGCCCCAGTGCTGTCTGGGTTTGCAGTGAATATTGATCAATGACTTGACCGTCTCTCTCTCTGGTGGGGCTTGTCAATTAACATCAGTCAATAACCTTTAAGTGTGTTTAGCTTATTTGAAGGGGCTGAGCTCAGATCTTCAACAATCTGCCAACCTTTCATGATCTAATTGCCCATCCACAGCCTGGACACTACTGCCATGTGCTTCCATCCTGGACTCTTTGCTCTGTGCCAGCCTGTGACCGTCAGAGGGGAGCTATTCCTATTTTTTATTATTATCATTTTCTGCAGACGGACTGGGCACTTCATAAATGTTAACAATGACAAATCACCAGCCCCAGTGACACCACAATCACGTAATGATAGTCATTACCCAATGGCTGTTTGATGTGCTGAGCCACGGGGGCCGATGATCGGCGTGGCCAGACGCAGATGCCTGAGCAAGAGTCTCAAGACAGAGGAGGGTACAGGTCCCTCAGCACTGCCTGCCAAGGCTGTGCCCCACCAAGGAAGGTGGCCATGTCGGGGAGGGTCTCAATCCTCTGCTCTGGGAGGTCAGACCTGGGGGTGCAGGTGGGGGAGAGATGGCTCAAGGGAACCATATGAGTTTCTTGGGCTGCCACATCAAATCACCACAATCTGGGTGGCTTAAAATGTCAGAAACCTACTGCTTCCCAGTTCTGGAGACCAGAAGTCTGAGATCAAGGTGTCAGCAGGGCTGGTTCCTGCTGAGGCTGCGAGGGAGAATCTGTTCTGGGCCCCTGTCCTAGTTTCTGGTGGCTGTAGACAGTCCTTGGCGGTCCTTGGCTTGTAGACGCATCACTCCAATTTCTGCCTCTTTCATCACATGGCATTTTCCCTGTGTCTCTGTGCCTCTTCCCCTCCTCTTATAAAGATACCAGTCGTGGAATTAAGACCCACCCTAGCTCAATATGACCTCACCTTAACTTGGTTGCATCTGCAAAGACTCTATTTCCAAATAAGGTCACATTCACAGGACAGGGTGGGCATGAATTTGGGGGCGACACTATTCAGCTCACTGCAATCATTGAGTTGGGATTTAAGCCAGGAACTCTGACTCGGGGCTGGCATCTTCCCCACAGATGACACTGCCTCACAGACACTCCCTCTGTGCACACGGCGCCCACCCTGGCCACACGAGCTGGGCGGTTTGTCCCACTTCCCACATGTGGGGAAGCATCGCTGAGGAGGGGCTCTGCTAACACGCTGCTTTCTTGCCTGTCCATGGAACCCTCCAGATTTGGAGGAGGAAAGACACAATCTATGCCCACCAAGGGAGGCTGGGGAGCCTCTTCCTTTACGAATCTCTGGCAAGACAAAGAGCAGAGCCCAGGAAGGTCTGACTCATGGGAAGGAGAAATACAGGCAGGTAAGTGAGGAAAAGACGGCCAGCTGTCATCAGAAGCAGCAGAGTTACTGGAACGAGATTCTCAGTCAGGAGGTCTCTCTGCAGCTGAGAAAACAGCCAAAAGCCCCAGCAGCTGGAGCTGGCCTGACCCATCTCCTGTTGACCATCAACAGTTTCACGGCACGTTAACATCAAACGAGGCCACTCTGTGACCATGTGTGAGCACAGTCAAAAATGCTCAGACCGCAGAATGACCAATTACCCCTAACCTGACCAATGTCAGGGACTGCTCGTTCTTACCAACTACACCTTTATCCTCCCTTTCCTCAGTGTTCCTGCTTTCTACGCAAAAACCAAGACACGCAGTCATTACATTGTCCCCCCTCCCTGATAGCACCCAAATTACCTAATACAAGCCCAAATCTAAGTTCCTTCTATCACCCTCTCGTGGAGTTTCCATGGCTCCCCGTGGTGTGACCTCACCATCGCAATGAGACAGTAAACCCAGCTCTGTTCTATGGTAGGTGTGTTCCTGCTGGTCTTGGGTGGCAGAATAGTGACATAACAAAATAATTATAGTTACCGGTATGAGTGTACCTTGTGCCAGGCACTGAACTAAACACTTTACGTGTATTTGATGTTATTCTCCACTTCAAACTTTGGGGCAGTTACAGTAAGGTGGGAAACTGAGGCACAGTGGAAATTATTTTTGGGTGGTGCATATCTATACCTGTGTGTGTGTTTTTATCTATACCTATTTGTGCCTATCTGTATGTGTAGCGGTTTGTACGTGCCTGTATCTACATCAAGATCTATATATCTGTGTCTGCGTCTATATCTACATCCATGTGCATATCTGAATCTACGCCACACTGTGCACATTGCTGTCCATGCCGATGTCCATGCCTATATTTATATCTGGTTGAGATGCATGTCTATGCATGTATCCATATCCATACATGTACTTTTAACTTTATCAGATATTACAGATGAGGAAGCTGAGGCACAAAGATGTATAACTCATGCAAGGCAATCCTGTTAGTCCGCTGTGAAGTTGAGACTTGATCCAGACAGCCTGCCCCCAGAGACTGTCACAGTACTGGACCACACAGCATGTGTGACGTGTCTCCTCTGTGCTCAGAGCTGTGCCTACATATAATAGGTGTTCAGTAAATACTTGATGAATGAATGAATGCATGAAAGAATTCGCTGCTGTTTGGTGTGTAAATTGTTACAACCCTTAGGAGAGTAATTTGATAATATTCAGTAAAATTGAAAGTACAGTACTTATCTTCCACAGCTCATAGCATCACTCCTTGGGGATATAACTTACAGAAACATTCACACACCTGCTCAGAGACGTGCAAAAGAATATGCATTGCAATATTGCTGTACTAGTGTGTGCTTGTGTGTGTGTGTGTGTGTGTGTGTGGAGAGAGAGAGACAGAGGAGAGAATGAACACAAGCATGGACGGGAAGGGGACGGAAGCTCTCACCTGGGTGGGAGGAAGGGCTGGTGCGTGGGGTCCTCCAGCCGCATCTGCAGTGTATTAATTTAGGTCTGAAGCACATATACAGCCACATGGGAATGGGTCACATGCAGGGTGTGGGTACACGGTTGTCTGTTGTACTGCTCTCTTTTTCATGTGTTCAGGTTTTTCGTAACTTCAAGTGTGCAACAGCAGGAGAGTGAGGCTGGGCTCACTGCGTTCGCTGGGCTGTGGGAGGAGCAGTGCTCACGCTCACATTCCTGCTGCTGGTGGGGGCACGGGGGTGGGAAAGAAACCTGGGGTGGGGCATGCAGGGCCCTGGAGATTGACCGTGTTAAGGATTTTTAGTTACATATTACGTGAAGTGGGAAGCTACCCAAGGTTTTGAGCAGAAGTGGTGTAGGGAAGGTTTGCATATTTATTTATTCATTTATTTTTACTTGAATATTGTCTTTTTTTAATTGGTTGTGAATATTCATGAGATACAAAGCTGATTATCACCCCTTGTACCCAAGATGTGAAGGCCAGATCCATATGGGCAGCATGCCCATTACTGCTGGAAAATCATCTTGTCGAAAGGATACCTGCACTCCCACGTTCATTGCAGCTCTGTTTACAATAGCCAAGATATGGAACGATTTGCATTTTTAAGTTTACTCTCCTGCCAAGTGAAGATCAGGTGGAGACTGTATTAGTTGCCTGTGGCTGCTGTAACAAATGACCCTGCGCTGCCCTGACCCAGAAATTTATTCTCTCACAGTTCTGGAGGATGGAAGTTCAAAATCAAGGTGTTGGCAGGACAGCACTTCCTCGAGGGCTGCAGGGGAGCACTTCCTGCCTCTTCCTGGGCCAGCAGTTCTCAGGCACCTCGGGTCTCCGCCTCTGTGGTCACATGGCCATCTTCCTGAATTTTGGGGGACACTTCAACCCAGTACACAGGGGGTCAAAGGGGAAGGAGGAAAGCACTCTCAAGGTTGTGGTTCCGAGGGCAGATGGTGGTGCAGAGTGGCAGTGCAGTGCACAATGGGGGGACCCTAGAAGGATCTGGAGGAGGTATGGCCAGGACTTGGGGATAGATTGAGTGTGGGGGAAGAGGAGGCATCCAGGACCACTGGGGACCCCTGAGAGTCCACTGGCCCAGGCAGTCCCTCCTCTCCTGGAGTGAGCTCACCATTCTGCAGGGACACAGGGAAGCCCAACTGGAGAGGCAGGACTGAGGCGGGGGTCTCTGGATCCCCCCTCCCCCCACAACCATGCATCTCCAGGCAGCATCTCATGGTGGAGACCGAGGTCTGAGGAGGAGCTTGGCCGCCTCTGGGCACTCTTTCTGGAACAGTGCTTCTGTGGCTAGTGTTGAAGGGTGAGGTGAAGCCCGGCTTCTCTCTGCCGGCTTGTGAAATAGAAGTCCACGTCAGCTGGCCGGGCTGGGAGTCGCAGTGAAGGGCCCCCACAACCACCCAAAGCAGAGCTGGAGGAAGTGGAGCGTGGGGCCTGGTGGCAGCAGCAGGAGGCCTGGAGGCCAAGGCTCCTAGGACGCAGGGCTGGCCGCTTGGCTCAGTTTGTTACAGCGCAGCCTCAGAACTCCAAGGTCAAGGGTTTGCAGCTACGCCCAAGATGTGAGGATGGAAGCAGAAGCGGAAGAGGCTGACTGCTCCTCAGGAGCAGCTCCCGGGAGGGGCGAAAGACAGGTTTGGTGGCATCACGCTGTAGCTGGAAGACAGAGGGAGACCAGGGGCACTTGCTGAGACGCCTCTGCTGGCGTGGCCAGGCTCCTGCACCCAGCGACACACCACCCTGGTCACCGCTGGCTCATTCCCAGAGTGAGACTCTCTGGGCTTCGGTGGATGGAAACGTAGCTCAGACTGGCTGAGCCGGACAGGGCTCCACACTGTGAGTGGCTGGATTCGCGCTCACTCCGAGTCAGCCCGTGAGCCTGGCTGCTTCTCTTCACCCTCGACCCGCTCTGCTCTCTGCCGGCCTCCCCTCCTCCTCTGCCCTCTTTCCTTGGCAGCTCCACTGGCTCAAGGCTCCCACCCACATCCTGAGCAGCCCTGGGAGCCAGAGGGTCCCTTCTCAACAGTGCAATCAGCATCTGCAGTGCCAGGGCGGCGAGGGGCATGCCACGTGCTCATTAGGCAGGTGAGGCCAGGTGGGGTCAGGTGAGGTCAGGTGGGGTCACCTCCTCCTGACTGACTTAGAGAGAGCAGGGATGGGGTGGGCCTCCAAAGAAGGGGCACAATCAGCCCTCCATGCCCACAGTTTCCACATCCTGGGATTATTCAGGAAAAATAGCAATCTAACAATAAATAATAATACAAATAAGAAAATAATACAGCATAACACCTATTTACATAGCATTTACGTTGCATTAGGTATTATAAGTAACCAGCGAGGATTCAAAGTGTACAGTAGGACATGCCTAGGTTATATGCAAATACCACACAGCATTTTATTAGGCACTTGCGCATCCGTGGATTTTGGTCTCTTTAGGGGTTCCTGGAACCAATCCCCCACTCATACCAAGGGAGGACTGTACTTAGGTAACTATGGATCAACCCTGGGCTGTTTCTAGAAGGATGGGTCGATGCCAGGCTGACAGAAACAAAAGCCGTCTGCTGCACCAGAGACAGAGATCACACTGGATATTCCATTGGAGAAAGTGTCATTATTAAAAAGTGGTTAACTAGGTATAAAGAATCGGTCATCAGCTAACAAGAAAGGCAAAAAGAAAAGAGGCAAATAGAGACGTAGCTAGCACCTCCTCAGGACCGGGAGAGCAGGGGGAAAGCTGGAAATACCCAAAGTGAGGCACATGGGGAAGGGGCCGGGGGTCTGAGACTGGACCTCTGGGGAGGGCACTGACTGGCTGGTGCAGGGTCTTGCTGGGGAGCCTTGAGGCTGGGTCTGCACGTGTTGAATAAAATGTGAACTGGATTTAACTCCTGCTGCTGCTGGGACAAGCCAGGTGAGGCTGATGGGATCAGGGAGCAGACGGGCAGGGGCTGTCCCCTCATGCCAAGCCTGGGCATTGTCCCCATTGTCAGAGCTTCCAGAACCAGCCAGTGAAGCAGGGCAGGGACCACAGCTCAGTAGCAGCTGCCCTCTGCTCTCTGTTTATGGGCAAGAAAGTCAAAGCTCCGAGAACGATCCAGGTTTCCAGGGTGCCTGTTGGCTCCTGTGTGAGACAGCGTCAGGAATGCCCATGTTCCATTGGCCGGGACATTGCATCCACCAAATGCAGCCCAGGACTTGGAAGCAGTGGTAGGCCAAGCAGCTGTGTGTTGGGAGGTCAGGTTGTTATCAGAGCTGGGGTCAGCCACAGACACAGGCCCTGCCCAGGAAGTGGGAGGCCAGGGGGAGGCGCGGCTTTGCCTCAGACCCTGTTAAGTCCAGTATAAATCAGCCCCACAGGGTCCCACTTTCTGGGTTTTCACTTTTGGCATCGTGCGAGCTGTCCCTGGGCATCCGGCAGGTCCACCCTGCCCCTGCTTCTTCTTGGCCGCCAGCTTCATTCCTTCTGTCCTAGGCTCCAGCTAGGCAGAGTGTCCTGCCTGCTGCTCCCTTCCCTTCTTCTGTAGAAGGCCATGCTTGCCAGCTGCAGTATGTGTGTACATGTGTGCATAGCTATGCATGTATATGTATGCACATGTGTGCATGTGTGCAAGTGCGGCTTGTGTGTGCATGAACATATCCATATATGTGTGCTGTGTGCATGTGTCCACGTGAGGGTGTGGCTATGTGTACACGTGTATGCATTTGTGCATGCACGTGCACATGCATATGTAAAGGCTTCTCCTCCAGCACAGGGGCCTCTGTTTCTCACTGCTGGCTGCAAACAATTGGCACTGGGCACAGCCTGCTCTGTAATTAGCACAGACGTGGGTTCCCAGTCAGCATGGGGCAGAAGGAGTAGGGCTCGGCTCCCCTCCACTGACCCACTTCAGCATGTTGAAAAGGATCGTATGCCACTGAGGTTTGCTGCTCGATGGCAGGAGGGCTGTGACCACTTGGAGTGGTGTCACCAGGTGGGCACTTTGGAAACTGGCAGCCCAGAAGCTACATGGGCATCTGTTCTCCCTGAGATTCCTCCAAGTCTGGGGCAGCCATGGGATGAAGGCCAGTGAGGAGGCACCCGCGTCTATAGACTTCCGTGTGCTTTACAAGCGTCAGGTGGACCCACGCGGGGCTTAGGCTGCCAGAAATGGCAGAAAAGTCATGCCACCCAAACCTGCTTCACATGGATGATACTGATACCGTGTTCTTGGATGTGGGTGGAACGTAACAGCCATGTGTCATTTGTTTGGGCTTGCTCTGTACACTCGTGGGAGCAGGAAGGGTTCTGTGCAAACCCCACCCACACGGAGGGTGTCGGGGTTGACGACCTGTGAGTCAGGACGAAGGCTCATCTGTTGACATTTCTATCAGTGGAGCTCACCCGGTAGCCATCTCTTGCTTACTCACTCCATGGAGGCGGGCTGAGAAGGCACAGTCCCTGGAGAAATTAAAGTCCAGTGCTGATGGTGGAAATAGCCACACAGATGTACAAGACCAGTGGTGACTGAGAGTGCAGACTCAGGCACCTTACTGTCTCGGCTTGCATCCTGGGGCCACCACGAATGAGCTGCGTGACTCTCAGCAATAACATTACATCCTGTGCTCGGTTTCTTCCTTTTGAAATGTGGATGCCCACATTCTGGGGAAGGTATAGGATTCAATGAGTTAGTAGACACAACGTTCTCAGAACAGTGTCTAATGCACATAAGCGCTCTATAAGTTGTGGCTATTATTCCTAATAGTTGGTATTTATCAAGATTTTATTGCATGCCAGGTACTTGGTGAAGCATTTTATATTCTTTATCTCACTTAACCCTCAGAGCACATCTGTGAGGTCTGTGCTGTTGAGAGTCTGGCCTCAGGGCTATGCTGGGTCTCTGACTCAAGTTTGTATGCATAATTCCACATCCTGCTGCTTGCTAGCAACATAAGGATGCAGTTAGAGCTCCGTGCATGGTGACCACCCAGAGCCCTGGGACAGGAGCCTCCCAGCCACCATCTGTGCAATGCTGTCCCCCAACTGGAATCTTCCATGGAGACAGCGAGGTTCAGTAAACTGGAATAGCTTGTCCATGGTGGCTCCAAAGCCAAAAAGTGGAAGAGTTGAGACTTGAACTTACGCTTGAGTCTGTCTGATGCCAACACACCTTGGTCTTAACCAAGGTCTTGGTCTGCCCACACTGCTGGCATCCCAGGGCATGCACAAGAGCCATCAGCATGTGTTGGGATATCAGCTGGAGGGAGAGTAAGCAGGAGAGGAATTTGAAGAAGTCTGATCAGGACCCGTCGTGCCAGGCCCCGTCTGCTCACACAGATGGAGGTAACTCCCGTTTCTTCAACAGTAACACCATTTGAAGCTCTTAGTTTGCTACAGAGATATGTAGTGCCGAGTTAGATTTAGAAATAAAATCTGATCAGCGGTGCAAAATTCTTAAAAAATTTCCTAAACAGAATGGACCCGTGAGGTGGCTTTCAGGGCACCCTCAGTAAAGACTTGTTTTTTGTTTGTTTGTTTGTTTGTTTTTGCAGCTGGCTGGTATAGGGATCTGAACCCTTGACCTTGGAGTTATAACACCACGCTCTAACCACCTGAGCTAACTGGCCAGGCTGAGACTTGTTTTCCAAGGACAAGAATGTGCACTGTGACAGAATGTGCTTCCAGACAATGCACAGAAAGAGGCTGCCTGGCAAAGTGGGCACATTCCTTCCCACCACAGGCCAGGAAGGGACCGGGGCAGGGGCGGGACTTCAAGGAGCTGTTGGTGAAAGCAATCATATGGCCAGAGGCTGACCTGAGAGGGGCTCAGAGCCTGACATGGGACAGGTGCTCACCAGGTGTGAACTATGGAGCCTGACATGGTCTGGTGTTCTCCAGGTGTGTACTATGAAACCTGGTGTGGGTAGGTGCTCACCAGGTGTGTACTGTGGAGCCTGCCATGGGCAGATGTTCACCAGATATGTACTATAGAACCTGGTGTGGCAGGTGTTCACCAGGTATGTACTGTGAAACCTGGTGTAGGCAGGTGATCACCAGCTGTGTGCTATGAAACCTGGAGTGGGCAGGTGTTCACCAGGTGTGTACTGTGGAGTCTGGCATTGTCAGAAGGTCACCCGGTGTGTACTGTGGAGTCTGGTGTGGGCAGGTGTTTAGCAGGTATGCACTCAGAACCTAAGCTGGGCAGGTGCTCACCGGGTGTGACTTGAAAGGATGGACAAGGCCCGGGAACTGCTCTCACCTAGCTGAACCTCCCACCCTCTGGAACCCGTAGGATCCCTGTCCGGCCCCCACCCTTGGGGCACAGAGAAGCCCTCGCTTTTTGTCTCTCGTGGGCAGGTGGAGCCTGGCAGCACTCTGGGGTGCTGGACCACCTCAAAACCATCTTCCCCCTGTGACGACAGGCCTTGCTCCCCTCCAGGTGCTCAGGCCACTTGTCCTGTAGCCCAGGATTTCCCATGTAACTGATGAGTTAATATTTACGGCTGGCCCAATTTGAGTACAATTTACCTTTTGCAGAGCCAGAAAGAGCGATACAGGGATACACCTGAAAGGAAGCAAAAGCAATTCGACTGTGGGAATGGCAGGCACGGCGGCTCCCGTGAGCAGCGGGCTCTGCTCAGCACTGCCAGGCTTGCCTCTTCCTCGCAGCGTCACATCTGCCTCTGCGCAGAGCGCCCAGCACCTCTTTCCTCAGCTCACCTGCTGAGGCTCGGCTTCCTTCCACCTGAGCCACCCGCCCCTACAGCCTGACAAAGATGTCACCCCCCACCCCCCTGTCTCCTGAGCCCTCCCCGAAGGAGGGGTCCAGCCCATTTCCCTCATTTGCTCCCCTGCAGCCGAGGGGGCCCTGCACACACCCACAGCCGCATGCTCCATGAGAGTCCCCCAAAGGCCACCATGGTCCTGTTCACCCCAAATGCCCCATCCTTCCATGGGAAATAGCCCATTCGAACATTATCCACCTTAGCTATAGACCTGCCAGCTTTTCAGCACATTCAAATAGATGGGATGCAGAAAGGATAAGTTTTGCAGGAGAAGTAGTGTCTGTGCCAGGGGCACCGTGCGGCCACAGTCCTGGGAAGAACCCCCCTGTGAATGAGGAGGCAGCAGGAGCGTCCTGGGTGCGTGGATGCTGCAGGTGTCGGGTCCAAAGGTGGACCAAGTCGTGTCTGTTTAGGAAGAAGTGAAGCATGAAGTCAGGTGAACGGGACTGAGAGTTGGGGCTGCCAGCCAGCACGGAGCCCTCGGCCTTCCCAGAGGTCCTGCTGTCCCTACCCAGGGAAGGCCCCTTCCTGTCCCTCTTCTCACGGACACTTGGCAGTGGGTTTCTCCTCGACACAGTCGCTTCTGCTGCCAGGAAGTGACACACCCAGGGAAATTCTGCCGGATGAAGCCCAGGCCACATGTCAAGTGTACTGGCACTTTCTCTGGGTCTTTTTGCAGGTGAAGAGAGAGAGAGAGAGAGAGAAGAGACCCTGCGTTTCCTGAGGATGGTGCTGGGCGGGCATCAGTCACGCGGCCTGGGCTGTCTGCTCTCCCTGCGGCCGGTTCCGGCTCACTCACTCCCGCCTCACTCCCACCTACCCACTCGCCTCATGTCCATGCCCATAAGTGTCTCTTTGTCCCCAGAGCTTGCCTGAGCTTGGTGGGGATGGGTCCGTTAAGGGGCTAATCATTCATTTTGATGTTTGTCACACTCCCACTGGCTTTAGGCGCTATTCTAAGCAACGGGGGAGACAAAGAGGAACAGGACCAAGTCCCCTCCCGCTGGTGCTCGGGGTCCAGGATGGGAGATGGACGTGTGTGGGTGCAGCCCAGGCAGGGGGCATCTGCGGCCAAGCGGAGGAGGTGGGCGTCTGCTGCAGCGGGGGGCACAGCCAGCCCAGGCCAAGGCCGACAGGGGGGAGAGTTTCAGCTCTCGACAGCTCCATCGGGGTGGGGTCTGTGTCTGCTCGTTTACTGCTCTGTGCCCAGCATCTGGAACAACACCTGGGACTTAGTGGGTGCTCAGACGTATAGCTGAATGAGTGAGCGAGTGGAGAAGGGGAGGGAAGACCAAAGAGGTGCACTTGGGCCTGTGGGAGAGGACACTGTCCAGGACGCAGGGGGAGCCTGTGCCCCAGCAGTTGGCCTAGAGACAATAGGGAGCTCTGGGAGGTTACTGAGCAGAGAAGGGGAAAGATTAGAGCTGTGTGTTAGGGGTGACATAGAAGGTCAGAATACCTGGCCGCCAGCTGCTGTAACAGTCTGAATAGAGGGTCCAAAACCTGAGCCAGCATGATGGCAACTGAGATGGGCCATCAGACCAAATGCCCCCCTTGCGTGTGGCCCGGCACCTGCCACGCGCACAGACATGCGGGGTGATTCCGATCCAGTCCTGGAGGGAGCGGCCTCCAAAGGATATGCATGTTCGTTGAACACACGTGATGTGCATGTCACCAGCACCCAAGACAGTCCAGCCGCGGGTCCACTCTGTTACCCAGCAGCGAAGGGCCTGTGGAATACTCGCCGGCTCTGACACCACCTCAGGCACAGCTTCTGGAATGTTCACAGTGTTTTAAAATGTGACTTATCCTTTTAAGCGTTTATGGCATGCCAATTTACACACAGCATTCCCTCTAGATTTTGCTGATGAGAAGTGGGGAAAAAAACCTTCTTTTCCGTTTCAGAAAGACAAAGACTAACTGTTTACATGGCTTTCAGCTCTAATCAGGAGCATCCTGCACCCTGGCACCTGTGATAAAGTGCCCCACAATAGTAACTCAAAGAGGAGTTGGGGATGTTGGTACACAGCAGCCACCCCCCATCAGAGGCTTCACTTTCTGTGGTTTCAAACAGCCGTGGTCAACCAAGGTGCAAAGAATGACAGTGTTTTGAGATAGATAGACGAGAGAGAGAGAGAGAGAGAGACCACATCACGCAACTTTTATTGCACTGCATTCTTGTAATCACCCCGTTTACGAGTATTGTTAGTTATTGTTAATCTCTTACTACGCCTAATTTATAAATTAAACTTAATCACAGGTATGTTATTATGTATAGGAAAACACATAATATATATGGGGTTTGGTACTGTTCATGGCTTCAGGCATAAACTGGGAGTCTTGGAATGTGTCCCCCATGGATAAGGGGGACAGGTGCATGCATCACATTGTCATTGCTGCTCAGGAGTGGAGCACCCTAAACTGTTTAAGGACAATAATAGGATTAGCTGAAGTGCCCCGTGTGAGCAGCCTCTTGTGCCCTGAGGTAACGGAGGCGTTCTTTCCCACATCAGAATTTTACTCATTTGGAAAAATTTGGTAGCACTCAAAATTATAGGATAAAATCCTCTTATCACACTGCGTGCTGCTAGCGCCTTCAAGTCACACAAATCATAGGCGTGGATTATTTTGGGCTCCCAAGCTACACAATGAGCCGCAGTGGCATTTTCTTCAGCTTCTGCCAAGTGTAATTAGGTGGTAATTAGGTGGGGCTCTGGTTTCTGTCTTTTATGGGTAAATCATATTGAACCACCGCATGAGAGGCAGCGAGAAGCCTGGGGTGCCTGTGTGCATTATTGCTTGGATATGGAAATAATAGTAATAACAATAAATCTAATATACGTAAAACCCTGAAAAACATGCACTATAGCTATTACCTCACTAATATGCTAAAGCAACAAGGGAGCTCAGCTGGGCGGGGGTCTGTGGGGACACTGAGGCTTGAGTTAGAGAAAGCCCCTTTCTCTTGTTTTTTCTCTGTGGGAAGGTTTAAATCACGATGCAGGGTCTTCTAGAATGGTTCTCTGGCTGCAGCAGACACAGGTGATGAGAACAGGATCGGGTCGGCGGGAGAAAGCGGAGCCTGGTCAGAGGGGAGGACTTGGTGCTGTCGGCCAGCACCACATGGGATGGCAGGCAGTTCCAATGTCTAAGCTTCGTTTATATCCCGTCTGTTGCACAAGTAGATGGCTCTCACTGGCTGCAGTAGGGCACAATTAACAGAATAATCAACATTTCGTATGAATAAGAGAAGTCACAAAACCAACTTGTGTTTGTGATGTTATTTAAAAAGTAGTAATGGCCAATGCTTGCATAGGTCTCATTGAGCATGGGCACTTTTCTATGTGCTTTACAGAAGTACCTGTGATGGGTGGAACCATGTGTCCCCAAAGATTCACATCCACCCAGAGCCTCTGAATGTGACCGTATTTGGACACTGTGCCTTTAAAGATTTAATTAGTTAACACGAGGTTATACCAGATTAGTGTAGGCACCAATCCAATGGCTGGTGCCAGTGGCTACAGAAGACACAGGGAGGAAGGCCATGGATAGACGGATGCAGAGCTTGGAATGATGTAGCTGCAAGCCAAGGAACGCCAAAGATTGCCGGCAGCCACCAGGGGCTGGAAGAGGCAAGGAAGGATGCTCCCCTCAAGTTTCCCGAGAGAGCGCGGACCTGCCGACATCCTGATCTCAGACTTCTGACCTCCAGAACCAAGAGAGGATGACTTCTGTTGCTCCAGCCACCCAGCTAGTGGCAGTCTGTTGCAGTTGCAGCAGCCATGGGAAGCTTACAGGGTGCGCTGGTTTTCACAGCTGCTCTGTAAAGAAGGTACTATGATCGCCCCGAGTGCGCTTTCACGGTCTCTATCCAGTTGGACACTCACTGGAGTCTGCGGGCACAACCTGGAGGGTATTTATTGCTTCATCTGAAGACAGGACTGATGAGGCTCAGAGAGGTTGAGTGGCTGGCCCCAGGTCACACAGCTTGACTCAGGTGAAGAGGCTGCTTTTGCAGGAGAGCCATTTGGATCCCCCCACCCCGCACGTCTGGCTTGGCTCACACTGCTGGCACATCCCCCCATGGTCAGAGAACACAGATCCAGATTGGGCAGAACCTGCTGACGTGGCTTTGCTTTAAATGGAATTATTCACGTAGACCTCATTGCAGGGGTTGTAAACTTGCGGTGGGTGTCGGTAGGATCTACCCCGAGGCAGGAGGGAGGAAAGGGGGTGCGCAGCTGCTCCCTCCTCTCCCCCTCCCTCTCCCAGCATTTAAATGGCACCCACCTCTACTGGAGTGTGAGCTTTGCTGGGTCCCAGAAAACCTGTAATTACCATTAAAATAGTATTTTGTATTTGGTAATGAGACAAGGCCCTTGTTCTAATGGGAATGAATGAAGGCTACAAAGAAAACAATGCAGTGAAGTAAGTGGAGAGGGAAGCATTTTGGGCACACACGTGGCCTCTAGCTGACTGTGTTGGTCCAAAGAGAGACTGAAACACAGAGTAAACGTTTAGGGGAGAGAGGAAACTCAGTCCTCAGGGTCAGATTCTGTCCTGGTGGGCAACCTGACGGGCCAGCTTGTCAGGGGCAACGGCAGAGGGTCCCCACCTGCAGAGCGTGCTGAGCGAGGCTGGAGGGGCTGACGGAACCCCTCGGCTGCCTCCTGACCCGGCAACGCAGGGCAGCTCAGGACCCAGAGCAAGGGTCTTATGAAGCGCTCTCCCGGCAGCAAGTGCTGGGAAAGGTCTTTCAGGATTGCCCGAATCTTCTCCGCTTCTGCTCACTTCCCCATCACCTGCATTGTCAGAAGGTTCTGGATGACCTCTCACCTACCTGGGACACCCTCCTGTGGCTCTGCGGGAGACTTGCTACCTTTTCTCCACCTGCAGCTCCAAATGTCACATGGAACAAAATTTTCCGACTCCAGGACACTTAGAACAAACTCCACACTCCTCACCACTGTCTACAAAGTTCACCATCCCTGTATCTGGGACCAGCGGCATCGGCACCCCCAGGGGCTTGTGAGAAATGCAGGTTCCCAGGCCCCACCTGGACCTGCTGAGCCAGAACCTGCATTGTAACAAGATACCAGATGGATGCCAAGGCTGGTTGACGTTTCAAGAGCCCTGGCTCCCTGGTCGACCCTCCGCTGTGTTCACCCGCACACACCTCCACCAGGCCACGCTCGTCCAAGTGTCTGGAATGGAAATGCTCTATAAAGGTTGGATAAGTGATACGACAGTGGGAGTCTCCACTCTGGTCTCAGATACACGCTTAAAGTGCATAGACGGTCCTGTCCTATCAAACAGCACAATGTTGTCAGGACCAGCCAGAGTCAGGGCCGTGGACTTGTCCTTGAGTGACCTGGGTTGGTGGCTGCAGTGGTGAAGGGCCACATGGTGCCACCCGGCAGCAGGGCTCCACCTGGGGCCCTTCCGCGGGCAGCAGCTAGCCTTCCTTTCTGTTTAATCCCGGTTTGGGTTCATTTAGTCGTTTGGCGTAATTGGATTAATCTGTGACTTAGCCCAGTCCATTCAGACTTGCTTTGTCAGAGCTCAGCGTCAATTTTAATAAAGTTTTAGTCAATTTCCCTTGGAAACTTCAACAGGATTTCATCGCTGGATGCCGGGAGTTGTAGTGCAGCATGTAACACAGTTGCTCGGCTGGGCTCCCACTCCTGGGGTCTCCCCAAAACGCTCCACATCAGGCAGTTCCAGGATAAGTGCTGGGCTCCGGCTCTCAGGGACTCAGCTTCCCTAGAACTGGGGCCATGGTTCCTGCCCTCTTTGTCTCCTCAGGGCCAATTCCCCTCAAACTGGGGAGCAAGACCCTGCTCTGTGCCTCCCACCCCTTTCCTAGGACTCCAGGGCCCCAAGCCCTTTCTTGCATCCCTAGGGTCCCCCTCAGCCTGCCTTTATGCAAAAATGTACACAGCTGCAGCGGGCTGAATGGTGGCCCCCGAAAGACACATCCATGTCTTGTGGATGGGAGCTTATTTGAAGATGGGTTCTTTGCAGATTTAATTCAGCCAAGGATTTTGAGCTGAAACCATCCTGGTTTACAAGATGGGTCCTAAATGAAATGACAAGTGTCATTAAAGCGACAGAAGAGGAGAAAACACAGAGAGAGGAGAGAGAAGGCCATGTACAGATGGAGGCAGAGACAGCAGTGGTACAGCCACAAGCCAAGGGACACCTGCAGCCACCAGAAGCTGGAAGAGAGAGGAAGGATCCTTCCCTAGAACATGGTCCTGCCGACAGCCTGATCTCAGACATCTGGTCCCCAGAACGGTGAGAGAATAAATTTGTGTTGTTTTAAGCCAACAAGTTTGTGGTAATTGTTATGGCAGCCCAAGGGAACTAGTATTCTCTGAACATTACTAGGGGACTCTTGGGCAGTTTAGCGAGTGTGTGCCTTGCTAGGATCGAAGACATGAGCCAAAGTGGTGACGTTTGGAGGGGAAGGTTACAGACACAGCTGGTGGAGCGGGGAGAGGGCCACAGAGAAGCAGGAACCCACTTTAGTCAATCCTAAAAGCACATGGCAGGACAGAAGCCCTCCCAGCCTGGAAAGGAGATGTGAATAAATGTGACTGCGTGTCTCCCTTCGGGGGCATCTTGCGACAATGATCACGGCCAGCCCAAGTCTCAGACCCAGCAACGCTTTGGGAGTGACAGAGGGAGCCCTGGACAGGGGCTTGTGAAAACCCAGATGTCTTTCCTGCTGTGGAGAGCAGCCCCACCCACCTTCCCACATGAGCTCAGCCCCTGCTCCCATACAGGGTGACTTGAATGGCCCTGGGGTGATCACCTCCGGAGCTTGTCACCTCTTCCCTGATTTCAGGACACTATTTAGTGGAGATTCCAGTTAGGGATAATCCCAGGCTCAGCCTGTTGTTCTGGTTCAGTATTGATTTTGCTCAGCCTCTGGGTCCCGGAGGCCCACTGGGTTACCTCTCAGGCCTGTGACACTTGTCCCCACGTGGCCACTGGAGCCCGATATTCTGTCCTCCAAAGTTACTCCTTTTGACTAAGCATACCCCCTCCTCCCCACACTTTATAAAGCTTTACCTTTTACTAGTGATCCACGTTCACCAAAGAAAATTAGGCAAGGCCTGTTAAGTGTAAATATTTTACCTGGGATGTCTGCTGCATGAACGGATTTTTATCCATTACTGTCTCCTAAAGAGGAATCATTCATTTGATTAAATTGCGGGGCTGCTGAATTTTACTGAGTGTGGGAGACATTTATGGGTTTCTTGCTACAACCTGGGAGGTTACAGGGACATGAGAGACAGGATTTGTGACTGCCATTTGTCTCCCTTCTTCCCCACTTATAGACTGCCCCAAAGTTTAGCTGGGCATAGGATTACCTACATTCCCAGCTTCTCTTGCAGCCAGATATGGCCACAGGACAGAGTTAGAGCCTGTGGACTGATCGGCGTGGGGTTTTCAACTTCTGAGAGGTGACTTTAAAGGAAGGGAGCATGCTTTTCTCTGGTGCCTCCTGCTTTCTGCTGGCTGGGATGCAGATGTGATGACTGGAGCTAGAGTGGCCGTTGTGGACCATGAGGACACCATGGAGAACAAGGATCCGTGGTCCCTGGAACTTCACTCAGTGAGGCCACTGGACAATACCAGAGAAGGAGGAGTAAACCTGTTCTTGTCTCAGCCTCTGCTGCTTTGGGCTTTTCTGTAACACACAGCTAAAATGAATCCTAAAGAATAGTCCTGAACCTGACCAGTCAGACATCAGGAAGCTCCCTGGTGCTGTCTTTGGAGATGGTCCACTAAAACGTGAGCATCTTCAACACACAGAACCATTCCTTCCTGCACACAGTAAGGACTCTGAATAGTTCTTAGATTAATGAAGAAATAGACAAATGCCAGATGTTTTAACCTAGCCACTTCTAGAAAGCTACATCTAGAAAAAAATCTTGTCTAGCTGAGTTCTTTTTGAATGGATGTATGGATGGATATATATGTAACATATCAATATGGACATTATGTAAAGCTGGATCCTCTTGAACAACTTTCTGGCTCCTAGACAATGACATTGCTGCCCCAAGAATGGAACTGATCTGGCCCAGCCGGCTGGGGGCAGAGCTATGTCAGTACCCTGTCCCTGGTGCTCAGGGGATGCTCTGTCCACCTGGCCACGTGCCTCTCCCCAGCTGCTGGAGAACAGTGTTTTCTTGGCCCCAACCCAGGTAGGTAGAACTGTCTCTGAGTTTCCATATGGCCCCTGCCAGCTGATCTCTCCTGACCCACCCCGCACTGGTCATTGAATTGACTCGCCAGTTTTCCTACATCTCCCAGTGGTATCTGCTGCACCCTTCTAGGGGCTCTCAACTCTACATATTTCCTGGAATCCTAAATAGAAAGAGAGTGGGATGGGGGACTCCAGAGCCACACGTGACTTGGTCAGTGGACGGGCTACAGTGGACCTCTGGTGGTCCTCAGGGACCAGGAGCTGAACATGCCCTCCCTGATTACTTGGACTGCTCCATCTCAGATTTTTCCATCCAGCTCCATGGTTGCAAAACCTGCACACTTATCGGCACCCTCTGCAGAACTTGGTCAGACAGGCTCTCTCCATCCTACCCAGTGGGCACACTGTACACCCACCCTTGTGACCAGTGAGGGCCTCAGGATCCAGCACTGAGTGAGGCAGCCACAGTCCCTCTCCTGGAGTAGCAGGAGGGGGCCCCAGACAAATGAACAGAAAATGTAAGACACTTTCAGCTAGCAGCTCATACTGTAAAGAAAATAAAGCAGGTGTCGTGGTAGAGAGTGACTAGCAGATAAGGTTCAGGGAGGGCTTCTTTGAGGGTGAAACTAAGATGAAGCCTTAAAGAAGAGAGCTATGGACTGATCGTGTCCCCCCAGGTCCATATCCTGAAGCCCTAACCCCCAATATGACAGTATTACTAGGTGGGGCCTTTTGGAGGGGATTAGGGCTAGACAAGTTCATGAAGGTGGAGCCCCCTGATGCGATTAGTGTCCTTCTAAGAGGAGGAAGCACAGCTCATGCTGCCATGAGGGGATGCAGTGGGAAGGCAGCCGTCTGCAAGCCAGGAAGAGCTCTCGCCATGGCCTGGCATGCTGGCACTCTGGTCTAGATTTCCAGCCTCCAGAACTGTGAGAAACAAACGTCTGTTGTTTAAACAACCCAGTCTATGGTGTGTTGTTATGGAAGCCCAAGCAGATAAGATAGGAGAGGATCCAAGGACAAAAATCTGGGAAGAGTGTTCCTGGCAGAGGGCATAGCCAGTGCAAAGGTCCTGAGGCAGCGACCAGCAAGGAGGGCCTGAGGAAAGGAAGGCACCCACTGGGGCCAGCTTTCGGGGAACACGGGCAGAGCAGCACAGTGTGAACAGGGAGAGGATGGTGGTCGGAGCACAAGGGCCCCTATGGGATATGTGTGGAGAAGGATTTCATACAGGGGCAAGTGAATCAGGACCTCTCCAGATGGGGTAGGAGCTGTACTTGGAAAAAGCTTGCTTATGGTTGGATAGCTGGACACTGAAATTCATATTTTAAAGTCCTAAGTCCGAGTACCTGTGAATGTGACCTTATTTGGAAATAGAGTCTTTACAGACGTAACCAAGTTAGGCTGAGGCCACTAGGGTGGGGGCCCTAAACCAGTACGACTGGGGTCCTTATACAAAGGGGAAATTTGGACGCAGACACACACAGGAGACCACATGTGAAGACTAAGGTAGAGATCGGGGAGAAGCTTCTACGATTTAAGGAGCACCAGGAGTGGCCGACAACCACCAAAAGCTGGCAGAGGCACGGAGCAGGTCCTCCCTCCCAGTCTCCAGAAGGCACCTGCACTGCCCACACCTTGATCTGGGACTTCTGACCTCCAGACTGTGCCAGTGTAAGTTCCTGATGGCTAAGCCACCCTGTCTATGGTCCTTTATTACAGCAGCCGCAGGAAGCCCCTTGACTAGCCAGGATGCTCTGCCGTGCAGCCAGCCAGGGAGCCCCAGACGGCTTCGCAACCGTCAAAGCATGCCAGGGAACATTGGCCTTTCTCCTGTCATTGTCTTCAGGGGGCTTCAGTTCTGAGGCGACTCCACAGTTCTGGGAGTGACGTGACGTTACGGAAGCTGCCCTTGGCAGGCCTCAGGGGCCGCTGAGGTCATGTGCAGAATTCCTGCACTGCCGGCCAGGGCATGCAGGTCTGTCTGAGCCACTCTTGTTACATTATTTCTCTTTTCCCGATGACATGCGACATCACCTGGAACACCTGCTAGACAGAAAGCACATCTTTCTCTTCTGTCTTCTGGCATACGGTATTTTGTAAGGTGACAGGTCTGGCAAGGCGTTGCAAATCTCTCCCCGGGTGAGGCAGCCTTCCCACAACAGAGGCTGCCTCTCATGCTGTGGCCTGTTAACAGATGTCCCCGGGAGAGGCAGATGCGATGCTTGCAGTGTGGCTGGAGCCTCCTGCTCCTTTTCATGTGGAAGCTGGTTTGAACATAGCCAGGGAGAACTGTTCGGGCTGTTCTGGAACAATCCTGCACTGGAAAAGGGCTGCCAGGGAGGGCTGTGCACGTGGTGGGGGGAGGAGTGAGTGGGCTGCTGCCTCAGTGGCCAGGGGCCACCCTGCTCTCAGAGGAGGGAGGAGTTTGCAGACACTAATGGCTTCAGCGGCTTCCCCCTTGGAACATGTCACCAGCCACCGCTGCTGGCATATGGACGCACACATTCGAGTAAGAGGAGAGCTCGGTGAGAGGTCGTCCCCTCCCAGTCAGAAGCAGATCTGCAGTTCCCAGCCACAGGGTGCCACAGAAGCTCAGAGGCCTCACTGGGGAAACTGGAAGGGTCTCCATGCCAGCCAAGGACCGTTACGGCCCATGGCGTCGCACCACAGTGAAAGTCAGCGCCCAGGGGGCCGTGTGCTTGGGTTCGAGTTTGGCCATGTTGAGGGAGAACTGAAGAATAAAACCTCAGACCAGCTGGGCTATTACAGGAGTCCAGGCAGCACGGGGGGAAACCTGGGCCAAGGGGACAACGGGAGAAATATCAGCAAGACCAAGCCTGGCCCTGGGGATGGACGATGGCGGGGTGGGGGGGGGCGGGGACTAGCGGAAGGTGGGGATGACCCTTGGCTTTTGGCTGAGGTACCTGGTAGATGGAGAGAAGGAGAGAGAGGCAGGACCCGGGAGGCCGGCAGGAGTGACTCCATCTGCCTCTGCAGTTTCTCTGACATCAAATTCTTCTATCCAGGGTCAGCTGGGCATGGCTGTGTCCATCCCAGAGAGGTCAGGCAGGGCCGTAAGCCCCACATTCCTTGCTGTGTTACCAGGGGAGGATGAAGTAGCCAAAGAATGTACCTGTCCTTGAGGTGTGTTTGGGGACATTCCCGGGAGCCCAGATGCCACGAAAACAGGCGTGCCTCCTGGAACCCCGGGGAGGATGTGAGTGCATAAGAAGATGCATAGAGAGGGGGTTGCTTGGCTCATTCAGGGGAGGCTTCCAGGAGGAGGTGACCCCTCAGCTCATTGTTGATGGGTGTGTAAGGGTCGGAAAGAGCAGTTTTGGCAGATGGAACATCACGAGCAAACAGCACGGTGTGTTCGTAGGGGTGGGAAGCAACAAGAGGTGGGTGCCTGCTCCACCCACGTGCAGTTGTTGGTGCTTTTGTAAGGGAAAGGGTCTCTGAGCATCCCTCCAAGGCCATCCCCTAGGGGGCTCAGAGCTCCTAAGCCACATGCATCCCCCAGGGACAAATGCAGATTGCTAAGGTCCCTTCCTCTTTGGGAGGCTGGGATAGTCCCCGTTGTTTCTTTTTCTTTTCCTCAGCTGCTGAAGGCCGCTAACTCTATCCACCATCACTGTAATCAAAAATGAACTTTAAGCAACTTTCTTTCAGAGTAATTTCTCTTGCCAAGCAGACGAGCTAATTTACAGCAGAGCAAATGTCATCGATACATCACAGCTTCTGTTCTTGCAAGGCTGGTCTCAGAAACCAGTGGTTTAAAAGCAGGTGCACAGAGGTCAGGGGGTGATGGAAGAGGCCATTAGGATGCTGTCTGGGAGGACAGAGCGGGGGGGTGGAGCTCATGTCTGGTTGGGTATTATCATCTTGAGAAGTCTCACTTTTCCTCTCAAACCATGAAGGCCGGCACAGAGAGGAAGGCAGAGTATTTCTGAAAGGTCACAGCTGTAAAAACAAGAAGAGCCTAATTTGGGGCTTTTTCTGTTTCTAGAACATTTTATAGAAATCAGGAAGAAAAGTGTCCTTCCTCCCCGGACTCCCTTGGAACAAAGAAGCTGTGTGGTAGGTCTTGGTGTTCAGTTATTAATTCATTCAATCATTTTTTCCCAGAAGGTGTTTCCTGGCAACTTACAGCCTCACGTAGAGGTGTAAGATACGGCGGCTTGACCCCTCACCACATGACCTTGAGCAGGGTACTTAACTCCGTGAGCCTCAGTTACCTTATTTTTTAAAAAAACTAGCTGATGGATTAGTTAACGTCTTTTGGGTACTCACTTTGTGCCAGGCATCGTGCTAATTGCTTCACATGGACCAACTCTTGGAATCATTACAACAACCCTGAGAAGTAAGCACCGTTATTCCTCCATTTCACAGGTGAGGAAACCGAGGAGCAGTGAGGTTAAACCACTTGCCCCAAAAGTCACATAGGGGTGATTCGACAGAGCCAGACAGCCTGATTCCACAGTTGAGGCATGTTATCTCCCAGCTAATGGGACATTGTTTGTAAAATTATGGCAATAATGCACACCCCAGAGAGATGTGTGTGTGTGTGTGTGTGTGTGTGTGTGTGTGTGTGTGTGTGTGTGTGTTGGGGAGAGGGTTATTATATGAGATGATGTGTACGATGTACCCAGCATAGGCCCGAGGATAGAGCCAATACCTGACGAATGGTGATGATGGTGATGATGATGGTGGTGGTGATGGTGAAGATGATGGTGATGATGGTGATGACGGTGATGATGGTGGTGATGGTGGGGATGGTGGTGATGGTGATGATGATGATGGTGGTGATGATGGTGATGATGGTGATGATGACGGTGATGGTGATGATGATGATGATGGTGATGATGATGGTGATGATGGTGGTGATGGTGGTGATGGTGATGATGATGATGGTGGTGATGATGGTGATGATGATGATGATGACGGTGATGGTGATGATGGTGATGATGGTGATGGTGATGTGATGATGATGGTGATGATGATGGTGATGATGATGGTGGTGATGATGGTGATGGTGGTGGTGATGGTGATGGTGATGGTGATGATGACGATGGTGATGACGATGGTGATGATGGTGATGATGGTGATGATGATGATGATGATGGTGATGGTGATGATGGTGATAATGGTGATGATGGTGATGGTGATGATGGTGATGATGATGGTGATGACGATGGTGATGGTGATGATGATGGTGGTGATGATGGTGATGATGGTGGTGATGATGGTGATGATGGTGGTGATGATGGTGATGACGATGGTGATGGTGATGGTGATGATGATGGTGATGATGGTGGTGATGATGGTGATGATGATGGTGGTGATGATGGTGATGGTGGTGGTGATGATGATGGTGATGGTGATGGTGATGGTGATGATAATAATACACATGGGAAAGTGCCAAATCCTCTTATAGTTGATCAGGATACAGAAGTGGAAAATACAGCCCCTGATTAGAAGGAAAACTCAATGTCCAAATAGTCTGTTACAATAACTACATGAGAGAGAATGACAGTTTGTACCTGATTGGTGACCATGAATGTGGAAATAAGTTGTGAGAGTGAGATGTATATTGAAGGCAAAGCCAATGGCTTTCTCAGCCTTGGCATTATTAACATTTGGGGATGGATCATTCTTTGTTGTGGGAAGCTGTCCTATGTATGCATCATGGGATGTTTAATGGCATCCTTGGCCCCTACATGTTATATGCTAGTAGCAACCCCTGCCCAGTTATGATAGTCAAAATTGTCTCCAACCTTGCCTAATGTTCCCTGGGGGCAAAACCACCACAGCTGAGAACCAGTGATGAATATAAATAAAGGACTTGAGGATGGTTCTCAGGCCTTCAGCTCAAGGAACTGGGTGTATCGTGCTGCCACTTGCTAGGAGGGAACTTTTGTCTCTTTTATTCATGGCAGTGTATCTTCAGCACCTAGAAGAGTGCATGGCCCATAGTAGGTACTCAATGGGTATTTGTCAAATTAATGAATAATTGAATAGGAAAGACAGGTGGAAGAATAGTTTATATGTGTGGGGTGGAAGGGGAAATTGATGGTTTTTTTTTAGGTAAAGTGAGTTTGAGATCTGTTGGACATCTTAAATCAAATATTGAGTTTAGTTGAATACACATCTTGAGCTCCTGGGAGAAGTCAGAAAAATGCACTGAGGGAGTCATCAGCATGTTCATGGTACTCAGAGCCATGAGACTGTCTGAGGTTTTCTAGGGCAAGGTCAACAGAGAAGAGAAGAGAGGCTGGAAAGAGCTCTTGAGTAGCCAGACCCTTAGAATTCAGGGAGATGAGCAACACACTTGAGAGACAGGAGAAATTGTCGTGGAGGTAGAGCAAGGATGAGGAAGGGAAGATGTCACAGGAGTTATAGGACGTGGAGGGAAAGATATCATAGCATCGAAAGGAGGAAAATGACCCCCACCTTGAGTGCTACTGAGCAGACAAGGCAATGGCATCAGAGAAGTGACCATTGCAATCGGTAACACTGGGTGATTTGGGTGAAGGGCCCCTCAGCAGGACAGTGAAGAGGAAGCCCACTTGGAATGAGCTCAAGGGATAGTGGGCAGTGAGTCTCTAGGGAGGGCCTGTGAGGTTTTGCTAGGAAGGTTGCCAAGAAATAGTGTAGTAAATGGAGGGAAGAGTGGGGTGTAAAAAATTATTCTAACACTGTCAAAAGAGTAAGGAAAACATTTAAGACTATTGCAATGGGAGAGATAAACTCAACTCCTAACAACAGGGATGAGTGGGGATGTTTAGCCAATGAGCAGGGTGAGGACGTCAGTGAATGGAAAATTACCAAGAGGAGACCTCAAGGGTAGGATATTCTTGCTAAACTGACTTAGCAGGATTCTTGCTCAAAGGTCAAGGGCTGGTTGAAAAGAAGGTTCAGAGGAACCTGATTAAGTATTGTCAAGGGAGGAGCCCTTTTCAGAGATTGCTGCTTTTTAAAGAAGGGAGATATTGGAGCGTATTGGTGTGATGATGGGAATGGCCTGTAGCAAGAGCTCTGCCACGCCTGGTGCCAGTCCCTGGTGGGCAGGACTGCAAAGCTGATTAGAACATGGTGCCAGGCTTTGGATGTTGCTCTGGCCTGTTCTAGAAGCCATAAAACTCTCAGCTGTTCACAAGGGAAGCTGCAGATGGGCTCTGCTCCCTGCTAATCTCCTCATCATAAATTTGGCTTTTAGGACATGCTGCACTAATTACTACATCTCTCTGCCTTGGCTCCCCATGAGACTGTGGCAGGGCTGTTAGTGGGTTTACTAATCCGGCACAATAAATTGACCAGTGCCACTGTGGCACCTGGCCAGACAAGAAGACAGGAGCTCCTGTCCCCTTGTCAAGAACATCCCTGCACCCTCTCTATTCCGGATTGGTGGCCTCCAGCCAAAAGATGTCTCTCTATCCACCTTTGGGTAAGGAGAGAAAGGCCTCAGGTGACCTTCTTCACCATCAGTCCCTGACACTTGCAGAATCAATGGTCACAAGATTAAATTGATCCAAAGGTTGAATCGTCCGCTTGACAAAGGCTCCAATAGAAACATGCAGTCGGGAGACTGCGGCTCTGTGTCTTTGGTAAGTGTGAAGCCTTAGTGAGGTGTCTGGCATGTGATTACTGCTCAATACACATTTTCTGCTGCTGCTATTTTTGTTTTTGTTGTTTGTGAGTCTATCACCTGACTCCAGCAGTATGAGATGGGTCATTTGTCAGCAGTTTCCTAATATTCTGCAGCCAGTAGCATCAGTCCGGATGCATCTTTTTCTAGGGTTCTGGAGGTCGTGGTTAAGGGCAAAGGTGGCTGGGGTAGGGGGTGGGGTTTGTGGAAAAGGATCAATAAGAAGAGGTGTTTGGGGAAAGCTTGACTAATGGTGGAGGTCAGGATGGGTTTACACAGGAACAGAGTAAAGCAAGAGGCTTGTCCTGCAGTTCTTTTCTGGGTATAAATAAATAAACAAATAAATAAACAAACAAATAATAGGAAAAAAAAGACACAGCAATCACAATAATTCCTTTAAATTGTTAAAAGAGTAGAACTGAGGTTGTCGGGGGTGGGAAAGGGGGAGACGGAGAGGGAAGAGCAAAATTGGTAAAGGGTCACAAAACTCCATTACATTGTATAATGATAAATTAAAAAAAAAATAACACATTATGGAAAAATGTTAATCAAATGGTGCTTGGCTAAGACCTCTCTGTATGTGAGCAGTCCCATGACAGAGGGAACCACATCAAGGGTGGATATGAGGTGAGGATGTCACCGTGTCCTTTGTGGCACATGCACTAGACTCAGTTCATCTGTATCCCTCCCACCCACTCTTCCATCCACCCCAACCATCCGTCAATCCACCCACCTGCTTATCCATCTATCCCAACACCACTTGCCACAGCATCCACCCATCCACCCCTCATCCAACTACTTCCATCCATCCACCCACTCACCCCAAGTCTACCCACCTATCCCACCCATCTATCTACCCACCCATCCATCTACTCACTCACCAATCCACCCACTCACTTACCCATCCTCCCCCACCCATCCATGCAGACATCCACTCATCTGTTTACCCACCCACCCATCCACCCATCCTTTCACCCATCCATCCACCCACCCGTCCATCCACCCATTCATCCATCCATCCACCCACCCGTCCATCCACCCATTCATCCATCCATCCACCCACCCATCCACCCACCAATTCATCTATCCATCCACCCACCTGTCCACCCACCAATTCATCCATCCATCCACCCACCCATCCACCCACCAATTCATCCATCCATCCACCCACCGGTCCATCCACCCATTCATCCATCCATCCACCCACCCGTCCATCCACCCATTCATCCATCCATCCACCCACCCATCCACCCACCCATTCATCCATCCACCCACCCATCCATCCACCCATCCATCCATCCATCCACCCTTATCCATTAATCCACCCATCCATCCACCCACCCATCCATCCACCCATTCATCCATCCATCCACCCACCCATCCACCCACCCATTCATCCATCCATCCACCCACCCGTCCATCCACCCTTATCCATTAATCCACCCACCTCCATCCACTCTTATCCATTCAGCAAAGATTGTTGAGCCCATTCCTGTGTCAGGCAGAAACAAAAATGGTAAGTTACATTCCTGCTTAAGAAGGGCCCACTTCTACTCATGGGATCACAGCAATGCGTGAAGGCCAAACCAGAAGCATGCACGGTGATTTATGGTAGCTCAGAGGGAAAGTGCCTAAATCTGGGAAAGTCAGGAAAGGCTTCTTAGAGGAGATTTAACCTTGAAAGGAGCATGGCAATTAGCTAGGCAGACATGGGGAGGAGCATTCACAAATGTACTGGGGAGAGAGAGTCTGAGGTTATGGAGGGTTTGCAGGGGTTGGCCATGCGCTGGACCACTGGGCTTGTGTGAACGTGCTGGGTGATGGGGTGGAAAATCAGCCCATGTCAGGTTTCAAAGGGCACCCTTGGGTTATGTCACTGTGTCTGGAATTAATCCTGAAGACCATCGAGAGCCATGGTGGACTCATCATCAGTCTCATGTTGTAAAAGATTACCCCAAGGGACTGGGTCCTTCCCATTATCAGGACCAGGGCTGGAGGTGAGAGGCTGGCAGGCATGCAGGTGGGAAGTGCAGGTGCTGCAGCCTTTGTTGACACCAAGTGTCATCCCGTCCATGGTCACTACCACGTCACTGACGTCCGCTCCTGTGTTCCAGGTGCTGTTCTACACACAGGTTGTGAGCTCTCTCGTGGAGTCTCCCCTCTGCCCTATGAGGCGGGAAGTTTTACCATCCTTATGTTATGGCCAAGAAATGAAGGTGCAAAGAGCTTAAATGACTTGCCCAAGGTCACCCAACTAGTAAAAGGTGGGGCCAGTTCCAGCCAGGCCGTTGGACTCTAGGACCATCCTGCCGGTTAGGCTGGGGTACGGTCCTGTGGGTAGAGGGGATGGGGAGCAGGGACCCATCTGAGGACTCAGCCCCTGAGGCCCGGTTTCATTCCTGATGCTTTCTCCAGAGGGAGGTGCTGTGGATCAAATGTCCCCCCCAAATTCACTGAAGCTTGACCCCCATTGTTAACAGTGTTAAGAGGGTGGAAATCTGATTATGGTTTTTGCAAGGTGGGGCTTAAGAGGTGATTGGATTGCGAAGACTGTGCCCTTGTGACTAGATTGATCCATTCATGGATTGATGGGTTAATGGCTCAGTGGGTTGTCACAGAAGTGGCACTTGTGTCTTTATAAGGAGAGCAAGTGAGAAGGTTAGCTCTCTTGCTCTTGTCATTCTCGCTGGGTGACAATGTGCTTCGTTGCAGAGAGCCACCACCAAGAAGCAGGTTCTCACCAGATGTGCCCCCTGGACTGTGACCTTCCCAGCTTCTGACACTGTAAGAAATAAACCTCTTGTCTTTATAAATTACCCAGTTTTAAGTATTCTGTTATAAACAACAGAAATGGACTAATGTAGGAGGTGCACCTGTGGCCATGAGTTTTAATTGGTCTTGACTAGAAAATGGACCAAATCTTGAATGGAAGTTGACAGAAATGGAGCCCCCGATTCCTGGTTCACCTTTCAGTGAGAATCTGGAAGTGCATTGTCTGTTCCTTGTTCAGTTCCCACTGCGGACGCACTTGAAGACAGCTGGACCCTGACGGGACGTTTCAACCCTCACAAAACCCATGAGTTTCCTATTGGGATGGCCGCCCGGGGCTTGCGGGGGCCTCACACAGGGAACACCCACACCCCCAGGCTCTGTGGGGCCCTGCCGCCCGGCTCCACCACTCTGGAAACCTATCCGGCAGGTTTTATGAAGTCCAACCTGCATCTTCTCTACGACCCAGCAAGCCTGCTTCTAGGAATTTTCCCAAGGAAAGGAAAACATACATCCACCCAAAGACTTGTGTGAATGTTCACAGCCCCTGTGTTCCCAGTCACCTCAAATGAGGAACAGCACACATATCTGCAGGTGAGGGGAGAAGCAGCCTGTGGTGCATGCCCCCACGGGATGCCCCTTGACAGCAGAGGAGCGACCCTCAACCCACACCGTAGGAACTACTCATGGAAGCTCGGTGAGTTGAGGAAGCTGCTCCAGAAGACTGCGTGCTGTGGGGCTCCATGTACACGAAATTCCAGAAGTGGGAAACGAATTGATGGTGGCAGAGAGCAGAGCGGGCTGTGGGGCGTTCCCAGTTGAAAGGAAGGCAGGAACTTTGCGGGGAGCAGGAAATGTTCTGTATCTCGAAGGGGTAGTGTTTTGGGGCGTGTGTTTATTTGTCAGAATTTATACTTTAAAGAACAAAAAATAAAAAGCAAAGAAAGCAGGGAGGGCGGAAGGAAGGAAGAGAGGAAGGAAGGGAGGAAACACGAGACCCAAGGCAGCTCCCAGCCTCGGGCCGGCCCCAGGCCCATCTTGGGGGAGGCGCTGCTCAGGGTCAAACCCTCTGGCCCCAGACCCGCCCCGCCTGCAGCCGGCTGTGCTGGGAGTTCCCCGCGCCATCTCGCCAGGTCAAGGTCTCCAAACCACACTCCAGGCAGGGCCGGTTCCTGAGTGAATTCCGAGGCAGCCCGGGAGAGAGAAGCGGTTCTGTCAGAGGGAGCTTCCTGCGCCCTGAAGCTCTGCTGGGGTGTGGGAGTGGCAGCCCCACTTTCTGCAAGCCCCAACGCTCTGCTGCGGGGACATCCCACAGAAGAGCAGGCAGGCGCTGTTTGGCTCTAGGTTAAGCCCCGCCCTGCTGCTTCATACCCCCTCCTGGCAAGCCTGAGCCCGGTGAGGAACAAGCCCTCGGCATGCTGAGTGTCTTACCACCAGGAAGTGGGTCCCGCTGGTGGGGCAAGAGGAGGGGACAGCTGCAGGGTAGTGGCCACGGGGGTCATGTCTCCCAAGGGCCTGCTCTGCGGCACGGTTTGGAGAGCTTTGTCTGTACTCTGCCTTATCTGTCTCTTGTCACCTGATGAGGAAGCTGTGGATTTACAAAATCAAGGACAAGTCAGGGTCACACCCCCGCCTGCACTGGTCACTCTATAGCCTACTGGTCCGAGGTGCGGGCACGAGGAACTCCGTGGATTGGAGACATCTCCGGAGAACTCAGCCACATCCACCAACCCGGGACCTGCCCTTCTGAAAGCAACAACACTTGGGAACATTCCCTGGAGGTCTGGCCCAGCTGACCTTCTGGTGTCCCCAGTGGCCTCTCTAGAACCTGACAGTAACGTCTCACTTTCCTGAGCAGAGTCAGGGCTGTTCTGCTCAGAAGCACAAATGCTGAATGCTGCCATCCCCATGAAATGAGGGTAGAATTTGTCCCCGCCCTGCGTGTGGTGAAGATGAGGAAGACATAGGAGGACAGGAATGTTCAGGTGAACTCGCTCCTGCGCTGGCAGCAAAATGAAGCTATTGACTCAGTGCCCACGGTGCCTGGAAACACCTGGATTTTCCTAATTTTACTCGGAAGCCAAATGCATTTGCACATAGAGAGCAAAATAAATCCGTCTTCTGTTAAGGGAGGAAATTAGCAAGTACAAAGAGAAAACACATTTTCTCTTTCCCCAGAACATTCTTGGATGCAACTCTCTAAAAGGGCAAAAGGATCTAAGGGGCTTCCCTCCCACAGAGCAGCAGCCAGGTGGACTGATGGGGCCTCGGCTGAAAGGGTCAGTGAAGACCATTGCAGGGGAGGTAATGTGAGGAGGGGGGTCTCCTTGAATGACATTGAGAGGTCACAGTGCTAGGGCTGGCGGCATCATAATTAGATTCCTAATTCTGGCTCCTTGTAACATTTCCATATGTTAACAACTACTTCAGGAGCATACATGAGATTCTCTAAGCAAAATTTATTTTGCTTGGCTCTGACTTTAGAACTAAATGCTCTGTGTCTCAGCAGACCTGGCCCTGCCATGTGACGCTGGTTGCCATCTGAATCCAAGAAGACTCTCCGCTAAATGGTGACAGATCTGATGTTGTGTATCACTGTCCCAAAATGTTCATCCCTCAGCAATTCCCCTCTGAGAGTCTGTTCCGCTGAAATGATCATAGATGCAAATAAAGTTTCATGTACGGGTATGTTGATGGCATCGTTACTTAAAATAAGGAGCAAGTCGGGGAACCTGATTTCTGTAAATAGAGAACACACTGACTGTGGCTCATTCCCATGATGGGTTATTGTGCAGCCATGTGAACAATGTTTTGAAGATTGTTAAAAATCCTGATAGAGAACATTTCCACAACACGATATTTAATAAAAGGAACGTATAGAAATGAGCTGTACTGAATATTACACCCAAACACAACGTTGGTTGTCTTTGTGTGGTTAACGAGACATTTCAATCCCATTCCTGATCTTCACAGTCTTTTCCAAGTTTCCTGACGTTAACTGTGCATTACTTTTATAACCAGAAACACAGCGTCATGAACACAGATTGGATCTATGCTGCACAATTTTCCTTCCTGACTTTTCTCTGCTCTGGCCTTTCCCTGTCTCTTTGACGGGGTTGAAAACAATGCCACAATTAAAATAACAGTGTTCTGGAATCGATGTGATAACCGCTCCACCCCCAATTTACCAAACAATTGATGGTCAATTTCTTTTTATTTCTCCCCATTTTCTGTCTTCTCTTGATTGCCGTTAGATTTGGAACACAGCGATTGCATCAGGGCCCCAGGGTCTGGGCTCAGGTGGGCTGTCCGCCTTCACCTCTGAGTAGTCAGATGTGAGTCAAAACTCAAGAATTAGGGCTGGCGTGTGGAACCCAGATGAATGATACCAGATTTCCCAAAGGAAAAGGAAGGAGAAAGAGACAATCTGGGCAGTGCTGTCAGCACACAGAGGACTGTGGGAGCTCAGCGTCCGCTTCTCTGGTATTTGCCTCTGCGCTCGTGTTCCCTGTAAGAACCCCAAGCTCACGTGCACCTTCTCACCCACGGAGATGCATTTGCTTGATGGGTAGTTTTCCCTTCAGGGAGTGTCTTTGGTACTTCCTGATACTCACTGCATTCAGTTGCTTGGGCTGCTGAAGCAAAATACCAAAGACTGGGTGGCTTAAACAATACTAATTTGTTTTTTCACAGCCATGGAAGCCAGAAATCTGAGGTCAAGTTATGGGCAGGTCGGTTCCTTCTGAGGCCTCTGTCCTTGGCTTGCAGATGGCGTCCTCTCCTTGTGTCTTTGTGTGATCATCCCTCTGCACATGTCTGTGTCCTAATCTCCTCTTATAAGGACATAAGTCATGTTGGATCAGGGGCCCACCCTTCTCCAGTCTGACCTCACCTTAACTAATTCCCTCTGCAATGACCCTATTCCCAAAAAAGGTCATTTTCTGCGGTAGTGGGGTTAGGACTTCAACGTAAGAATCTGGGGGTGGGGGGTGGGGGTGGAAACAACTCAGCCCATAACACCTGCTGTTTGTTTGTGTTTTGTTTCTTCAGCAAACTGCGGCTGCATCTTCAGCCAATTTACTTCTGGTAGATGCAGATTGTTCTTTGAGTATCTTAGAAATGAATTGGTTACTCTTTGGGGTTCTTGCAGAAGGCTGGGGAGGAGGGATCCTCTTTTGGAATAATCTTGTGGTAAAAACGATGAACTCTGAAGGAAAGGGCGTTTTCCCAAAGCTCTTCGCTAGCTTACAGATGGGTGCTGAGTACCGTGGAACGAGTCACCGAGTCATGCTGCTGACGGCTCTTCACCGAAGGCGATTGTTTCAGGCAGGATCTTTCTCCAGCAGCAGTGTGATGTCAGCCACGTCCAGGTCCTCATGAATGCTCAGCAACTGTGCTGTCACAGGTTCATCCTGCTCACCTCTCCAGATGCACAGACAATATACTCCAATTTCATGTACTATGTTGGGCACACCAGCTTGTATGAGAACAGCTCCAAAACACCTCAAACCCAGGTCTTCAGACATTCAAGTGGACCCAGAGGTAAACGTTACACACATTTGTCTCTTCCCAGTGGGGTCACATGCCGTGGTAACTGTGTAGTGAGGGCTAGAGCTCCACCTAAAGAGAGGTCTGGCCTGTGTCCTGGCTCCTGGGAGATGCTTCTCACCTCTTGGAATTTTCCGAGTGACAGGCGCATCTGCATTGTTCATAGCTGGTCCCAGGGCCAGACCTGATAGTCTATGCTAACAACGTGACTCATGGGGGACCTCTCAATATTTTATCCTGATGAGATGACTCAGGATGGGGACTGGCCACGCCTGGAAAACCAACCATGTGACTGGAGGGTGGGAGGCTGGGGACTTGGGAAATCAGCCCAACATCCTGGGTGTTGGGATGGCTGGTGATTGAGTTCAACCGGACGTCCAATGATTCACTCAATCGTGGCTACGTCATGAAGCCCTAGTGAAAATTCTGGACACTGGCACTCAGGTGAGCTTCCTGGGTTGACAAACCTTGGTGGATAGTGTCACACATTGGTACTGGGAGGGTAACATATCCAGAGAACATAGTGGCTTCCCATTGGGGGACCTCCTGGGATTCTCCCTGGCCCCACTGTCACTTCCTTTGGCTGGTTCTTCTTTGTATCCTTTCGCCATCATAAAACTGTGATTATACATGTAGCACTTTCCTGAGTTCCATGAGTCATTCAGGCAAATTATCAAAACTGAGGGTCGTTGTGCGGACACCCCAAATTTTTAGCCCAGTGGTCTGAAAAGAGGGTACCCGACCTCACATCTGGTGTCTGCAGTGAGGGCAGTCCTGTGGGAACCGTTCTTCAGACTGTGCCGTTCAAGATTATTCTTCATTGTTTTCTTTTTTAAGATTTATTCACACATTTCACTTGTTACTCATAATTTATACTTGGGTTCACAAAACTGAAAAAAATTTAATTATAAAACATTTAAGACAGACATTTGATTATGACATCAGACTGGCCATTCTGTACACATCCCTCCACACATCTATTTAACCAGCGTTGATTCCAGACCTGCCTGCGTCAGGGACTCTGAGGAATGCCCTGACCCTGAGACTTCAGAGTGCATGTCTGTCACCCAGCCTACACTCACTGTGTCATCTGCTAGTATGCATTATTAGAAGCATGTAATTTTACTCATCTGTAGTCATGTGTTTCCAATGCATCAATGTCGCACATGGATGTACAAAGGAAACCCAGTTCTTTACTTCTCTCTCAGTGTGGCCTACCCACCCTGTCCTGACCTTCCTGAGTAGCTGGTAGGTGCAGGGTAGGGTGAGTGGGAAGGAAGGAAGGGCAGGTGGGCTATGAGGCACCTTCACCAGAAGCTCCCCTGGGCCAAGGGATGACAGAATTCTCTGATGAGTGAATTTGGGGGAAGGATGAGTTGCTTCTCTTTGCACTCACCTGCCCACAGAGGGGTGGGCTGTGACACACACACCACTTTGAGTTGAGTTTTCCTGGAGGGCTTGGGGGGCCATATTCAATTGGGGGAGCTCATTTTGGCTGCTTATCTCAGCCACATGCTTTACCCAATCAACTCTACCAGCAGCCAAGGACTGACATTTTGGTCTTTCTCTGACACATATTTTCCTCTCAAACCATTAAATCTGAACTTGAGAGGTGCTGTGAGTTGAATAGTGTCCCCAGTAACCTCCCCTACCTTATTTAGAAATAGGATCTTTGCAGAGGTTATCAAATTAAGATGTGGTCATTAGGGTGGGTCCTAATCCAATGTGGCTGGTGTCCTTATCAAAAAGGGAAATTCGCACACAGACACACATGCAGGGAGATCGCCATGTGAATATAAAGGGAGAGATGGCAGAGATGCTTCTACAAGTTAAGGAATCCTGAAGACTGTCAGCAGCCGCCAGCAGCAGGAGAGTGGCCTGGGCAAGTTCTCCCTCCTGTCTCAGAAGGAATGACCCTGCTGACACTTGATCTTGGACTTCCAGCCTCTAGACTGTGAGATGATAAATTCCTGTTGTTCTAAGACAACCAGTCTGTGGTATTTTATTACAACAGCCCCAGAGAACTAACATGGGGAGTGTAAGGAGGGGTGTATTGTGTTGACTCCCTAAAGCCTCCACAGTCTCTGTATGTGAACTCCAGGTCTCATCTGGACAGAGGGCTCAGGCTTCCATGCTGTCCATGTTGGGGAGAGGCTATGGCTCCTTTGTCTTCTCTCTTCCTCCCCCTGAGTCCCCGAGAGAGGAAATGTCATTAGATGCACCATGTGTCAATGTACAACAGGCAGCAGGAGCATCCCCTCGGCACTGTAGAAGAAGCTCAGTGTGGCTCTAGGCTTGGTCCTGCAGTGTTCAAGAAAGAGACTACTTAGAAAGTCCCCTTCTCTTGGCAGCATCTCAGTGTCCCCTTCTTTTGTTTTGCTAAAGGGTTGTAATAAACTCAGTTCCAAGATGCATTGCTGATCGATAGACCCTTCTTTCCCTGGGTCCAGGTTTGCTAGGCAAGAAGCCTCATGGCCCAGCCTTGGAGATGGGAGGCTGCAAAACGCACTTTCAGAGGAGACGCAAAAGCCTGTTTGATGTTTGAACATGCAGACAGCAATGAATCCAGACTGCATCAGAACCATGGACAGCAGCCCACTTGTGAGCATCTCCCCTTTGTGGCTTTGTATGTGTCAGGATGTTATTGACTGCAAAAATCAGAAGTCCCAACTAAAAGAGCATCAGCATAAGATGTTTGCTAGCCCATAAAACCAGAAGTCGAGGGGCGGGGTGGTCCCAAGAGTCTGCAGTTTCAGTGTCTTGATGGCATTGTCAAAGGACCATCTTTGACTCTTTCCTCAGCCACATGCCAGGCACGTTGCCCTGAAGGCCAAGAGGACATCTTCAGTGACTGTGGGCCTCATAGGCAGACCTGGGTCCTTATGGTCCATGCTTTTTTCTTAACTAGGGAGAGAAATGCTTCCTCTAAGCCCACAGCAAATGTTCCTCAAACCCACTGGCCATGCCGAGTTACACTTCGGTGCTTAAACTGGTCCTTGGCAAGGGGAAGAAGTGGTCCAGACCAATCCCACTCCAGTCCCAGGGACAGAAAGCATGGGCTGCAGAGGTTCTAACCCAGGAGGGAATCGAAGTGGGAAGGAAACCACAGTGTGTGCCAAAGGAGAAGCCATGCTGCTGTGCTCTCGCCTGGAAACAAGGCAGAAATGGGCAAATAGATGGGTGTGCCAAGAGCACTCAGAGTGGAGTCTCTGTTTAAGGATTTAGACCCAGGATCACGATCTGAGTCTTTAAGGGTCCAACAGCCAAATGATTATCCTCTTCAGAAATCACACGCAGTAATTGTGTTTCTGTCTCTTGCAACCCAGAGAATCATATTGTCAACAGTCTGATGGAAAAGGGCATTTGCTGAGAAGATATTAGAGTCCGGGGAAGAGTGTAAGCTTGTCGCTGGAGCTCTGGGGATGGAGACAGGATTTAATCAACACTGAGATCCTTCCTTGGTTCTATGCAGCAATACTTCCCAGTTCTCTCCTACCTGAGGTGAGCATCTCTGTGGTCCAAGGAACAGAATCACAGGCAGTCTCTGAATCCCGTTCTCCCAGTTCCTTGACCCAAGGTGCAGGAGGGTCTTGCTACCACTCTGTGCAGACTAGGCGGCTTCCACAGCACAAATTTATTCCCTCACGGTGCTGACAGGCGGAAGTCTGAGATCAAGGTCTTGGCAGGGTTTGCTCCTTCTGAGCCTGTGAGGAAGAATATGCTCCAGGCTCCTCCAGCTTCCGGTGGTTTGCTGGCAACCGTCAGAATTCCTGGCTTGTGGAAGCATCACCCCGATCTCTTCACATGGTGTTGTGTGTGTGTTCAAATTTCTCCTTTTTATAAGGACAGCAGTTATATTGGATTAGGGGTCTACCTTACTCCACTGTAACTTCATCCTAACTAATTATACCTGCAAGAACCCTTTTTCCAAATAAAGTCTCATTCTGAGGTACAGGGGTTAGGACTTCGACACATGAATTTTTGGGGACACACTTCAATGCACAACCCACTCTAATAGTAAACTCCCCAAGGAGAACTCTAACTGATGCCACATGCTCACTTTTGTCACCAGGGTACCAGGATCTTTCACCTGGGGTGGGGAGGGGGCAGTGCTGGGGAGTATGAAGACACGGAGCATGTGGGGGGCTCCTGGGGCATGTGCTCCCATGAGAAGCCAGCACTCATGTGGGCTCCCACCCTGGATCTCTTCCTGGCTGATCTGCAGAGGTTCACACACCCCAGGGCTATTCTGGGCTTTGCCCCCGAGCAGCACCAGGGCTCTGGGATGGAACGGGGACCCCCACATGTTGCCTGCCTTTCCTCACTCTGAGCAAGGCTGGGATGGCACATCTGATGGGGTTGAGACAGAACTGATGAACCCACCGGGTGACTCATAGTGGACGCCCCATGCCCAGCCCCCCGGTCTTACTCCACTGCGCGGGAGCATGGAGAGTCTGCTCTGCCAGGTGAACCATGAGGGAGCAGAGGCTCTCTCACATTGGTCTGTGGAGCAGCTGCACCTGAATGGCTCTTTAAAAATACAGATGTTTAGACAGAGAGAAGTCTGGCTTGAGGAAGTAACCACTTGAACTAAAGAAAAAAAATACAGATGTTTAGACCTTACCTGCAAACATTCTTGGTCAGAACCCAGTGGGATTGGCAGTTTTTGCAATCTCGCCAGGTGACCCTGAAGCTCGGCCATGTTTGGGAACTACTGTTGTTTAAGAAGAGGCGTGGGCCTCGGGGTGAGGAGGCCTGCAGGACATCACAGCCTGCCTCTGTCCGGCTTTGTAGCCCTGGGTGAGTTGCGTCAGCTTTGCCAGTGGTAGACCATCGTGGCCTCCATGATTTGCTCTTTTCTTCAATTGGCTGGAAGATGTTACCTGCTCCTGACAATGCTCTGACAGGCAGGTCGGCACAGACACTGAAGGTGTGGTCTGGACTTGCATCTGGCTCAGCAGGTGACACTGGGCCACTTCTCATAATCTCCCTGTGCTTCAGTTCTGTCATTTGTAAAACGGGGATTATAACAGCATTGGAAACGCTGGGTTATTTTTGAGCATTAAATACATATATATTTTCCTTAGGGTGGAGCATTGGTTAATTTTCATTATTTTATGTATATTTATCTGTGTGTATGTGTGTACATGTGAGCGCGAGCGTTTCTGTGTGTGTGCATGCACGTACACATTTGTACATGCGTGTGTGTGTGTGTGTGTGTGTGTGTGTGTGTGTGTGTGTGTGCACGTGCCTGTGTGTACCTTCCATGTACCGGCACTGTTCCTGGTACAAAGGATGGAGTCATGAACAAGGCCCCCAAATTTCTGCTTTTAATAAGTTTATGTTCTTTTACAGGGAGATGGAAGGTGAGCAAAATGAAAAAGGAAAGTATGCAGCATTTTCAACGTCTCAAGTGCTGTGGGGAAACCTGCAGGGAGGCGAGTGGAGGCCCTGTGCAGAATGGGGCTAGGTACAGTTGGTCAGGACAGTGCAGGGTGCACAGCAGTCAGTGCAGGACACGTTTGCTGCTGTAACAACAGCAATGTCCAAAATCTCAGGGCTACGGCCACAGAGATTTACTTCCTGTTCATGCTGTGTATTCACCCATGTTGGTGTGGTTCTACTCTGTCATCTTCCCTCTAGAGCAGGAATAATGATGTCAGCTTTCTCTGGAACATTTCTAAAATCAGGACAATGAGAAAAGAAAATGGCCCACCGTGTGCCGGCTCTTCACGTTCCTTCTTAGACAGGAAACAGGTCGCTGCTGTTCACGTTTCATTGGGCAGACTGAACACATCATCTGACATCAAATGGGGCAGGGAAGCCCCTCCATCCCTGGGGAGGGGCTCTAATATGGGCAACGCAGCCCACCAGTAACAGTGGAGGAAAGATCTAAAGAAGGCAAAGGCTCGAGGCACGTTGAGATTAAGTGACTTGTCCAGGATCACTTGGCTATTGAGTGTTAGTGGCAGAACCTCGGTTAGAACCTGGGTCCTCTGCTTCCAGGGAGGACCATTAACACCCATGTCCCCTGAACCTTCTGAGCCTCAGTGTCCTTCATCTGTACAATGGGTTAGCCATGAGGACATAAGGGTCCGTGGCAGGATGGAACCATGCTGCTTACAGCACCAGCTTAAGGCTGTTGTGTTTTTATATTGTCTGGACTGGAGACAATTATCCCTTCAAAGTGGACCTTGTCCCTGGGAATGCCAGTGTTGGGTTTGGCTTCCTTGTCACCCCAGTTTGCACCACCTCCTGCCCAGCCACCACGCAGGCCACATGGAAACCACCTCTCCCTCCTCCTCACCAGCCGGTCCTTTGTCTGTACCCAGGCTGAGCAGGTTTCCAGCATAGCTTGGAACTCGGTGCTGATTGGCAAGGACAGAGTCATAGTGTGCCAAAGGCTGGCAATGCCCACTCAAGTCTCGTGGCTCTGTGGCTCCAGACATCTGGGGTCCAGGCAAAACAAGGGAGAGGAGAAGGTGGTGTCTTCTTCCCTGACACAGCCACAGCTGCCAGCCATCGGGGCTGCCATCCCAGTGCCCTGCCTCTCCAGTGCCCTGCCCCTGGCCTGGTCTCCCTTTCTTGCCTCCGCACCTTCCTCAGACCTCCACCATCAAAACTTGCCTGGGAAACTTTCCATCCTAAATCTGCTTTCCCAGTGTTGTGTAGCAAGCTGTGTGCTCACTAGGGTGAGTGGCTCCCTATGGGTTAATTGAAGGTGATTCTGCGGCCTCTTCACCTCCCTCTCTCCCCAAAGTGCACCTTATTCTAGGTGGATGATGGAAGGTGGGCCTGCTCTATGGGTAAAAGGAAAATCATAAGAGCTGCCATGTGCTGGGCTCGGTGCTCAGCTCTCGATGTGGAGTGTCTCATTTGATGATCCTGCAAGGTAGAAATTATTGCCCACATTTTAGAAAGGAGGAAACAAATCCTCAAAGAGCATGTGTCACTTGCTCAAGGAGTAGGAGTGAAGTGTCCCAAATTTGGTCCCAGGGTATATGACTTTTGACATGCTCCTGATAACTGCTGTGGTTCCCAAAATGGGGCTTTCCAGAGTGCCTTAAGCCATATCAGCAATCTGTTGTGATTCAAGGTATTTTTTCCTGTTTTGGAAAAATCTCATCTTGAGACTCCCAGTGGTTAGCTCTGCTGTCATCTTGTCCTCTACATTTGTGGAATCCTTGAGAACATTTGTGGGACCCTTGAGAACCCCTCCCTCCCAGGCACACACTGGGGGGTTTGGAGAGGTGGCTGTGAGTGGACACAGTGACCTGCCCTGGTGATTTGGTCCACATGTCCATCCTCTTAGCACCTCTCAGCCTGTAGGCTCTATACCCTGGCTGCCCTCTGGCTGATATCAAGGGTGACTGAGAACAGGGAGCACACCCTCCTGCTGTTTTCCTGGGAAGATGCACTTCCATGAGCAAGAACTGAGAGTCTCTTTCCCCTAAACCTACAAGGTCCACACTTCTACATTTGCTAACTGACTGTGGCACAGCAGATGGCCAACCCATTGTGTCCTCCGGTATGTCCTCTGCACTGGCCTGGTGATGGGCAAGTCATGCTGTGTAGCTAACATCACCTGTTAGGCTGCAATCACCAGTTCCTCATCTCTGCCCCACTGGTGTCCAAGTTTTAGCATTCTGTGAGAAGTCTTGATTCTAGAATTGTTCCAAGATCAGGAACAAGGCAAGGATGTTTCCTCTCATCATACTGCAAGTCCTAGCTAATGCAATAAGATAAGGAAAAATAAAAAGGTATGCAGATTGGGAAGAAAGAAAGAAAATTGTCTTTGTTCATAGACAACATAATCATCCTTGTAGAAAGTCTGAGAAAAATCAACAACAGCAAAACCTCCTAGAACTAATACATGATTATAGCAAGGTTGTAGGATACAAGATTAATAGATAAATGTCAGTTGGTTTTCTGTAGACCAGCAATGAATATGTGGAATTTGAAATTAAAAACACATTATCATTTACATGATCTCTACCAAAATGAAATACTTAGGTATAAATCTAACAAAATTTGTACAAGAGGAAATCTCGAAGTTCTTTCATATGAAGAAATCTTCAAAATTCAGAGGAAATACATGAAAGAAGAACTAAATAAATGGAGTGATACTCCAAATTCATGGATAGGAAGACTGTATATTGTCAAGATGTCAGTTCTTCCTAAGATGATCCTTAGGTTCAATGTAATCCCAATAAAAATCCAAGAAAGTTATTTTGTGACTATTAACAAACTGACTCTAAAGTTTATATGGAAAGGCAAAAGACTCAGACCAGCCAGCTCGATGTTAAAGGAGAAGAGCAAAGTCAGAGGACTGACATTACCCGACTTCAAGATATACTGTAAAGCTATGGTACTCAAAACAGTGTGGTGCTGGTGAGGAACAGACAAGGAGATAAATGGAACAGAATAGAAAGCAGAGAAAGAGACCCACATAAATACAATCAAGGGATCTTTGACAATGAGCAAAGTTAATACAGTGAATCAAAGATGGTCTTTTCAACAAGTGGTGTTGGAGAAACTGTATATCCACATGCAAAAACCAAAAACCAAAAAAACAAAAAACTGAATCTACACAGATCTTACATCCTTCACTAAAGTTAACTCAAAATGAATCATAGACCTAAATATAAAATGCAAAACTTATAACCCCTAGATGGTAAGAAAGGACAAAATCTAGATGACCTTGGGTATGGTGATGACTTTTTAGATACAATACCAAAGCATGATCCATGAAAAAAATAATCGATAAGCTGATCTTCACTAAATTTGAAAACTTGTGCTCTGTGAGAGACGATGTCAAGAGAACAAGAAGACAAGCCATAAACTGAGAGAAAATATTTGCAAGAGAAATATCTGATAAAGCATTGTTATTCAAAATATACAAAGAATTCTTAAAATTCAACAATAAAAAAGTGTGGCATGAACTACCTGGTTTAAAGAATGGGCCAAAGACAGACAGACGCCTCAGCAAGGCAGGTATGCAGAAGACAGTAAGCGTATGAAAAGATGCTCCAAATCATGCGTCATCAGGGGATTGCAAAATAAAACCACGAGGCACTCTTACAGTTAAATGGCCCAAATCCAGAGCACTGACAGCACCAAAAGCTGGTGAGCATGTGGGGCAACAGGAACCCTCACTCCCTGCTGGCAGGAATGCAAAATGGTACAAACACATTGGAAGACAGTTATGTGGTTTCTTACAAAACTAAACATACGATCCAGCAATCACGCTCCTTGGTATTCATCCATAGGAGATGAAAACTCATATGCACACAAAAACCCGAGCATAGTTTACAGCGGCTTTATTCATAATATACCAGATGTGGATGTGACCAAAAAGTCCTTCAGCAGGTGGACGAATAAACACCCTGTGGTACATCCAGACAATGGGATATGATTCAGCACTAAAAAGAAATAACCTCTCAAGCCACGGAAGGACATGGAAGAACTCTAAGTGCATAGTACTGAGTGAGAGAAGCCAGTCTGAAAAGACCACGTACACACTGCATGATGCCAGCATTACGACCTTCTGGAAAGGGCAAAACTATGGTGATGGTGAAAAGATTAGAGGTTGCCAGGGGGTTAGGCTGGAGAGAGAGATAAATAGGAGGAGCGTAGAGGAGTTTTAGGGCAGTGAAAGAGTTTTATGTGATGCTACAATGGTGGATACATGTCTTTACACATGAGTTCAAACCCATAGAATGTACAACACCAAGAATGAACCCTAATGTAAGCTGTGGACTTTGTGCGACAATGACAGGTCTAGGTCAATCAACTGTAACAAATGTACCCTCTGGTGGGGGACGATGATTTCGGGGGAGGCTATGTTTGCATGGGGACAGGGGGTATATGGGAACTCTCTGTAGTTTCCTTTAAATTTTGCTGTGAACCCAAAACTGCTCTAAAAAATGAAGTTTTTTATTTAAAAAAAGAAAGCAGGACTTTTTGGAGTGAAGGAAATATTCCATATCTTGATCATGATGGTATATGCATATCATCAAAATTGTGAGCTTTATTTAATATAAATTATGTCTCAAAAAGGTTGATTGAAAAAAAATTAGGCTCGCCCCTCAAATCTGCTTCCATGCCACAAGCCAGCACTTCATGTGCGTCATGTACCACAGCTTGGCCCAGCTTATTTTAGGAAAAGATGAGCTTTCCACCATGGATGTGATAACTCTGAACTTGCAGATTGTTTGTATTTCAGCACATCAGCCAATCAGCATTGGAAGGTTCCCAGGAGCTGACTGGGGCTCATCGTGAGTGAGTAGCATCTGCCAAGAGACTCTGCGTGTGTTCCAAGAGGACAGAGCAAGGGGACGGCGGGTGCCAACTGCAAGGCTGAGGAGCGGAGCCTGAGAGGTTCACCCTCAGCCAATCCAATTGAGTTTGGGTCAATCCAATTGAGGTCCATGCAGCATAGGCCTGTCGAGGCTGGCTGTGCATGGCATTGTGCTTTTATTTAACAAAATAAATAATAGAAATTTATTTTTCACAGTTCTGGATGCTGGAAGTCCAAGATCAAGGCACCAGCACATTTGGTGTCTGGTGAGGGCTTCCTGGTTCACAGACAGCGCCTTCTAGCGGTGTCGTCACATGGTAGAAGGAGCGAGGGTCTCCCTCAGCCTTCTTTTAGGAGGGCACTAATCCCATTCATGGGGGCTCCACCCTCATGAGCTAATCACCTCCAAAGTCCCCACCTCCTAACACCATCCCTTTGGGGTTAGGACTTCAAGACAAGAGTTTGGAGGGACATGAACATTTAGACTATAGCAGGCCCCACACCCCTTGCCCCTAATCTCCCACCTCCTGGTTTGTCCTTCTGCATCATCACCTGTTACAACTGCCCAACATCAGGACCCCAGTAAAGGCCCCTGCAAGCCATGCAACCGTCCTAAATTCCCCCAGCATGTTCTAGCTCCCCTGCTCTACACTCCAAACACAGTCCACAGCATTTTGTTATAGCAGCCCAGATGGACTGAGATGGGTGAAAACATTTCTGAGCATGTGGAGCTGCCCCCAGCTGTGACAGAAAGTGGGGGGCCAGGCTCATGAGCACCACAGGGCAGCTGGCAGTGGCCTTCCTGTGCTGCTTTATGCCAATAAGCACACGCTTGAGCCTGCAGGGGCCTGTTGTCTGGCTATGTGAGTGACAGAATTGAGTCTTGCCTCAGAAAGACCACCGGGCAGCAGGATGTGGATGCCGATGGATGGGGGCACCGGCAGCCGGGGCAGGCTGGAGGTCAGGAGAATGGAGCCAGACAGCGGCACTGAGAACAGAGGAAGGGGACAGACGCGCAGGACTCTGCAGAGGTAGAATTTATCATTCTCGAGCACAGCTGGACAAAAAAGGGAGGTAGAATGGATCTTTCTAGAACTCTCAGCCAGGGTGACTCGAATAATTAATAATAACAACTGCATGTGACTATCACTGAGAACTCACATGTGCTAGAGAAGTTGTAAAGAAAGTTTAGATAAAATATTCTAATTTTTATCTCTTTAATTTCCTTAAATTAACTATATTTTAAATAGAAACTTCATCAACAAAAGCTAAGTGCAAAAACTCCATCTGACATTTTTCTCTTAAGAAGAAATCAGACCTAAGCAAAAATTTGAGCTTTGATTTACAAAGACACTCTCCCCGGCACACGAAGGAAAGACAAAAAGTAAAGCTGCCGTTTGGAGTGACCGTGCTGAGCACATGCGGCTGGTGTCAAAGCCAGCCTGGCCACGGCGGGTGGTGCGTGTTCACGGACCTCCTGCGGGGAAGCAGAACACAGATCCCCCTGTTGGGGCGAGGGCTGATGTCTTCATTTCCTTCTCCCACAACAAGGAGGTATATAGCTGGTGAGTGTCGCAGGGTGTCAGGTGGCAAGAGCAGGCCAGGGATCCAGAAGGGAGTTGCAATTTGGGGACATAGTGAACGTCAATTTTGTCATTTACATGTTACTCCTCCTAAAGCAGGGACATCTCCATGTGCTCTGGGGTCTTCAACTTTCTTGACCAGTTCATATCAGAAATCTATGTTGGCATTCGGATGGGACAGACACTGAAAGACATGAGGAGAAGCCAGTCAGGTAAGACCCACAGGTGAGAAGCAACCTGCAGTAACCTGTCATCACTTGAAGTCCTCTATCTCCATGTGACCAGACTTCTCTGGTTTCTCAGCAGGAGCTAGAATATTCCTGCCCTAAGAGATTCCAAAGCAATTATAGAACACGTCCCCCAGTGAGCTGGGGGCACCCTCCATGGGGGTCCGAGAAGCACCCTGTTCTCGCACCCCCTTCCGTCTTCACTGTTCCAACTGCAGCAGAAGCTCAGATTTTATTCTATGAGAACCTGGAGCCCCGGGCTGGGGCAGGTGGGAGCTAGCTAAGCACCATCCCACCTCAGCAGCTCTGGGCTTCTTGGTCCCCGATTCAATTTCTGTGCAGCGACTGATTATACTTGACTAGTTGCCAAACGTCCTATTTTGGTGACTGAGCTCACATGACTGAGCTGTGATAACAAGGCTGCCAGCTTTTCACACCAACTGAGTCATGAATAATGATCCAATAGAGATATTTCTGGCATGGGTCAGAATTTTGCTCTGTTTCTAAATGTTCTCTTTCCTCCTTTTAAAACCAGAGCAAGGCTTGAATGGTACGCAGCTAAACCTCCCTGAAAGAGGGTCAACGAGAAGCTTTGATACCAGAGTCTGTGGTCCCCCCTGGGGCCCGGGGTGCCCCCTCCTGCCTCTGTCCCCTCGCCCAGACACAAACTTCCCACAGAACTAATTTTAGGTGTCAAATGTTCCCAGTGCTGCAAATCCCAGTTCTCTGAGTGACACTGATTGAGAAACATGAAATCAATCACAACATTTATTAAGTATGTAAAATGTTGTACAACACCAGGGCTTCAGCTCGCATATTGAGGAATAAGCAGCACGAAATTAATAACTTCTGAGACCTTGGGACCCCAAATAGCCAGCAGATAGGCCTCAGAGAAGAGCAAAGGTGTCAATGTGATCAATTATTTGTCATTTGCCATTTAAATAAACCCCTGTGATAACATTAACATCTCGGTCAAAATTGGATAAGCCTCTCAATTATATCTGGAGTTACTATTTTTGGATCAGGCCAGATTCCTTCCTTCTATTCGTGCTGGACTTCTGAATTCTGATTATAAATGACCCTGGACCCAGAGGAGAGGCGGCGGAGTAGGGGGTGCCGGAGGAGGGACGGGGACTGGTCACGTGTCTGCCACACAGGAGGAACAGCTGGGTGGATGACGAGCCCTCCAAGCCCGACGTGGCCAAGGTGGACGTTGGAACACGTTCCACGGCAGAATGAGCAGCTCAGGCTGTTCTGGGAAGCTTTTTGGAAAGTCTTATGAGCCTTTTTAATTTTTTTTTTTTTTGGTTTTATTTTTAAAGAACCAGGTTGTTATTGGCAACCACTGAAAGGACGACTAAATAAGTACATGATGCAAACTGTGCTTCGGGACTGGAAATAGGATCGGAGCGTCTCCACCTCTGCAGAGTGGGTCTCCGCCCTTCTGCGCGCGTGTGTGAACATTGGGCCCTTCCCCCGCTCCTCCAGCCTCAGTGGTGGAGAAGGAAGGACTGTTTCCAGGGACAGATTACCACCGGGGCACCAGCATCCCGCTGTCTGGCTGGTTTTGCAGCCCCCAAGAGAGAAATCCTTTGACTAAGTATTTGTGAACCTTGGACTAATAGCCAAAGTAGGCCTTTTGCCCGACTTACCTTTTAGTTAGGGACGTAAAATGTCAACTCCTCTTACCGTCTCCCCTGACCTTAATTCAGCTTAGCAGCAGCGGTGCTTCTAACAGACCCTCACACTGAGGGAGCTTCACCAGCGATCGGTTATTTGGCTTCCAGAGTTCTCTTCCAATAGAGAGAAAACAGGCGGTCCCTGCCCTGCAGAGGGGACGATGGCGCTCTGATTCCCGGACAATCTCTCTCCCAAGAGGTGCTGCAGGACCCAAAGATGCTTCACCACGTCTGCTCAAGCATTGGCAAGAAAGAGCCCCATTCACCGAGGACCACAGGGGGCCTCCAGGGTCTCCCGGACTATCCTCAGGAACCTGACCTCTTTGCCAGGAAGCAGGACTTTCCCAAAGCCAGAGACGTGAAGACAGCACAGAGCCGGAAATGGACCAGTGACATGGGGCTGACACCTCGTGGTCCCCAGGTGAGAAAGGAAAACCCTCTCCCAGCCTGCCTTCATATCACTCGGTGTGTGGTCTGCTCTGATGGTTCCTTGGTTTTCTTGGGACTGAGAATGACTTTGAGGAGCTGGAGAAAACCACAGATCTTCCCCTGGAGTGTCACCCCAGGCAAACTTGCATGATTCTGCACCCAAGTCCACAGTCCAAGGCACCCTTGGACCAGCTAGGTTAGCACTGTCTGCTGGAACTCCCTGGGATGACAAGGACATTCTTCGTCTGCACTGTCCAGCATGGTAGCCATCAGCCACACATGGCCATGTGGCCAGTATGGCCAAGGAACTGACTTTCTGATCTTATTTAATTTTAATTAATTTGAAGTATTTAAACAGGTTGCTAAGGGCTGTCACATTGGGGAGGGCAGCTCTAGGGGTAAGTACCCCTGGATTCAATTCAGGGAACTTTGGCAGATGGAAAATGACAGTGGACCCCTTTGGCTTGCATTGATCTGTGTGTTGGCCTTTACCGCTTTCAGCTTAGGGTCTGGGAGCAGGTGGGCTCAGCCGTGGAATCTGGACAAGGAGGGCCAGGGATGATGCAGCTGTCTATGGGTGCAGCGTCCCCATCCCCGTCCCTGTCCTCATCACCCAAGCAGTGCCAGGTGCCAACTAGCCCTTGTATATTAATCTGCTTCTGTTGCTTATAACAAAATACCTGAAACTGGGTAATTAATAAGAAAACAAAATTTATTGCTTATAGTTTCAGATGCTGGGTAATCCACAATGCAGGGGACACATCTGGTGAGGGTCTTGTTGGTGGCAACAGTGACACAGGGGTCTCACATGGCAGAAAATGGTGGAGCAGAGAGAGAGAGAGAGACTCTCACACGCTCTCCTTTTAAAGCCCTCAGAACCATACCCCTGACCACCATTATTAATCCATTCACGACTGCACGGTCCTACAATCCAATCACTTCATCAAGGCCCCACCTTTCAATTACCATAGTAGGATTTCCCACCCTGTTAACGATCACCGGAGGGATTAAGTTTCTAATATATGAACTTGGAGAACACAGTTCAATAAGTCCACAGCACCTTGGGTGGGGACCTTCATCTTGGGGCCCTCAGTACTAGTTATGGAGGCCATTGGTGGAACTGATGGGCACAGCTTTATTTACACTCATGCCCATTTGAAAGCGAGCACCGAAAAACCCAGACACTCTAGAAAGCCTCCCATGCCTCTGATCATGGTGGCAGGGCACTTAATCAATGACGCTTTGTTTCAGAGGGGGTCAGGGATGGCCCTTATGGAAAAACAGGGCAGGATTTCTTTTGAACAATACTGATTTTCTATTATGGATATTTCCCCTGGAAATGCCTTTTCTTGGGGCTTTGTGGAGAAGGGAGGGGCTTCTCCTGTGCATTTTCCTAGGACATATCAGTCTATTTGAAGGAAAAAAAAAATAGTCTAAAGGAAAACACCTCGTGACAATGTCCTGCTCTGGGAGCTTGCTAACTAATTACTGTGAGATGAAAACGCACTTGATCGAGAACAGGCATTCCCGGAGGTGTTTGAGAACAACGTCTGGAGCAGCTCATGGCGGGTAGGCACCGTACAGTGACACCTGCCTCTGTGTATGTGTCTGTCCTGAGTGGACGAGCTTTCAGCCCTGACCTTGAACGTGAAGAGGCCGAGAACTTGATGCAAATGGATACCAGGCTGTTAACTCCCCCAGGGCCACCCCTGCTGCCTAGAGCCTCACCAGTCCCCTGGGACAGCCCAAACCCTCGAGTATCTGTCCTTCCACGGGGCCTGGCTACACTCGCAGCTGGCACCATGAGTGCATCGGGATCCTTTTCACAGTGGTCAGAATGTTCTTGCCATAAAGCAGGCTCCCCAGGCAAGGGCAAGTCTGCCTTCTGTGTGGGGGGTGCCCGAGGGCCACCACAGAGCTTGTCTCAGGGTCTCCAGCACCAGGCTGCTCTGGGCTGTGGGTCCCTCGGCTTGATTCTACCCTCTCCTGTGCCTCTTGCCAAGGCAGCAGCCTGTAAGATTGGGTGGGATCGTTGGGGACAAGGGAGACTTAAGTCTTCGGAGGAAAAAAGGGCCTTGACCAGGGGTTTGGGGAGCGTTAGCAAGAAGTGACTTAGGGGACCTGGAAACCAGCATTCCAGCTCCAGCTGCGTGACCGTGGGGCAAATCTGTCCACTGGGTCTAGTGAGAGCTCCTTCCTCACAGAATTGTGGGAGGCCTGAGTGATAAATTTGTAAACTCACCAGATCTGAGCTGCCCGTTGATCTGTCATTTTCCTTGTGTGATCACGCAGTAGAGCTTTCTTTCCCATGTCCCCTCCCCCCAAGTCTAAGCTAGAGTCATCCCTGAAAGATTCCTCACAAACACACACCTGCGCAACACCGACAGCGAGGTTTACCCTTGACTTATTAGTTATCTCACCTTATCAGGAATCCTTTGGTCCTCTTGCCTCCTGCTGCAGGGGTGAGAATGGGGCTCAGCTGGCCTCCTCTCTGGGGGAAGGGTTTGGATTAGAAGATCATGTAAGTCGATGTGGCTTAATTAAATTCAAATTTGAGTCACCTAGATTCCTGTTAGAATAAACTAGATCTTCTCCTGAGCTCACTTTTAAGGTGACCAACTAGTGGCCAAGTATTTGTGGACCTGCTCATCTATTGAGAACCCTCTGCTAAGGGGTTAGATGAAAAATAAGCTGTGTTACCCCTGTCAACGGTGGGAGGAAGAGCTGTCCCTCCCTCTCTCTTCCCCTGAAGACTATGCAGCTTGGCCAAGGAGCCAAGTGCAAGAAGTTAACACAGAACAAAGCATGAAGGTGGAGGTCTCTTTCCCGCAGCACGCTGGGCTCCCATCGTGTCTGGTGCAGCTGGAGCGGGGCTGTCGGGAAGGTCCAGACAGCGTGGCCTGCTCACTGGGAGGCTGCACCCCATGACTGAGGTCAGCTCTGTAGAAAGAACAGTGGCTGTCAAGGGCTGGGGAGAGAAGGGAATGGGAAGTTGGTATTTAATGGGGACAGAGATTCAGTTTCGTGGGATAAGGAGAGTTCTGTGTATGATGGTGGTGATGGCTGCACAGCAGCTGTGGATATACTTGAGGTCACTAAATCGTACACAGAAAAAATGGTTAAGGTAGTAAATTTTTGTGTTCCGTGTATTTCACCAGAATAAATTTAAAAAAAACCATTTCCTGCTTCAACTTGCTGTTGCAGCCTTTGCCCCTAGCCCACCCATATGTGTGTGATGAAGAATCCAGAAAACCTGCTTGCATCTGTCCTCTAAGCTTTGGGTTCCTTGTTGGGTGGTCCAAGTCAAGAACTAGACTCAGCATCTACCTTGCCTTAGGAAGGCATGGGTTGACCAGACGTCCCTACTGGCTTTGTGGACTCAGCATCCCTAGGGGGTCAGCCTGGTGCTGAGTTGCTCTCAGCTGCATCTGCACAGTCAGACTCCCAGTCCCCTAAACAGCATCCAGTGTGTGGCTGTTTGCAGGTGATCTGAAGTGTCCTCTTTTAACACAGTTGGGGAGAATTGATCCATTGCCTTTGTAAACATTTCTGATTCCTCCATCAATGTTCACTAACTGGATGAATGCGTGATGGCTGATCACTCATGTGTGCCGGGCTTTGCCATCTTGGCATGGAGAAGACACAGATGCTGTCGTCCACGCAATCGCCCTTCACCACTTTCTTGCGGTGACTTATTTCCACCCAGTAGTGTCCCCCTCGATGGCTTCCCTTCTGGGTGACAGCTATTCACTGTGTTCTGTGGCAGACTTCCTCGCTGCATGATAAATAGTCTTCATTTCCTTTCTAACAGTCCCTCAGCCAATAAAAAGCAATAAAAAGCAAAATGACACACAAATTGTATCCCCAAAGAGCCGTAAAGGCCTAAGATATTGCTGCATGTGATGATCAGATGAGATTCTTTGCCTTTAAACAAATAACCCTCATTAACAAAGAAGAGTATTCAGATGAAGAGGAGGTGGGGCCTTTTGGGGGGCCGAGGGCAGGGCAGGTGAATGGGGCTCACCCACAGGCATCGGGGGCTCTGGATGCATTTAGAGTGGGTCAGAAATCTTCTCTTAGGGTGATGGCACAGGACACACACACACCTGGCTACTTTGTGCTGTATCAAATGTCAGTGTCATTGCTCTGGGTTTTAGGTTAGTGGGGATGATATTTCTGCAGCTTCTTTTAGAAGCCTCTAGATGCCTCAGTTTATCTGTGTTGTGTGTTTGCCCATGACTATTGGGCGTTGCTGTCCCCTGGAATCTCCTGAGGAAGGTTAAGAAGAACTGATGCTGATATCTTGGGCTCAGTAATTCTGATTCCATTGCTTTGGGGGGGATTTAAAGGCAGATGCTTCCAAAATCCAGCCAGGGTCAAGAGCTCCAAGAACCCCAGAGTCCCCAACAGGTATGGAAGTGGAGCATCATAACATGCAAAGTTCTGCTTTCTCTAAGGTGCTGGACTCTCGGCCCCTCCTCATGCCAGGACTCTCTTCTCCATCATCGCCCTCTCGGCACAGGAACATGCAGTCCTTTCTGGTTAACCAGAGAGGGGGAGACAGGGAAGAGACAGCAGGAATCCTCCCCAGCCACCTGCACCAGTTTAGTTTCTTTCCGCTTCCCGTGTATTAGGTACATTCTCAACCCACCGTCACGCCAGTTCTGTGCGCTATTATCATCCCCTTGATGTAGGGGAGGAGTCAGGGTGTAGCCTAAACCCAGGGCTCTCCCCAGCCCTGCAGATGGCACCTGGTTTGGAGTTGGGGTCCATGATTAGGCCATGGGTGGGTGCTGGAGGGAGATGCCAGAAGAGTCTAAAGAGCCGGGCATTTGCAGAATGAGCGACGGAGAAGGCTTCATGAGAGGCAGCCTTCGAGAAGGGTCTGGAAGGCCCTCTGTGCATCCAGAGCCAGGTGGTTGGGGGAAGAGCGTGGCAGAAGCTGTGGAGCTTGACAGAGCAGCTGGGAAAGACCAAGCAGGGTCACCATCGTTCATCTTAGCTGAGAACAATGTTTTGCCTGTGACTATTCCCAAGGTGCTTCTCTAGAAGGAGGAGACTTGCATTTGTGCGTTGGCACTGGAGGGTCACCTCCAACCTTCTACAGGGAGAACAGCAGGGGAGGCTCTTGAGCCAGGACACCCATCAGCCCCAAACAAGCACCCAAAGCACAGATGCCACTGCTGCCTCTGGAGTGCCCTGCCATCCTCGGGACTCTGCCAGGGGTGGCCTTGGGGGCTCCCACTGCTTGAGTCTGCACTGGCATTCACGACTGCATCTTGCCCTTGCCCATCCAAGGCTGTGGTTTGGTCAAGTCCATCCTCCCAGGGAACTGCTGCCTCATCACGTACTTCCACCCCAGCAGGGCCTGTTTGGGACAGGAGCCGTGGGAGGGTACCAGGCAGGGTGAGGGAACCCACTGAGTGAAAGGCACATCCTGAAACTAACCCACAAGAGAGACTGTGGAGGCTGCCAGGCCACTTCTAAGGGAAGTCCGGCACCTTCTGACCCATCCAGGCCCCTGGTCAGCTGTGCTACGTGCTCAGTGTTATTGCAGCTCCCTGAACCAAGCCATGCATGTAACCTGGAGTCAGGAAAGGCAACTGGAGCACTTGAAATTCCAAGCAGGATACTTCTGCTAACTAGGAACCGACTTCCCCAGGGCTCCCGAAACCCGGGCATTCTGACTGAGGGAGGTTTTACTCCACATTGCCCAAGAGAGAAGCCGAGAAAAAGTGAGGCGCATCGAAGCAGAGTAAAGGTCACCTGACCTTACTGATGTGTCAAAAACAGCACTCTCCAGTATCTCCTCCTTCATCACAAAGGCAGGACTTCTGCACACATGTGCCAGGCCTAGGACAAAGATTCCCGGCTTGACCAAACCTCAGTCGGGCTCCTGACCCATCTCTGTGCACTGCCTTGTAGTATCCAGTGTTAGGAAAGAACCCTGCTCAGTCAGTTTAGCAAGAAAGCCCCATTCTCCATATCTGAGCAAGTTCTTTGTCTTCTACCATCCCCGGGTGACATCTGATCACCCTGCAGCAAGGATCCTGGTAGGTGGGTTTAACCAGAATCCCCCCTTACCTCTGATGTCTCCTGCTACTAATTTTCCATCCACTGACCCCACCCTGCTCCTTGGCTATAAATCCCGCTCCTCCATGATGGGTTCACAGCGGAGCACAGTCTCTCTCCCCCAGTGCAAAATCCCAGTGCAAGGGTCCCTGTACCTGTCATGACAGTCCTGAATGAAGTCTTCCTTATGTGCTTTAACCAGTGTCATTGAATAATTTTTTCTTTAACACCACTGGGAGGGTCCTATCCCAGCCTATCAGAACATATATGAGGAGTGTGAGCACAAAAGAGTGGAAACATCGGACGCCCCAAAGTGCTATACTTGAGTCACGCTACTTTTATCTCAGTGATCTTTAAAGTTACCTCTTCAATGTAACCATGGGGTGCCAGGAATTCCACTGCGTGTCACGTGGATGTGCCAAAATCAGGGGTGTTGCCAACGAGTCGGATTATTTCTGAGACAGACTAGCTGGTTCTACCCTTGTGATAAGAGGTTCTGCGACCTCCCCTTGTGGAGGCTTCATGTAATCAACTCATCCATTCATTCAATGTATGTTTACCTATCTTGGTAGTTTTCTGATTTGATTTAAGTGACTAGATACTGTTGCATACACTGGTGGGTGCATAAAGAGATTAAAACAGAGATCCTGTTCCGTCTTACAGCTGGGGGTAGAATGGGGGGGCCGTTGACCCCAAACAGGGGCAGATGTTGACTGTTCATTGAGGATTATACTGCACCCCACAGTATCGCAGGCATGTGTCCCACACTATCATGTGCCCCACACCATCGCGGGCAGGCAGCCCATGGTTTTGAATTCTTGTCTCCACTCTGTAGGGTGGGCGTTGTTTCTTCTCAGGATGGGTGGGGGACATGAAGATCTGAGAGGTGGAGCGATACGCCACGGTCAGGACATGAGGCTGGCTGTGTGCTGCACACACACTCGGTGGAGCAAGACACGGCTGGGGCATGAGCCGGTGTGAAGAGGATGGGTGGGATTTAGACAGGAGGAAATCGAGTGGGAATGGAATTGCTGGTGGATAGAACGGCAAGAACCCATGAGTAGAGTTGGGAGAAGTGCTGGCCATGGTCAGAATCGTGCATGGCCTGAAGTGCACCCCACGTGGACGGGAGAAACAGAGAGTAAGATCAGAGAGCCGTCGGGGTCACACTGTGCATCTTGGATGCCCTTTGGGGAGCATCTGGGTTCTGCAGACCACAGATCACCATCCACCCATTTGTATTATAAATGTTTACAAGAGCCAGAGATGGCTCAGTGCTGCAGAGGGAGAGAGACCTCGCATGGAGGCAGCCAGGACCTCGGGCCCAATTCCTGCAGCTCCGCCCTTCTCTCACTAAGACACTGTCCCATGGAGCATCTCACAGAGCTGAGAGTCTTTCCTCACCCAGGACTTTGCACTTGCTCTTCCCCTGTCCAGAATGTTCTCTCCCTGACTCTCACATGGTGGCTCCTTCTCGTGGATCAGGTCTTAACCTATTACCTCCTCATACAGGACTGGGCTGTCCACCCCTGTCTGAGGCGTGTTTTCCTGCTGTTCTACTCCACGGTGGGCTTCTGTATCTTACCTGCATCTGGTCTGAAGGGCGTCTCGTTGTTGCCCTAGAGTCTATTCCGTGCCGCCTAGAGACTCTGAGCATCTGTGCCCGCGCCTTCTGGCCCCCAGGACCCCCACCACTATGGCTTGTCTCTGGACAGTCTTTGCCTAGTTTAATACTGTAATATTTTTCTTATGATTTGTAGAAGCTCTTTATGTATTATGAAAACTATTACTTTGCCTTGTAATTCCAACTCATCTCCCAGTAGCTGTTTCTTTTATTTATGAAGTCTTTTGCCCGTGGTCACCTGTTGTATACAAGTTATAATTTGATATAGTCAAATGTATTAACCTTTTTCTGTATCATTTCTGCTTCGGTCTTGTTTAAGATATCCTTTCCGACGCTGGTGTGATGAAGGGAATCCATAATTTCTTCCAGTTGTTTTCAAGTTTTATTTTGCACATGGGGTTTCAGATCCATCTGGGGTTTATTTCCACACATGATGTGAGCTTCCGATTGTGTTTTCTTTTCATATGGCCAGACAGTTGTCCCCACACAATTTGTTGAGAGGTCCCACTGATTTGCAATGCCTGCTGCATCAGTCAGGATAAAGATCTTCAGTGAGAAGCACAAAGCCCCAAGACAAATGGATGAAACGTGACGGAAGTGTACTTTTCTTTTGCATAAAAGTCTGGGCAGCCTTTCCTGGGCTGGTCTGGGGGTTCCACCGGGAACTCAGGCTCTTCCCTTCCTAGGGCGTGACCATAGCCGTCATGGTCCAAGATGCAGCTCCAACTATCCATCCAGGCTCCAAGCAGCATGGAGGAGCAAAATGGGGAAAAGAGGATGAGGGACAAGTCCCCATTGTGTTCTAAGCCACCACCAGCATGCCTGCTGCATCCTTGACCAGACATCGTCACAAAGGAATTGAGAATTCCAAGTGGCCACGGGCTCAAACAAGTCCAGGTGTTCTAAGGTGATATGGTAACCTGATGTGAGACTGGACGTCCGGCGGCCTGCACCACATCTTCTGTAGCTTGTGCCGACGTCACATGCAGGCACACACATATGCTGGGATTATTTTATTCTACATGTCTGGCTGCCTCTCCACATATGGCAGCCTGTCAATCACTGTGGCAGACTTGACGTCAGGAGGGTAACATTTTCTTTTTTATCCCCACGTTTACCAGGGTTACTCTTTGACTTTTACTCTTTCGCATAAACTTTAGTAAGAATTGGTGTATCAAACACGACAACATTTTAAATTGTTAGTTTTATTGGAATTTCATTGAAATTATAGATAAATTTGAGGAAGTATTGACTTCTTTATGGTATTGCTTTTTCCACCTATGAACATTGTATATTGCTCCATTTATTCAGGTCTTCTTTTATGTCCTTTAATCGTATTTTATAACTATCTTTTCTAGCTCATCTTTCCTTAGGTTTATTCCTGAGTAACCTATAGTTTTTGTGGCTTTGGAAAAAATTTTTTTTCCTCTTATGCTTTCGGAATGGCTTTTTCTAACATACAGAACTACTTTCAATTTTTGCACATTGATTTTGAATCTAGCAAGCACACTGAATTCACTTATTAGTTTCAATAGGTGGTCAGTAGACTCTCCTGGGATTTCTCTGTAGACTGTCTACTCATATGCAAACAATGGCAGTTTGTCTTTCCTCCCAGTCCTCGCCTTCTGTTAGTTCTGTTGCTGACATGGCATTTGTCGGAAAAGCCTCAGAAAAGAGTGGGGACAGCAGCCTCCTGGGTAGTTCATGATATCTTTGCTCTTCCCTGGCTCTGAACAGTCACCAAAACTCCAACGTTCCCGTCTTCTCTCTCTTCCCTCCCCCTCCCCCTGTCTATTTCTGGACAAGAATATTAGGAGAAAAGAAAATTATAGGCCAACCTCATGAAGACCATAGATGCGAGAATTCTGAAAATATTTGAAAACCCAACCTCAGTGTATTGACAAAAGGCATATCATAGTCAGGTGGGTTTATCTACTGTCTACTTCTTATAGGTTTTGGTTTTTTAAAACTTTTAATTGCATTTGTTTTATGCTAAATTTGTTTTCGTGCTGTAAATTTTTGTTTCTTCAGTGTCCTCTGGGGTATCCTTTTCTTCTGTGCAATGTCCTTGTCTGGTGTAGGGACAGGTTGGTCCTTTTCAGGAAGGATCATCTTGAGTGGCGGGGGTGCTCAAGTAAGTGATGTCAGAAGTAGGGTCCGTGGGTCCCAACAGTCGGCCTCAACCCACCCAGTCCTCTTACCAGGTTCTTGACTCTGCCACAGGAAAGAATTCAAGGGCAGAGTCACAGTAGAAAGTGAGAACAAGTTTAATACAACAGAGAAGAAATGCAGGTTCCATGCAGAGAGTGCGGCGTGCTCCAGAGACTGAGCAAGGCCCACACCAAGTTGAACACAAAAGTAAGTTCAGTACAGGCATCAAATCTAAAACAAAAGCAAGGAAAACACACTTAAAGTTCAGTACAGAGTGCAGGCTGGCCCCGTAGAATGAGCAGCTGCTTGCTGAAAGTATGTTTGGTACAAAGCAAAGCACGCACACCTCAGCCAGCAAGCGTGGGCAGCCTCCAGGAAAGTGAGCAGCAGCCCTGCCTTCTGCTGAGATTTGGCTTTTATAGTTTCTCTATCTAATGAATATTCACTTAAGGGGGTGGCTCCCAGTTGTATGCACCAGAATATTCTGTGCTCTCTACTGAGCATGCCCAGCCATTGGATTTGCATAAGCCAGCCCCTTGTGGTCTCATTTTCCCTGTGTTGGTGCTAAAAATAAGTCTAACTGGGAACAGTGGCTCTCCTCCAGGGCAGAGCTCAGAGGAGGGAGACTGAGACCTGGGAGTGGCTGAAAACCCAGAGGCAAGTCCTGAAACCTGAGCCCGGGGAAACTGAGCACCTCCTGTATCATAAGGATTAATCCGACCATTAGCTGTGTAAATGTGGTGGCACATACGGGTGCTTTGTTCACCTGGACATGCAGAGAATCTAGGAATCTAAATCCTGAAGTTCAGCATTACTCTCTGCATTTTTAAGCACGTGTTGCAGAAATTCAGCACTTGTTTTGGGCCACTGACCCTGTGTCCAGCCCCACTGATTGGCCTGGGCACAACTACCAACTCTACCATCGTAACACCAGAATGGTTCACATTGCTCTGTAAAGTGACACCTTTCAGATACTTGGTGGCCTTTCCTTGAGGGCCTGGGCAGTTTCACGGGTGTTCTTAAAGTGAACATGAAGATTTGAACCTCTTGATTTGCATGACTTTGTGGTGTTTCCTGGGTCAAGTGAATAGCAAGCCATTTTCACAGATCACCTTAGGACACTTACAGGAAGAGCTTCTTTAGGTTTTATTAGCAAAAAGTTGTTGAGGACATTTCCCTCCTTCTGCCCTCCCACTTTCCCTTCCCCTACTTTTTCTTTTTTGTTACACTCTATCAAAGAAAGGATGGTTTTCTCTTCTGTTCTGCATTTGCTAGGAGGTTTCTGATCGTCATTCTTGTTGTCCTGTTCTGTTTTGTTTTGCGTATTTTTATAGCACATTGGAAGCTGAACTCTGCAGAGGGAGGTCAGAGGCACCCTCCTGACCCCGGCCACCTATTTTTAGGTGGAAGAAGATCCACCTAAGTGAGAGTCCCAGGTATTTACCTGAACCACCTCTTTCTTCCCCGGCCACCTATTTTTAGGTGGAAGAAGATCCACCTGAGTGAGAGTCCCAGGTATTTACCTGAACCACCTCTTTCTTCCCCGGCCACCTATTTTTAGGTGGAAGAAGATCCACCTGAGTGAGAGTCCCAGGTATTTACCTGAACCACCTCTTTCTTCCCCGGCCACCTATTTTTAGGTGGAAGAAGATCCACCTGAGTGAGAGTCCCAGGTATTTACCTGAACCACCTCTTTCTTCCCCGGCCACCTATTTTTAGGTGGAAGAAGATCCACCTGAGTGAGAGTCCCAGGTATTTACCTGAACCACCTCTTTCTTCCCCGGCCACCTATTTTTAGGTGGAAGAAGATCCACCTGAGTGAGAGTCCCAGGTATTTACCTGAACCACCTCTTTCTTCCCCGGCCACCTATTTTTAGGTGGAAGAAGATCCACCTGAGTGAGAGTCCCAGGTATTTACCTGAACCACCTCTTTCTTCCCCGGCCACCTATTTTTAGGTGGAAGAAGATCCACCTGAGTGAGAGTCCCAGGTATTTACCTGAACCACCTCTTTCTTCCCCGGCCACCTATTTTTAGGTGGAAGAAGATCCACCTGAGTGAGAGTCCCAGGTATTTACCTGAACCACCTCTTTCTTCCCCGGCCACCTATTTTTAGGTGGAAGAAGATCCACCTGAGTGAGAGTCCCAGGTATTTACCTGAACTGCCTCTTTCTTCCCAGGATAAATAAACCCACTTGACTGTGATATAACTTCTGTTAATACATTGTGATGCTGGATTTTCAAATATTTTATTGAGAATTCTTGCATCTATGTTCTTTTTGAGATTGGCTTATAATTTTCTTTTTCCATAATGTTCTGGTCCAGTTTTGATATTAAATTATGCTGGTGCAAAAAAAAAAAAAAAAAAAAAAAGAGTCAGGTGTATTGTATTATTTGCTTCTCCTGTTCTCAGGAACAAGGTGTATAAATAAATAATTTTCTGTTCTTTAAAGCTTTTATAAAACTTCCAAAGAAACTGCTTTGAATTTATTGATCATTCAAATGTTGTTTGCCTTTTCTGTCTTGTTAATTTCTGCTTTTTCCTGTTATTTCCTTTCCTCCTTTTTATAGGCTCACTCTTCTCTTATTTTTGTGGGTTCTTGAATTAAATTAGTTGACTTATTTTATAGCTTTATTTTTTAAGTGCATTAAAAACTATAAGTCTACTTTTAAGGACCACTTTAGCTGTGTCTCATGAGTTCTGACATAAAGTGGCATTTCTTTCATTTAATTCTAAATATTTTGTTATTCTGATTTGTTCTTTAATCTGTGAATTGTGTTATATACTCATTTATATTTTAGTTCATTTTTTTTCCTTACTTATTGTAAACGTTTCTTTGTTATTTGGCTTTTAGCATATTTCTCTTACATGGCACACAGGAGGACTTTTTAAATTACCTAGTTAGATAGTCTCTGATTTTTATAGGTTATTTTAATTGTCACATTTATTATGAGTACTGATATGTTTATCTCTATTTTTGTTTCGTATTTATACTTTCTTCTATTTTCTCTGTGTCTTGGCTTTGGTTGTTTTGATAAAGCTTTTACAATATTCTTTTCTCTTTCAGTTTGGAAGCTATGACATTATATCTCTTCATATATAAGGGTTCTTCAAAAAGTTCATGGAAAGATTCAGATTACCTTTCATTCTATTTTTCCACCAACTTGTTGAGGTACCCTTGCATTTTAGCTAATACGCTTATGTAAGGAAAATAGAAAAAGTATAGTCAGGATCTCTCACCTTGCATCTGTTACAAATGGGCAAGATTCAGCACATTCACTAGAAACAGTTATAAAAGTAGTGTAACTGCACATGTGTGCCCATTTACTGATTCAGCATGATTGTTGTAATCATGTAATGTTTGGATTGTGGCTGCTATTGTTTACTAAGAGTATAAAGGAAACTGTTCTGAACTGCTGGTCAGCAGAGCCTAGAGGGACAGCAGAGCATGGAAAGAATGGCAGAGCATGGAGGGTCAGCAGCATGGGCAGCAGAGCTCATGTCTGAGGAGAAAGCATGTCTGTGGTGCTCATATCTGAAGAATAAAGTATGTCAATCTTGCATAAAGCCATGAGAATCTTCTTTCAATTACCTGACTCGTGACCTGTACAGGAAGGGGTAGAAGGATCTGAGATCTCAGCCCAACAACTTGTTAATATAACTGTTTGTTCGTCTAATAAAGTCTAATGTTCCTTGATGTTTTCCCTCTTTCAGTTGCCCCCACCCTATATTGTATCTGGCATCTTAATACAATATTCTTTAAGAAATTTTTTAATCAGTGGCTAAATAGATCCACCAAAATACTTTTATTAGTTTCTCTGCTCAGTCTTGTCTGTGGCAGGCCTCTTCCTATGGTTCCCTTTTCTTCTTGCTGAAGTATATCCTTTAGTAACTTTTTCTGCAATGATCTGAGGATGGTAAAGCATGTTTTCCATTTCATTCTCTAAAAATACCTTGGCCTCTTTGCCCTCTTCTTGAACAACAGTTTCACAGGGTACATCACATACAGTGGTGCATCACTTAGCAGCAGGGATATGGTCTGAGGAATGTGTCATTAGGCAATTTGCATCACTGTGTGAACAAAATAGAGTGTGCTAACACACACCTAGATGGGTAGCCTACCACACACCTAGGCTATGTGGTACAGCTGGCATAATCCTATGGGACCACTGTCCTGTGTGTGGCCCATCGTTGACTAAAATGTCAGTGTGTGGTGCCTGACTGTACAGATTTGCAATTAGTTGTCTTAACGCTCCGAGGCATTATTCACTGACTTCTAGCACCTGTTGTTGCTGAGGAGACTTTTGTTGTCGGTCTCATTGTTAGGCTTTCACAGTGTATTCTTTTCTTTTCGGTAGCTCTAAATGTTTCCTTTCTCCTTTGTACCCCATAACAGAGTTTCATTATGATTTGCACTTATTTATCCTGCTCGTCATTCAACACACTTCATTAACTGAAGGTTTTGCTTTTTCACCAAGTCTTGGAAGTTTCCAGCCATGCTTTCTTCAAATATGTATGTTGGAATCTCAATTTCCTTGCTACGTCTCTTCTCCTAACTTCTCTCTCATGTCTTAATGTTTTATCTCCATGTGCTGTGTTCAGAGTGAGCTTCATAAATTATCTTTCCAGTTCACAAATTCTCTCTAACCAAGGCTACATTCATTTGTGACTTTTAAAAAATTCCAACGACTACCTTTTCCACTTCTGGGGACCTTAATTGGGCTTTTACAAAAAATTGATCTGTTTTTAATTCATATTCAATTAATAATCTTTTCTTACTTTTTTGCATAGTATTCCCTTTTTGTGTGCTACCTCTTTGTGGCTCTTTACGGTATTCTACAGTCATTTTTTGAGGATTTCCTATTATTGCATTTCATCAACAGTGAATTCCATAATGATGATTGTTGCTTTAGTGTAGATCTTCCTCATGCTATTCAGAACCTTGTACTGAATGGGAATCTCTTTCTCTCACTCTCTCCTGCCCTCTGCCTGACTCCGTTTTGTGGTTTTGCAGGCGCCTTTCCTGTGCCCTAAGAATGTTGTTTCAGAACCAGTGCTGTGTTGGAGGCTCCTGCCCCCAGCCCACGGTGGTGCTGGAGAGAGCTCAGGTGCAGGCACAGGGCAATCGACAGCTTAGCCCAAGACCTGACATGTGGCCTCTCTGCTTCTGCTGAGTCCAGCTCCCCTCGGCCTCCTTTTACTTGCTCCTGGCTTCATCCATGAACCTAGCAGGGGTCTCCTGCCATGTGGGTGTGCCTGGGCCCCTCTCAGCTTCAGGAGTCAAACCCCTACTTCTGACAGACTCTTGCCCCAGAGCCCAGCATGTTCTCAAGTCTGGTTCCCTTCCTACCACACGTTTCCGTCTCGTGTCCATGGAGAGTTTTATTTTCTTTTTGAGCATTGATAGGCACCTAAAAATTATTTATTTGACATTTCCTATGCTGGAGAAGAGAGGGCAGTTCAAAGCCTGAACTCTGATGCAGAGTTGTCTGGAAGTCCAGCCCACACCCCCTCAACTGGACTTACTGCAGGCATCCTGGAGGGAACGCATGAAGCGGGATCAGTTGCACCAATCTTGTGGGTTTTAGGGGCTTGAGTCTCCTCACTTTGAGGCTGCAGAAAGGGAGCTTTCGAGTGCTAAAGGCAATCAGTGCACAGCCTGTTTCTAACCCCAAGGCCATCAGGAGTACATAACTAGGCTCCTTTAGCTAGGGGTCTAGAGAGGAGGCTGCAGAAGAAGGAGGCAGGAACTGGCAGAGCCACCTGATGAACGTGGGGCCCCCAGCTCAGCCCACAGGTGAGGAAGCTGTCACACACAGAGATGAGACTGTTCCCTGATGGGCTGGTGGTACTGCCTTTCCTAATGGGATGTTAAATGAAGCTATGGCAGATACAGACTCCACTGATTTAGGAAAAGACAACAAATTCCCATCTTCAGGTCCACTTTTAGCTGCTGCCTGACATAATACACAGTTGGAAATGTGGATAGGGATGCCAGGCTTGTGGTGACCCGGCTCAGACTGAGTGGATACACTTGTGTGTGTGCGTGTGTGTGTGTGTGTGTGCACACAAGATGGGGCAGGAGAGGGAGAGCAAGTGTGTGCTTTTCCTAGAGCAACGAAAATGTATGAAATTCACACATAGGTGCATCCACATCAGAATGCATCCTATTTGGCATTTCTTCTGCTGCCCCAAGTCTCTCTGGATCTCCTTCATGAATTAATGGAGCTCAGTAAAGCCACCTACGCCACATCTGGAATTGTACTGACTCTTCACAGCCAACACACTGCCAAGAAACAATTCCATTGTTGAGGGTGTCACATCATGCTGGAGAAAGAGAGATGAAATCCCCAAAGCCCAGAATATTGCAAGTAATTACGAAAGCACATAGTTTATAGACCAATTTGTCCCATGCACTCAAATCCAGATAGTCTAGGACCTCAACTGCATGAAAATCTTTGAAAATATTGGTCTTAAAAGCCACTTGGTAAACACTCCCTGTGGTGCTTTCAGAGCACAAGGCAATAAAAGATGTTTTGTTTCAGTGCACTCTTCCCATGATTTAAAAAGGAAATGGGAGAAATGTACGGCAATACTATTATCCCGCATCCACACAGAATTTGCTCAGCTGCAACGGAACATCACTTCTGTGCACTAAGGGGATGAGGGGGGCCCTAACATGCAACAGAATTTATGTCAAAGCCACGAGTGGCCAAGATGGCTCCTGCTAAAAATTCGACCAATTTAATCTCATTTTTAACATAGCACAAACCTTGTCCCTTCATGATGGCATGAAAAATCAAATGGCATTAGACTGTGTTGAGGTGATAGTCCTGATTTTTTAAAAAAAGATAGATGCTGCCATTTAAAAAAACCAAACAACCAACACCCACAACAACGAATAGCCATCCATGTTCGTGTCTCTTTAGAAGTTCTTATAAGAATTTTTTATTTGTCTATGGCTTCCATTGGGTTGAAAAGACCTGTCATTTACAATGCATCTCATAATTCAGGCTTTTGTTCATTCAGCAAATAATTTTGAGCTCAGGTGATGTGTTTTCAACTGTGCTGGAAGTTAAGGGGGCTGCAGAGAACATGAGAGAAAAACCGTCTACCCACGTTTCATTTGCATTCAGGAAACAAGGGACATAGGAGAAAATTTCAGATGGTGGTAATTGCTGGAAATAAATACAAAAGTGTCAATGAGGTGACTCGGGGTGGGGGGTTCTCTACCCCTTCCCTTCCGTGCCGTTTTCTCTCTCGGTACCTCCTGCTCTTTCCATTTATGATGTTCATTACCGTTTTGTGTTTCTTTGAGCTCATGCAGACAGGGGCCTCATCCACCTCCTCCACTTACTCATCTCTGGGACCAACAGCAAGCCTGGCCTGGAGCAGTTAACATTTTTGAATGAATGAATGAATTTATCAATGGAAACTTTTGTTGACGGTCCTTGTCTCAGGATGACTTCGGAATTATCTCAACCCCCTTCTTCTTTATTCCCACCGTTCTGCTGTGTGCAGTTTACGTTACAATTACACTTTGTTGAATAAATCTTTAATTGTCCTCTACTCATTTCATGGATCACTGGGAACCTTTTTATCCCCCCCAACTAAATTATTTCTCAGGGGCAGAGCTATGTCTCCGGTTTCTTTATTACTAATCACAGTCAGTGCATGTGAACACTTACTGGCTGGGTGGAGCCCATGCTGAGCACATACTTGCCAATGTCTCAGCATCTGTGCCACTCCCCCTGCAGTGAGTGACAGCCTGGCCCCATTGCTGGAAGACAGAGAAAGCATAAGGATTGGAAATCCCCTATCACAGGCGTTACTAACTGGGGTTAGCAAGGATGACTCGGACTGACTTTCACTTCTTAGGGTTCTAGTCCCTGCTGTTCCTTATGCATATTCTTTCAGAAAATCCAGAAAAGGAAAAGTCTGGGCCACAGAGAAGCAGAGAGGTGAAGACAGATACTCATGGGCTTTTCTTTAGAAGTCAGGGGGTTGCTCCAATCAGTCCCACAGAACTCAGAGGCCAGTGTGAATCTGTCCTGTCACCTCCTACTTCTCTCTCTCTCTCTCTTCCCTCCTCCCGCCTGCCTTCCTTCCCTCTGTCTTTCTCCTAAAGATAATCAACTCTGAATGGAATACACCAGGACAGTGATGCTGAGCAGGTTCCACAAACACTGATGTAGGACCTACTGCGTGCCTCTCACTATGCGTGTGCTGGAAATTCAGGATGCACAGGCCTCAAGGAGTTCAGATCTTTGGATTCTGTGAGCAGGTGAGTTTGGTCTTATAGACAAACCGGCTCAGTAGTTGGAGAATGAGATGGACCATGAAAGACATGGAGGGAGCAGTGGGAAATAAGTTAGAAATAAGTTAGATGGGATCAGAGTACAAGGAACCCTCGAGTTCTAAGGACACAGGCGTCCCTTTGCCTCTGTCCTCTCCTGTCCCCTTTCTTCACGCTCTGTTCGGCCACAGACCTTCCTCTAATACCCCCAAATTACCGGTCTTATCTGTTTTACCTTCAGCCTTTTTAGTCTGTGTCATGCAACAAAAGATTGGCTGGTATTTTACCTCCTCTTTGTTCGGAGTGAGACCATGTGGCGGAGCAGGATAGGCTTTCAATGGAGATCGATAAGATGTGGCCTGACATTTAGTGGCTCTTAGATCTTGACCAAGTTATTCAATGTCTTCAAATTTCCATTTCCCCTTCTGCAAAATGAAATGAGTAATTAGCACCCACAGGATACAGAAGAACTTGCAGATTTGAAAGTGCTCCTAATGTTAGCTAGTTAGGATTACTGCATGTTGGTTACTTCCACCAAGGAGTCTAAAGTGTAATTATAGTGGTGCAGCACTATTTTGTGTTTCCTTTCTGTTTCAGTGACTCTTTCTACTATTAGGAGCACAGAACAGGTGGTCGCACTCTTTCTACTATAAGGAGCACAGAACAGGTGGTCGCACTCTTTCTACTATAAGGAGCACAGAACAGGTGGTCGCACTCTTTCTACTATAAGGAGCACAGAACAGGTGGTCGTGTTCTTGATAACTATAAAGAGCACAGAACAGGTGGTCATTTTTTGATGGATGAATATAGAGTATGAAGCTATTCTACAAACATTTATTAATCAAACACCTGCTACCTATTCCCTCTGCTTGGACCTGTGGACAACCCAAAAATGAACAAGACAGCATCTCGATATAACCGGTGCCTTTTTTTCTTCGAAAAAATTCCATTTTGTGTGATGATGTTTGCAGTTGGCAGATTGATGGTCCCCCAGAGATATCCATGTCCTAATTCTCGGAACCTGTGAATATATTACTTTGCATGGTGATGGAGAATTAAGGTTGCAGACAGAATTAAGATTGTTAATCAGCTGACCTTAAGATGGGGAGACTATCCTGAATTATCTGGGTGGGTCCAATGTAATCACAAGGGTCCTGAAAAGTGGAAGAGGGAATCAGCAGAGTCAGAGAGGGCAACACGAGGAAGACTCGGACCGATATTGCTGGCTTTGAGGACAGAAGGGACCACCAGCCAAGGAATGTGCGCAGCTCTAGAAGCTGGAAAAGACAGGAGATGGAATCTCGTCTGGAGCCTCCGGGAAGGAACCAGCCCTACCACCATCTTGATTTTAGCCCAGTGAGACCCATTTTGGACTCCAGAACTATGAGAGAATAAATTTGTGTTGTTTTATGTCACTATTTTACGGAAACTTTTTACAGCAGCAATAGAAAACTGACGTAATATAAAGCATGACTTTCTTTTGTAAAACATTTACTATATGCAGCAAATGTTTACTGAGTACTTACTTTGTATAAGGCACTAAATATAAAATGATGGGATTGGGGAACTGGTCCCCGTCCTCATGGAGATTACAGTCGGTTGGGGAGATGACACTAATCAAATACCTGTGAGATTTCAACTGATCGGTACTGCACGGGACAGGTGCAGGGTGTGCGTCTTCTGCGATCTCAGCAATTTATCAATGGCTCCCACCCAGCCACTTCCTCCTCCAAGGATCAGGGCTGGAGCTGGGGGTGGAGACTGCCTTATTCCCAAGGTGCTGGGGAGCTGCATGGGGGGACCCACTTCAGGAGATTGAAGCACTTGACCAATTGCCCCTGAAATCCCAGTGGTGGCCGTTCCGAGGCTGGTGGGGTCAGCCAGGATACCTCCTTCTGTCTTTTCTCTGTACTGTCCATCAACAGAAAAGACATCACAGATATTTACCAAGCACAGCTAATCAGTTAAGCATTCAATTAATTAGGCAATTTTTTTTTTTGCACTTGATTTTCATTACAGTGAGTTTATTTTAGTTTCTTGTGTAGGAAACAACAGTGCCCACATTTAGCTTCATCAGCTTCCTGTTGCTGTTTGATTCACATATTATTTTAAAAGTAGGTTTATTTTGGGGGGAAATGTGACCTAAAAACACCCCCTCGTAGTTACTTCCCGGCGTTGCTGTTTTTGTGGTGGTGGTGGTGGCGGTAGTTTTTTTTTGCCAACACCGGGAGGGTTTAAAATCATAAATGAAACCACGTCACATCACACCTGCCTTTGCTGAAGGCTTGTTTCTCTCACAAGTTACGCCTTTTCCTTTCTCACAGGAAAGGGACCTAAATTTAAATTTACTAGGAGTCTCTGAAATAGGTTAGGCCCCAATGTAGGCTGAGGTTAGTTAACGTTATTTCCTAAAAGGCAACTCTTTTTTCACATTCTGATGGCTTCAAGGCCCCTCCCAGTGGGTTCAGGGCTGCTCTAAACCCAGACCCAGCCATATCAGGCCAGGAATGAGCCAAGTGTAAGCCCAGAATAATAATCCACTACCCCACATCGCTCACTGCTCCAGCCTCAAAGCCCTCAGTCCAGGGCCCCAAAGATCCCAGCAGGAAAATCCTGCTCCTTGGGTTGGAGTCATCCTCGTGGTGCAAATGTAAGCAGACTTAATGACGTTTACGTTAATTATTTTCTCCGAGTCTTATTCTAAAGGGAAGAAGTGGACCAGTCTGCCGTCTGTCTTCAGATGAATGCCGGTCTGCTCCTCCAGTCGAATTGCACTTGCGTGGTCTTTCAATCAGAGGCGGGGAGTGTTAGACTGCCCCCTCCCTGTCTATTTTTCCTTTGTTTGTGACACGAAGGGTTAATATAAAAATAGACATTCTCAAAGCATCACAGAGTTCCTCTGTAGGTTCCCATGGAAACCAAGCAGTGCAAATATGTGAAGAGTTTTTTAAAGTTAGCCCCAAATTTTATCCTCAAAGATTTAGGGTCATTCTACCTTATGGCTCGGAAAAACTTTTTAAAAAGATTTTTTAAAAAGAATTAATAAAACTCACCTGTCCTTCATCCACACATTCACAGTAAAGTATCCAACAAAAAGACTGTTTTTGTGTCATTTACAATGCAACTCCCTGAAGGTTTTTAAAAAAATTTCTTTCGAAACAAAGTTGCTTCTCCCCAACCTCAGAAGGGGAAAACAAAAGAGCTATTTCCTTCCTTCCATGTAAAGCAGTCTGGAACTGGTCCTGGGTTAGATTATTGGGAAAGTGTCCACCAGGGGAACAAGTGTGGTCACCACCCTTGAACTACGGCGATGACATCCAACGGGGACAGACTAGACAACTACTTTGAGAACAAGGGGGTTCTCGCTTCTGTCCATGGTGCACTGAGTCACAGCTGGCTTTTCTGTTCCTTTCCAGTTCAGATTAATTGCACTTGGTCAACACAAACCTGTTAAGGGCACCGTGGTTGCAGCTGGAGAATGAAGAAGACATAAAATTAGGGCTTCTGTCCCTGTCACTTGATTTCATTAAAGGGAATTTGTTCTGGGCAATTTTTGTAGGGCGGCTCAGGTGGGTTGGAAGGGACAGGAGCCTGGCAGCTCGCAGCGCAGCAGCGAGGACAGCACAGAAGGCACCTCCCGGCATCGTTTCTCCCACGATGTCCTTTAGCTGCACGGCAATGGCCTGCCCCATCCCCCTCGACAGGCCGGGGACCGGACCCCAGTGCATGTTGTCACTTGGGTCTCTCAGCTGCCCCCCAGCTCACAGGAGAATTGCCCTAAGCTGTAGGGAGCTGCCTGATTGGGAGGTCAAACCCTCTCCGGGACTGGCTGACACAGGTACAAAAGGTCACCTCCTTGCAGCAAGGGTGGACCAACCTGCAGGCTGCTCATGCTCTGGGCTCTCCCCTGGGATCAGGGCAAGGCCACACTCGGCCTGAGCCCCCCACTTGACCTGACCCCACTCTGGTTCTTTTTTCCCCTCCCTTATGGGTTTCTCCTGACAGCAATCCCTCTTCAAGTCGAAATCTCTATTTCAGGCTCTGCTTCTAGGACACCTGACCTGCTGGCAATCCCCCAAGTTGGATGTTTTTAAGGTCAAAATGCCCTCTGTTATGAGCTGAATTGTTTCCCCTCCAGAAATCCCAACCTCCAGTCACTGCGAATGCAACCTTATTTGGAAATAGGGTCTTTGCAGATGACCAAGTTAAGATGAGATCATTGAGGTGGGTCCTACTCCACTATGATTGGTGACCTTAGACAAGGACTCCTTCTTTGACCAAATGTTTGTCAAGTTCCTCTGAGTCCACTTCTCCTCTAGACCTTGACCTTGGCCCCAGCCTGTCTTTGGCCCACCCAGCCCTGTTGTAGCAAGAATCCTGCTGAGTCAATGTAGTGAGAACCCCCACCCGTGATGTCCCCTCTCAGTAATTTTCCACCCACCAATGCCTCACCTGCTTCTTGACTGCAAGTCCCTGATGTCTTTGTTGTCTTTCCAGTTGAGCTCAATCTCTCTCCGCTATTGCAACAGTATTGAATAAAGTCTTCCGTACCATTGTAAGGTGTCAGAATTTTTTCTTTAACATCTTATAAAAAGGGAAATTTGGACACAGAGACTGACACTCACATAGGGAGGACACCATGTGAATAGGAGATCAGGTGATACATCTTCAAGCCAAGGGATGCCAGGGATCTCCAGCAGCCACTGAAAACTGGAGAAAGGCATAGAACAGATTCTTCCTCCCACCTCAGAAGGAACCAGCCCTGCCCACATCTGCCTTCTGACTTCCAGCCTCCAGCACTGTGAGAGAGCACACGTCTGCTGGCTAAGCCCCCAGCCCATGGTACTTGCTTCAGCAGCCCCAGGACACCAATACATCATGTTGTGGCATCCTAGCACAGTCCCCCGCCCCATTCTCCTCAACTCTTGCTTGTTTTTTGGTAAATCTGACATGAGTCTAAGGTAACTTGTTCCAAGAGCTGAGTTTGTGAGCAGGGAGCTCAGCACGGATGCTCAGGAGAGCTTGGGAGAGCGAAGCTTAGGTGGAAAGACATTGATGGGAGAAGGGAATTGCTGGCTGTTTCCAGAAACAAGCCAGGTGCTGTCCGGTCGGGAGTTGGTTTCTCTCCATTTGCACGGTGCTGCCTTCCACACTGAGCCATGACAAGCCACGCTCTCTCAGGACAATGCGAGCCTGCTTCCTGCACAAGTCTGTCAGGTGGCACTGGCCGAGAGGGGCACCTTCCCCTGTATGTTAGATGGGCGTGTTAACACACTTCCCAGGTTTGAAAGAGGCAGCTCTCGCTCTTGGTGTAATAAATTACGGCAGGACTTTTTAAATGCACTTTGCCACATGAACAACAATGTTCAACTGATGTCAGTCATCAGGCAAACATGACTGGCTTGGGAAAGTGCTATATTGTGAATTAAGCTGATTGATGGAGAAATGTCAGCTTTGTTAACATTCTTCTTCCTTCAGATGATCATTTTACATGTGTAAGGATGAATTACAAAAGAGTTACTGAAGCATCAGTTTGGACTGATGGAGTCATTTTAATAAAGCCTGCTTTCCCTTCCTTCGTTCTGTTTCTAAATATTTGATCTCTGTATGGGAAATTGTTTCCATGCTGTAGGCCCACGACTGGGCAAAAACTCAATAGCACAGGCTATTTGGCCTAAAGCCAATTCAGCATAAAATCTCAGCAGCTGAGTGTTATTGCATCCCAGGCCGGGCAGCCGCAAGCTAATTGCTGCTGTATTGAGAGGGGAACAGAGGAGCGGTAAGCGGTGCAGGGACATCAGTCACTGGGCTGATGGGACTCAGGTCCACCCCATTGCTAATTTTCTCTCCCCAGGAAAGTATTTCCTTTAGTTAGAATATTTCAGCACCTGTTTCCAATCCCCCTTTCTGGTTTGCGTTCTGCCCAGGAACTTGTTGGAAGGCTCCCCGCACCTCCCCTCACATGCCTCCGACAATGTCTCCCTGCTTGGTTGTCCCCACCTCCACACCCATCTCTAGAAACTTCTCTGTGCAGCGGTTGGGCCTTGCTTTTGAGAGGTGAGTTGCATCGTGACACTCTGAAGCTCACTCCTCAGCTTCTAGTAGTTTCCAGAAAACCCCAGAATGACATCCAAGGCCTTACCCAGCTCTGCAAAGCACACAGGCTTCACCCTGGCCTCCTTCTTGAGCTGCATCTCCTCCTCTGGTCTGGCCCCCGGGGTCTTTGCCTTTGCTGTATCTTCACCCAGCAAGCTGTCCCCCTGGAGGTTTCCTTGACTTGTTCCCTGGCTTTGTGAGGTCAGTTCCAAATGTCACTTTTCGACGGGTCTTCCCTGAGCACCCTCCCCAAAGTTCTCTCCCTACCTTGATCTATTTTACCACCTTCAATGAATCACTGCTGAGACATCTTGCTTTTATAAAAATTATTTATTTATTCTGAGTATTCATGAGATACAAAGCTGATTGTCACCCCTCCTGCCCATGATGTGGGGACCAGATTCATACTGGGGGCATATCCATTACCAGAAATTACTTTTGTACCCTCTGTCCCCTCCCAATTATGCCCCAACCTCCCTCCCCTTCCCCCTCTCCCCTCAACTCCAATTTGTAGCCCTAGGAATGTTCCCTCCCTCTGTTGGATCACGGCACTACCGTGGTCTTTCTTTCCTGCCTTCCTTTCTCTCTTAGCTCCCACACATGAGTGAGCACATGCGGTATTTATCCCTCTGTGCTTTGCTTGTTTCACTCAACATAAGTTTCTCCAGGTTCACCCATGTTGTTGCAAATGGGGGTATTTCATTCTTTTTTATGGCAGAGTAGTATTCCATAGTGTATATATACGACAGTTTCCTTATCCAATCATCTATTAATGGACAGGTTGGTTCCATATCTTGGCTATTGTAAACAGAGCTGCAATAAACATGGGAGTGCAGGTATCTCTTCGACATGATGATTTCCATTCCTCTGGGTACATACCCAGAAGAGGGATTGCTGATCATATGGAACATCTATCTGTAGTTGTTTGAGAAACCTCCAAACTGTTTTCCAAAGCGGTTGTACTAATTTACAGTCCCACCAGCAGTGCAGTAGTGTTCCCTTCTCTCTACACCTTTGTCCGCATTTGTTATTCACCATCTTTTTCATTATAGCCAGTCTAACTGGAGTGAGGTGGTATCTCAACGTGGTTTTAATTTGCATTTCCCTGATGACTAGTGATGTTGAGCATTTTTTCATGTATCTGTTAGCCATTTGTATGAGACATCTTGCTTTAATTTCGTATGTATTACAGAATCTCACACGCGCTAGAATGTTCCATGGGGGAGGGACCTTGCCACTCTGTGCCCAGGGCCTGTAGCAGTGGCTGGCTCACCGCAGGGGTGGCTCATTACAGAGTTATTCGTGGAATAAATTTATTGTGCTGGAACCACAGCTGCAAATAGTATGTTGTTCTAAAAGTGTATGTTATAATGATGACAAACATACTTCTTTAGGAAGACTTATTTCTTAGGAATATCTTTTGGTTTCTATGGGAAAGCGTGCAGATATTCTCAACATCTGGAAACGTGGTTGCTTTGCACTCTTGTCCCAGGTCTTTCCTCTCACTAGCCCTGGGGTTAAGGGCACTGGGCTCCATTCTCTGGACTTCCTGAAAAATGAGACATCACCTAAGATAACTGCCGGGTTCATTTCTTTACTTTGTATTTTTGTGTACACAGAATTTCACAGCAGAAGCAGCAAGTGGGATCTCGTTAACAAAATGAAGTATCTGCATTTGCCCGATTCTAATTATTTTGAGAAAATCCGGCCCTTTGTTGAAGATGCTTACTCATAGCTTGGGTTCAGTTTCACATTTTACCCTCTTTCAGGTATTTCTATCATGCAGAGAACTGGTGGCACCTTGACTGTATTCCCATCTCAGCAGGATCCACAGTGTAACATCATCTCTGCTCAGTGGGAGGTGGTCACTTCCGCGCCCCTCCACACTGCTCAGCTCCTTAGCACAGGAGAAGGATGCTGGACCTCAGCGCTGCAAAGCAGGGGCCTGGTGAAGACTGGGAATCATGCTCTGGCCGGGTGTTGTGACACACGTGTGAAAGAGAGCTGGAGTCTTTGGAATCTAGTATTTCATAGTATGGGGTCTTCAGCTTTTAATTGCACAAGAACTCTGTGAAATAATAAGAAATATATATTGGTCCCTGCCCCCCTTCTTAGCACAGAGTCCCTAAAACCCCTGTAATTTCCTGATCAATAGAGGTGCTAGGAGCATCTCTTGTTCTGATATCTGGTCTTTGACTCTGTTTCTTGACACAGAGCTTCTAATCCCTTGGAATTTCCTGGGCGATAGGAATGTCTTTTATTCTAGTGAGGTGACTTTTGGTGGCTCCTGGGTGAGGAATGATAACCAGAAATACCAGACCATGATTAGAACCTTGGACCTTTCAGCTCCACCCAGCCCCATCCTCCAGGGAGGGGAGAGTGACTGGACACTGAGTTAGTAATCGGTCCTGCCTACTCGATGGAGCCTCCATAAAAGATCCTGAGCTGCAGCGTTTGGAGAGCTTCCAGGATGCTGAACACATGGGGGTGTCTGGAGGGTGGTGTGTCCAGGGAGGGCATGGAAGCTCCATGCCCACACCTTGCCCTGGGCATCTCTTCTTCAGGCTGTTTCCTCTATTATGTCCTTTATTAATGTAACAAACTGGTGAATATAAGAGTTTCCCTGAGTTCTGTGAACCGTTCTAGCAAGTTAATCAAAGCTGAAAAGGGGGTCTGGGAATTTCCAATTTGTAGCCAGGTTGGGCAGAAGTTGTGGGTAACCAGACTTGTGATTGGCATCCAAAGTGGGGTGGTCTTATGGGACTGAGCCCTTAACCTTGGGGTCTGTACTAACTCTGGGTAGACAGTGTCAGAACTGAATTGAATCAGAGGACACCTGCTGGCATCCACTGCAGAAGTGCTTGGTGTGTGGGGAAAGAGCCTCACACTGGTATCAGTACGAAGCATTGACAGTGTTGAGAGGGAGAGTGTGATGGACAAAAATGGTTTATTTCTCTGTCATCGCAGAGAAGTTGCCGGGGGAAGAGTCTGAGTTGAGAACCTGGAGTCAAGGTCTCACATACGTTGGTTACAAGCACATACGAATGAAGAAATTGATGCCTCCACCGCTATAGACTGAGTGTCTGTGTCCCCCCAAACTTCATATGTTGAAGTCCTACCCCCCAAGGTGATGGTGTCAGGAGGTGGGGTCTTTGGGAGGTGATGAGGTCATGCGGGTGGAGCCCTCAGGAATGGGATCAGTGTCCTTATCAAAGACGCCCCTGAGAGCTGCGTCCCCCTTTCTGCCATGTGAGGACACGGCAAGAAGGTGCCCTCTATGAACGAGGAAGCAGGTCTTCATCAAGAACTGAACTTGCCAGCACCTTGATCTTGGACTTCCCACCCTCCAGAACAGTGAGAAATAAATATCTGTTGTTTATAAGCCACCCCGTTTATGGCACTTTGTTGTGGCAGCCTGAACAGACTAAGACACTCCACCGTGCATTTTTCTTAAGCGGGTGAATTTAGTCTCTGCCCTTTAAGTGGGAGACTTAGCTGAGAGTGACCAACTTCCTTTGTGGCACATCACCTCCCTGGCGTTTGCAGGAGGGGCCCCATAGTTTACTAGCTCCTTGGGCTCTGTGGCTGGCTCTTTGCCCCACTTCTTTTCTGTGGGAAGATTAGCTGCCCTTGCTGGCTGCTATGTGGCCCCAGGAGCTCCTGACAGAGAGTCTTTCCTTCTACTCTTTTGATGCTGGTTGTGGCCAGGTGACATGTGTGGCCGAGGGACTGAGCAGATGCAGCACGTTTCCAAGGCTGGTCTTGGTCCCCCCCCCCGGGGGCCATGAGAAAAGCCAGTTCCAGACTCATCAGGGAATGAAAAGACACATGGAAGGAGCTGGGGTGGCCCCGAGTGAGAAGTAAACCTTTGTGGCTCTGTGAGCCACCAAGATTTGGGGTTGTTGGTGCTGGAGCATTTTCTCATGAAAGCCGGTTTCTAACAACATCTTGTCCCCAAATCATCATGTGGAACACAAAGACCGAAAATCCCCCTGAGAAAGAACTTGGGACCCGTGCGCGTCCAGGCATTGGAGATTTTTACAAGAGAAACAATGACTGGAATCTGCACGCCCAAACAATGACATGTGTGCTTTTGCTGAGATAGGCGACAGCTTCAGTAATTAGGTGCCCAGTGCACCTTTCTTGTCTGTAATATTCATGGCGTGTCCACACCCTGTAGAGAAACTGTCACAGGACAGAAGCTCAGAGCCCAATATGGAGACAACCCCACTCCCCGGCTTTCCTCCTGGTGAGTGCGCGAGCCCAGCCCAACCCCGCGTCTCCCAGTTCAGACGGGGCGTGCCGTGCCACACATGTGCCTGGGCAGTCCAGGATTGCCAGGGCATTTTCACCACCATCTCAGCCCGTACTCCTCTGACCCTGGTTGGTGGGTGGGACAGATCTCATTCCCGTCTTAGATACAGGGGCTGAGACTGAGGAAGGTTGGGTGGTCTCTTCAATCCTGGTAACAATGAATCTCTGGTGGAAGCAAGTTTGCCAGTTATAAATCCCACACTGTTCATTTTATGTCCATGTCACTCAACGTGGGTCCTGCAGAAGCTATTTAGGTGGATTATAAAAGCTGTTCTCTGAGTACAGGATGTGCATTTAGAAATACAGAGAATGCTGGGCCATAGGAAACAGGCTTTGTCACTGTTGGCACCTCAGAGTTTTGCCACAGTACAGAGTACTGTGGACCTCCAAGGAGGGGCTGTGATTCTGTCACCAATTGAATTTGGGTCTCAACTCTCCACTGCCCTGCAGTCGTGTCCTGTCTTGGTGTGATGGCTGAGGGACAAGTCCTTCTGCTTGAGTTGGAGGTGGCCATGTGACCCGCTTTGGCCAAGGGGTGTTCAAGGACATAACCAGCAGGGTTTGAAATAGGTTGTGTGATTGGCTTTGCTTTGTTTCTCTGCAAGAGATGATACCTCAGGTAGGTGCTGACCCAAGCAGCATGGAAGACATTAGATCAGACTGGGCCCGACCAGCTTGGAGCACAGCCTGGACCGGCTGAACCCAGCTGGCTTGCAGACGTGTGCGCAGCTTGGCTCCAGGCTGTGTTCTAGGCAGTGTTCTCATAACAGTGGCTGACCTAAGGGTAGAGTGTTTCTCTCTTTTTTGACCATGAAAGCCTTTGTTTGTTGAGTATTTGCAGAATACACTTGGGGGAAACCCAGCAATCTACCCCGAGACTCTGCCAGCAAGTGCGTTCATATGGCAGTGGAGGCATTTACGGTGAATGGTGCCCTGGCAGGGTTGGCAACCCTTGCTGTGCACCCAGGAGTAGGTATGTTCCAGCCTCTTGCTTGGTTATGTAGTACAAAATCCACCTTTGCGATGTTCACAGAAAAGGAGATAGGGCTGGAGGAGGGTCATTAAACACACTTTCCCTGCCAGAGCAGGATGGAAACATTCTTGCTGACCAAAGTCTTGTGAGGTCATGGCTTGTAGGAGGAAGAGGCTGTCTTTGTCCACCAGCTGAGAGGAGCCACTTGAGGTCATGACCCCCCCCAGAGCTTCGGTGCATGGGCAGCATTTGGCAAACCCGCCTTCCATTTGCAACGCCTCCACCTGTGGGTGGGGTGGCCCCAAGGTCAGTTCTGCACTGAGATTTAGAGATGCACTGGGCTCTGATGTTGACCTGGCAGCTTCTTCTTTAGGACAGAAATTTGTATTCATGAAATGACAGCGTCTGCTCCTTAGGCCCCCTCTTATTTACCATAAGACCCTGCTGAGCTGTCACTCAGGAGAAAGAACTTGAATTGCCTCCAGGACCTTCAGATTTTTGCTCAGATCTTCAACATGGATGAAAAATTAAAAAGGCCAGTTTCAAGCATGGTGTGATCTGCAGTTCATGAGGAAGAAGCAACCGGCTTGTTCCAAAAGGGACCTACTGGGTGCAGGTGGAATGTTTTGAAGTGTTCTCTGCTTGCTGGCATTCTGATGGCGCTGGTCTCTGAGCGGGGGTGCGGGTTGGTGCTGCTGACCACTGTGGGAAGATTGGAGAGTTGGGCCGTCTCCTGCCACCTTTCCCAGGGACCCCTCCTGTCCTAAAACTCTGCAAACTGGCCATGGGATGGGTCATCATGGCACTGAGACGGCCACCTGGGAGTGGGCCACCAGCAACGGCAGCACTTCTGAGTGCAGATAAGATCAGATCAGGCAGGCAGCATATCCCAAATTTATGGGTAAGTCCTTGTCCCAGGAACAGACTTTTCTTGCTCTTGCCACGGTAAGAAATCAGGGAGTAAGTCAGCCCCAATAACTCAAAACAGATGAAGTGTGACCTATCCGAAATTTGTCATCCTTCAACACCACCACTGGCATTTTCCTTCCTTCCCGCTCAGAAGGAGGCCGTTTTTCAGCCCTCCTGAGCACCCCAGACGTGCATGTCCCCAGGCTTTGGGATCAGAAGGATGAAGATGAAGACAAATAACTCTGCTGCCTTTTTGCCCCGGCCCTTGATGAGGCAGCGAGGTCTGACCCCCATCATGGCGGCACTGATCTTTTGTTGTTTATACCGGGTGGCAGTGCGGGATGCTGGAAACAGGATGTGCCTCACCCTGAAGACAATTCTGTGCTCCAGGTACCGCCCCAGCCTCCCCTTACCTATCTTTACACATGAAGAAACAGACCCAGAGAGAAGAAGAACGTGGTGCAGAGGGGCTCGGGGGCCCAGAGCATTCCCAGAGTCCAGTCAGCCTTCTCTGTGTACAAAGAGCCGTAATGAGGTTTCCTTGTTTTTTTGTTTTTCTTTTTTTCTTCAAAATGAGTTTGTTCTGTCTTAGGAAGAGGCACCTAAGGTAAGTCTGACCTTTTCTGGATATATTTCCTGGGAAGGATCTGAAATAAACAAAACCGGAAGGTTATTCTTCACACCCTAGAGAGCGTCGCTGGAAACTTGAGACCTACACGGAGAAAAATCAAAGACGCAGAGCAGATGGATGTCTGGAACTCACCAGCCCGAGAAGGGGGAAGTGGTACATGCGTAAGCCGGGGGTTGGCGAATGTGGCCCACAGGACAAAGCTGGTCTCCCTTCCCCTGCTTTTTAAAAAAATTATTTTGGTAAAATACACGTAACATAAACTTTACCACCTAAACCATCTTTAAGTGTGCCAGTTGGTGACATAAGTACATTGGCATCTTTGTGCAGCCATCACCACCGCCCATCGCTGGAAATCTGTTGTCCCAAACAGAAGCTCTGTCCCTACTGAACACTAACTCCCCATCCCCCACTCCCTCAGCAACTTCCATCGTGCAGTCCATCTCTACGAACGTGACCACTCTAGCACCTCATGTGAGTGGAATTACGTAGTCGTGATTCATTTGCTTCTGGCTTCTTTCACTCAGCGTTATGTCCTCAGTGCCCATCCATGTTGCAGCAGGTGTCAGAATTTCCTTCCTTTTTAAGGCTGGATAATATCCCATTGCATGGATGGACCACATTTTGCTTCTCTGTTCATCTCTCAATAAATGCTTGGGTCGTTTCCACCTCTTGGCTATTGTGAGTAGTGCTGCTATGAACACGGGTGTGCAAATACCTCTCCAAGACCCTGCTCTCACTTCTCTTGTGCATGTACCTAGACGTGGAATCACTGCATTATGTGGTGGCTCTATTTGTAATTTTTTGACGAACCACCATACTGTTTTTTATAGCCACTGCACCATTTTACATTCTGCTAACCAGGTGCAGGTGTTCCAATTTCTCCACATCCTCCCCAACACCTTTTATTTTCTGTTTTTTTGTTTTGTTTTGTTTTGATAGTAGCTATCCTCTCCCTCTGCTTTTGTAAATAAAGTTTTATTGGAACAAAGCCATGCCCATTCATGTAGGCATTGTGTATGGCTGTTTTCCCACTACAATGGCAGAGTTGAGTCATTTGAGAGACCATCAAAGCCTAAAATATTTACCAGCTGGTCCTTTCTAGAAAAAGTTTGCCAACCCCTGACCCACACAGATCCCCAAGTAGAATTTGTGGATCAGTAGTGGCTTTTCAGATACCCCAGGGTATCTGAGGGTCATTCAAGGAAGCCAGCTACGCACACTTCCCTCTACCAACCCTCCTGGACTGACGATGAGGCTGCCCCACAAATGAAGGGACAGGTCATAGCAAGTGCTCTTGCTCCTCTATCTACAGCCTCGGTCCACCTGAGTCCACCTGCAGCCGTGAACACATCCCAGAGAGCTGGGAGAGGGGTCGCTGTAACCCCCAGGAGTAACCCTCAGCCATGGGCCCGGGAGTCAGCGAATGCATGTGTCCGCCTTCTGTGGGATGGTCCTGAGGCATGCCCCTGCAGCTGGGGTTTCCCAGAGTGTCTTTCACAGAACTGAGCCTGAGGTGCCCATGGCAGAAACCCACCTCCTGGCACATGCTCTCTGGCTTTTCTCCTCCCTGTCTGTCCATTTTCCTGCTTCCCACTTGTGCTTCCTGGACCACCTGGCAGGTAAACTACCTGCTCCCAAGTCCTGCATAGGGGTAGGTTCTTGGGGTAACCAGCCTAAGAGGCTAGCACTTACAGGCGCTGACTCTGTGCCAGGTTCTGGGCTAGTTGCTTTCACGGGAGTATCATGTGCTTATTTTCTCATGTTGGCACCTTCACCCTGAAAATTTCTCTCCCAGGCAGCCAGCTATAGGCCAAGTAAGAGCCAGCAGTGGGGCAGACATGGGTGTGCTGAGGCTTGAAACTTGTTCAATTTTCAATGCTCCCTTTCAGAAAAATTATATTGGAACATGCATATTTATTTAGAATGAGAAAATAAATGATGACAAATTATAAACTTTAAAAAGATGATAAATACCACGAGCCTCATAAAACTAGACCAAGAATAGAATGTTGTCATCTTATTTAACCACCTGACACAGCTGTGGCCTGGTGGCCTCCGTCACAACCTGGCTTGAGTTGGCACAGTGGGTAGTTGGAAGATTTGGGGAGCCCTTCCTCCGTAGGTACACTAGTTGTTATAGGCTGAGTTGTCCCCCCACCCCCAAATTCATTTGAAGTCCTAGCCCCCGGGACCTTGGAATGTGACTATATTTGGAGATGGGGAGCTTTAAAGAGGTGATTAAGTTAAAATGAGGCCATGTGGGTGGGCCCTAATCCAATCTGACTGGTGTCCTTATAAAAAGAGGGGATTAGGACACAGACACGCACAGGGGGTGACCATGTGAGGACACAGGGAGGAGACACCATCTACAAGCCAAGGAGGAAGCCCTTGGGAGAAACCAGCCCTGCTGACACCTTGATCTTGGACTTCCAGCCTCCAGAACAGTGAGAGAATAAGTTTCTGTGGTACAAGGTGCCCAGCCTACGGGACTTTGTTACGGCCGCCCCAGGAAGCTAATTCAGATGCTCCTTGACTTACAATGGGGTTGTGTCCTCATGAACCCACTGTCAGTTGAAAATGTTGTAAGTTGAAAATGCATTTAATACCCTGATAAATCCACGGTAAAATCAACAAACTTGTGCGTTAAACCATCGTCAAGTCCAGATACTGCTCAACTTACTCTGGGGTTTCGTCCTGACACACCCATTGTAAAGTTGAAAAAGCCGAGGTCGAGCCATGGTGGTCCATGTGCACAGGAGCCATAGCCGAACTGTGTGGAGCGGTGGCCGTCATTCCAGCATCTGCCCCACTAAGTCAAGCTGAAGTTATCCCCACTCTGTCTCCTCTTGGCTAGATTGCCATACCCATGGCCGTGCCACCCATACCTGACCCCAGGGTCAGGGTCTGCTGGCAGAGTCCTTGAGTGGGAGGACACAGCAGTGAGGGACCCTGAAGTTCCCTTTTCACTGGCTTCCTAGAGACCTTTGACCATCCCAGCCCAGAGGCCACCTCGGCTGCCATGTTTGCGTGAGTCCGTGGTGCGGGGAAGGCACTAGTCCCGAGCAGATCGCCACCTTGGGGGTCTGCCTTCTTCACGAGGTGTCCAGTCAGACACCACGACGCTGTCATGTTCCTCAACTCTGTGGATGCCGTCCCACGTCTAGCCAGCTCTGAGCACCCACCTGATGAAAAACCTCCAGGGATCCCCCAGCGAGTGCCCTCAAGCTTTTCAGATACTCACACAATTTATGAAAGTTTTGGTAGAATTATAGTGGTATAGTTACTGGAAGGTCTGTAACTTGAGAAAAGGGGAAAGGATGGTTTTCAGGAATGCAGTGTTAAGAGAGGTCAGAAATCCCAGAACACAGGGATGAAAGCTACACAACAGCAGCCTGCATGTTTGCATTCTACAAAGCGCTTTCAAAGCCTGCGGGTGTAAACAGGTTCCAGAAAGCTTTGCTTAAATGCATTAGGCGTGGGAGGACTGTTATCAGATCTTCATAATGTAATCTCCATTTTACAGGCTCAGAGACATCAGATAACTGCCCGCCATCCCTGGGAAGAGGTGTAAAGAGGTTGACCTCTTTACTCCAAATGTTATTTCCACGTTCTTACACTGGGCTCAGTGGGGAGGCTGTGGGGCAGTTGAGCAACGAGGAAAGGAAAGGCGGGTGGGACAAAGGCCATCCAGAAGCAAGCCATCGTGGGTGGAGGCTGACTCCTCGGGAGGACGCAGCTGGAGCATGCAGGTTGCAGACATGGAACAGAAGCCGCAGCTCCGGGGGTTTGACCCCAGGAGGGGTTCATCAGGGAGCCATCTGTCAGACAGCCTTTGGATTGAGGAATTCAGCATTGTCCAGTCGGCTCTCCATGCTGGCTGCCTGAGTGACAGAGCTCGTGCCACACTTCCCCTGGGCAATCCCATGTCCCTGCAGGCCTACCACCCCCAAACCCAGATCTTCACTGCAGACCACTCTGCTGAGCTCTAGAATCCCAGTGACTTCAACGGTCCCTTTGAAACATCCATGAGATGACTCGCAGGCACCACAACTTCTCAACACCTCACCATGGTCAAAGCGGATGTCACCTTCCCTCGTTCCTTCACAGAATGCCACCACCTTCTCTTCTCTCACTAGGTTCCATGTTGGGAAGTGACATCCTGAACCAACCAGTGGCTCATTCCAGAAACCTGGGAGTTACCCTTGACCCTGTGATCTCCCTTCTCTCACACACCTGACCCATCTTCAGAGCTCGTGATTTTCACCTCCAATTGTATCTCTGTAATGTTTTAACTTCTCTCAACCTTCACAGCCAACCACGGTAATGATTTCGATGGATGTCATTAAATAGGCATTAATCTTCGTACACATACATCACCGTTCAACCACACTCTATAAATTTCCTTTTGTTCCTTACTCTTTTTCACTGGATTGTCAGTGCTGAAAATGTATCATTGCCGGGTGTATGTCTTGCCAATTGCCTGCAGCTGGGAAAATCCATCCCTCTTCACCTGTCCGTCCTGCCAAATCCCTCTAACACAACCAACCTCTCCATGAGGGACTTCCTATATATCCACAGAGAGATCTGCGTCCAAACAGCCAAGATCTCACCCCTGGTGTGGAGCTGCTGAGTCGTTTTCTGTTGGGTGGTTTGTCTTTCTTTTTGATTTGTAGAAATCTTATACGTAGCTTGGATACTACTTGTTTGATGGTTACACATGTTATGGACTGAACGTGTCTCCCCCAAATTCACGTATTGAAACCCTATCCCGCAGTGTGGCTGTATTTGGAGATGAAGCCTCTAAGGAAATAATTGAAGTTAAACGAGGTCATAATCCAATAGGATTCGTGTCCTTATAAGAAGAGGCGCCTGAGAGTTTGCATTCCACTCCACTCCCCCCTGTCATGTGCAAGCACTGAAGAGAGGATACGTGAGGACGTAATAAGCTGGCAGCCACTTACCCAGCAGGAGGAGACCCTCCCTCGATCTTGGGCTTCCAGCCTTCAGAACTCTGAGCTAACACGTCTCTGATGTTTCGGTAAGCCGCCCAGTCTGTGTGGCATTTTGTTATTGCAGCCTGAGCAGCCTAATACACACGGGTCACAAACATCTTCTATTCCCACTTTCACTGTCTCTTATTTTATAAGATAATCTTATAGGAAATCTCTTATTCTAATGTAATCAAACATATCAATCCCTTTTTTATGGTTTGTATTTTGCATCTTGTTTAAAAATCTTTCCCTCTCTGATGTCATATAGGCAGTCTTCCATGTTTTCTTTGAGAAGAAATTGCATTATTGGTTTTTCAAATTTAGGAATTTAATCTACCTGCAGTGTGTTTTGGGGGATGTGACACAGAGGACTCCCTCCTTCCCAAGCCCAGTGTTTCTACCTGCTGGAGAGCTGGCCGTGCAGGTGACTCTGGCAGTCTCTCTCTACCCCTCTGTCCTCCGTCACAGGGGACCTGATTGGCAAACTCAGGAAGCAGCCTTGGCTCAACCTCTTTTTGGCTCTCATGAGCTGGTTCCCACATACTCATGATCCTCCTGGGTGAGTCAGTCCCTTACCAAGGGAGACCTGCCCTGTCCGGAGCTCGCTGGGACTGCAGGGGGGCCTGTCTATTTCTGGGGTGCAGTTAGTAGAATTCCTCGTTCCTGTGCTAACCCACGTCCTCCGTCTCAGCCCTCTCCAGTTACAAAGGTGATGTTTTGGCTCCTTAAAAAGCCTTGTTCTGTAGTCTGCAGGACACATGAACCTCCATGCGTTCAGAAGGCTGCAGAGACAGGGGTGCGGTTTGCTGTGTCTCCTCCAACACTGCATCAGCACAGTGTGAAATAATAACACGTCAGTCAGTTTCATCACGAGACCACCTGACCCCCATGGTCTGTAACAAGCCCTTTGTCCCGTGCCGGATCCTCGGATGCAGGTGGGCTGTGTCTGGGTGCTGTCCTTGGCACTGGAGGTCTGTTTTTCTTTCATATATGGGGGACCGGAGCTTCTGTCTCAGCATGTAAGGAACATCCTCGACCTATTCTTTTTCTCTCCTTTAAAATATTCTTGGCTATTACCAATTCTTTATTCTTCCATATAGGTTTGTTAAATTTTATGAAAAGTCCTGTTTAGTCTTTTATTGAAATTGCACTGACTTTACAGATTAATTTGGGGAGGATTGACCATTTTATGACATCGTATCTTTTTTCTCTATTTATTTAGGTTTGCTTTCATTTCCTTTCCCCACAGAAGTCAGTTATCTGTGTGAACATCTTGCACATCTTTTGTGGAATTTATTCTCAGTACCTTGTACTTTTTTTTTTCCCCATTGTAAATGAGGTAGTATAGTAAAAGTAGTATGTTTTGTTATTATTTGTTGCTGGACCAAAGGCAAACTGCCAGTTTGAGGGGGCTGGACCTCATGACCAGCAGCTATCCGGAGCTCTCTTTTTTGTACTCTGAGTTGATCTCTGTTCTCTTGGGTTTTCTGTGTCACCAGTCATAACTGCTGTGAATAATGATGATTTTTGTTTCTTCTTTTAAATCCTTGCAATGATTTTTTCCTTGTCTCACTGTGCTGGTCAGGACCTCCAGCACAATGCTGGATACGAATACATGTCCTTGTCTCGTTCCTGAGTTTAACGTGATTGTTGCTGGCATGTCTCCATAAAATGTCACGTTTGCCACATGTGTTCTTATAAATATGTTTGATTACAGTGGGTTTCATGACCCACAGTAAAAAACAAAATGAGAAAAACCTTTTGATTCTGTGACTAGTGCCCATGGACATGTGCAAATATACGTACAACTAAAACAGACACTCACCTGGATTTTACTTATCCTGACTACACGTAACGCGTTCTGGCAAATTCTATTCTATTCTGTTCTGTTTTTTTGTTCTTGCTCATAATATGTGCTAAATTCTTTATTTTCTTTCCTCAGAAATTATCACAACCCTAAAATGCATGGCACCCATAGTTTGAGTACAACAATAACTTTGCTTTAGCAGGTGTACAAGATGAGAAATCTCTCTTCCACTTACAGGGAATTATTTCTGTTTTTTAAAATTGTGCACAGGGTTGGGCATGAAGTGTGAGAGAAATAAGGGAATTGAGAGTGACGCTAGGGATCTGGTCCTGAGTCACAGGAAAGGTGTCATTGTCACCTCCTGAGATGGACACTCTGCAGGAGGGGTCAGGAGTCTGAAATGCCCCTCAGACCTCCAAGGCTAGATGCGAGTGGGCAGTTTGGGTGGAGCAGCCTGGTGTTGGGAGGAGAGACCTGGGCTGGACAAAGGTCACACTCTGTTCCTTGGTAGATCATCTGTCATTTCTACCACAGTTGCATTTTCTTGCACCTGCGAAACTCCTCCCTGAGCTCATGCTCATGAGTCTCTAGCCTTTGAGTGTACTCTGACCCGCTCGTGGCAGGAGTCCTCATGTGTCTCGGGACTGTGGACTACAGGCTCATCCTTGTCATGGCTTTGTATTTAGGGGAGGGTCCCTCCAGAAGGGTTAGGATTTGCTGCTGTCAGACATTCCAGAGGAATCGCTGGGCCACATGGATGTCATAAACTCGAACCGCACACATGTGGGAGCTCCACGCTACTTGTTTCTCAGACAGATTTTATTTTTGTTTTTGTTTTTTTCTTCATCTGGAACCCTAGCAGAGGTGTCTGAATATCCTCCTCTCCCCGTAATGATGGGTGTTTGCAGCATTGTTGAGGTTGCAACAGCTCAGGGTTGCACTTTTATTTGGGAGTCTGGCCTCTGACTCCCCAGCTGGGCAGATTCTCAGCCTCATCTGCTATTGGCACCTTGGTGTTAAAGCTCAAGCTCATATTTACAAGCCCACCTGCATGCTTCACCTGCTCGCTTCACCTGCCTTTCTTGCCTGCACACTTCACCTGCCCACAACACCTGTTTGCCTCACATGCCTTTCTCACCTACACACCTCACCTGCCCTCATCTGCCCACATCACCTACCTACCTCACCTGCTCACCTCTCCTGCCCACCTTACCTGCACACCTCATCTGGCCCATCTCACCTGCCCACCTCACCTGCCTTCCTCACCTGCCTTCCTCACCCACACACATCACTTGCCCACCTCACCTGTTTGTCTCATATGCCTGCCTCACCTGCCCATGTCATCTGCCCACATCACCTACCTGCTTCACCTGCCTTTCTCACCTGCATACCTCACCTTCCTACCTCACCTACACACCTCACTTGCACACCTCACCTGTCCACCTCACCTAACAGGCTCATCTTGCAGTAGCAGCCTTAGCTTGGGTCTTGTCACGCTGGCTTTCAATTCTCTCTTCATGCTAGAGACCAGAGGGTTTCCTTTCTTTCTTGGCTGCTCAGATGTGCACTTAAAATAGATTTTTTTAAAAATCCAGCATATCTGGGGATAATTATTGGGGTTGTTTGGTCTGCCATCTTGCCAGAATCAGAAGACCTCCAGGATAATTTTCCTAAACACAAATATGACTACCTCCTTCTCTTGCTTAAAACTTTTCCCTTTGCCCTTAAAGTCCCAAATCTTCATTTTGGCCCCCAAAGGCCTCGGTAGTCTAACCCTTGCCTCCCTACCTACACCTCCAACCTTCTTCTCTCTGCTCCTGCCTGCCAGGACCTCCAGGTCTCCAGTGCCTTCCTACCTCCAGCTTCTCACACCTGCTCTTCCCTCTACCTCCAGCTCTAGCCTTACCTGCTGCACCTGTTTCTTCACCTGCTTAAACCTGCTCATTTCTTAGATCTCATCTGGAGTGTCATCTTCTCAGGAAAATCATGTCAGTCCCCCAAGACTGGGTTGGTTCCTGTTATATTCTTTCATTATAGCACTTATAGAAATAATTATCTAAAAATTTATAGATGTGGTAACTGGAGGTTTAACATCTGTCTGTGATAAATCTATGAAAAATGGTTGTTTAAAGCCTGTCTCATCCATCAGATTCCAAACATCTTGTCCATCACCGCCTCTCCAGGCCTGGTGCCCTGGTACTCAGCAGGTTGGGGACATGCTAGTGTGCGTGTTCATGTGCCAAGGAATGAATAAAATGCAAACCTGAGTATGTCTTTCTCATTCACAGCAGCAGTTCCAATCCCCTCCGTGTGGAGTGGAGCTCAAAGTTTTGTTGACATATATATAGTTCACATATCATAAAAATCTTCTTTCTAAAGTGAATTTTAGTATATTCCGTGGTTTTTAGTATATTCAGACTTATGCAACTGTCACCAATATCTAATTTTAGAATATTTTTATCACCCCCCAAAAGGAGATTTGTACCTTTTTAATGCGATCATTCCCCGTTCCCCCTGGCAACCACCCATCTACTTTCTGTCTCTATGGATTTGCCAATTCTGGACATCTCCCACAAACAGAATCATAAAATATGTGGCTTTTTGTGTCTGGAATTTTTTCTTTGAGCATAATGTTTTCAAAATTCGTATTACACCATGCAACAGAGTTTCATTCCTTTTTCTGTCTGGGTAGTACTCCATTGCACAGGTGTACCACATCTTGTTTATCCGTTCATTAGTTGATGGTCGTGTGGGCTGTTTCCACTTCTTGGCCGTATGAATAGTGCTGCTGTGGACATTGGACATGGTGAATTAGAGTCAGGGACATTTTATAGGAAATGTCAAAACCCTGTTGGGTGAATCTCTTTCAGAATTATGCATGATGTTCTGGACCCAACTTTTTAACAGATGTCAGGCATGGGTATAAGAATGCACACATTCAGAAAATTAATGTTCAAATTGAATAATAAAATATCAATAAGCATATAAGCAATAAACCTTTACCACTGTTTAATTCAAGGAATCATTTGTGTCATGTGCTTTTCTTAAGTCAGGGCATATTTTAGTTGAATTTCTCGTGGGACTACCATGAATCCCAACCATCTTATGGCTGATGTTATGGGATGTCAATATATCATATGCATATGAATATAGACAGTGGTAGGCAGGATTCTAAAGATATCCCCCTGAGCTTGCCTCCCCCTGCTAATTCAAACATTGATCTAGGTACTGGTATGAAGAGCTTTGGCAGATATAATTGAGGTTACTCATCAGCTAACTATAAAAAAGGGAGATTATCCTGAATTATCTAGGTAGGCCCAATGTAACCACAGGAGACCTTAAAAGTAGAAGAGGAATCCCAAGAGCCATAGCAGAATGGTAAACCAGAGCGATCTGAAGCGTGAGAGGAATTCTGGAGGAGGATACGTGGAAGGCTCCAGAAGGCATTTGCAGCCTCTAAGTGCAAAGACCAGCCCCTGCTAACAGCCAGCAAGGAAATGAGACCTCAAGGAAACCACAAGGAGGTGCATTTGGCCAACAACCCAGGGGAGCTTGGATGCAGAATCTTGCCCAGAGCCTGTGCACAGTGGGAGCCCAGCCAGCGGACACCTCAGTTTCAGAAGAGGGCCCTGCTGGGTCCTGCTAGGCCTGGACTTCTGACCCGTGGAACTATGAGACAATAAATGGGTGTTTATAAGCCACTAAGGTGTGGTACTTGTGACAGCAGCAATAAGACAACTAACACATGTGTGAATATGCTGTGGGCTTTCTGCTATAGGTTGGTTGTTATATGACATGTGCTACTAGTAAAGTGTGTATTTTATAGCATATAGCATTGATCGCATTCCAGATTATTCACACACACATGTGCTGCTCAAATGCCAGCTCAGCCATCTGGTTCCTTCCACTCTTTTCTTGGGTCTGGGTGGAGAAGATGGAGCAAGCACGGAGGAAACGCTGCTGCAGGGAGCAGGCCGGCTTACGCACGATGTGCGAGAGATAACATGTCCCCGGGTCTCTTCAAATAATCCGAATACACAGATTTCAATGAGAAGGGGGCCATGTGCTGGAGGTTTCTCTCCTGCTTTGTTTCAAGGTTGTTTGTGGGCTCTGCGCTAGGAAATCAAATGGTGTAATGTTGCTTGCCTGCTCGGTGGTAGAGAGTGAGCCTTATTCACTACAAACTAAGAGTTAATTAGAGGCTTGCAATGAGATATTAAACCACTAACAAATTAAATGTAAATGATGAGGTCTGTTATTAATAAAGAGGAATGCAGGGTGGTATGAAATAGGTCTTTCTATGATCTTTTTTTTTTCTCGGAAAGAGCTCTGCTTTCCAGCAACACTAGAACGCTGGTAGCACTTTCCATAAACAAGGTGCATCTCAGCCTGTCTCCTTGACATTGAGGTCCGTGCTGCTGATGAGGGCTCACTCTAATTTCTTGCTTTGCTTGGCCAGCTCCTAGACATCTTTGAGATTCTGTCTGGACGCTCCTTCCTGCAGGAAGTCTGTTCTGCTCGCTTTCGTGGCACGGGAACTTCTCCTGACGTGGTGCTGTCTTCTCTTCTACCTTCCTCACTAGGTGGGGGGCTACTTGAGCCAGGGGCAATTACATGTACATATAATACATGTACATCTTACTGATCTTTGTCCCTCAGGGTCTGATGCTATGGAGTGTCACATAGCATGAATGACTGGTCCTCCCATTGCATAGAGATGGAGTGGGTACGTAATTGATGACCCAAACTGGGCCTGCTGATGGTGAAGATCATGCATTAGTAACCCCCTGGGACCACAGGCCTGCCCCGAGACTGTCTTGGGCAAACTGAGATGCACGGCCATCCTATATAATGACAAGGGACTCAGAAGGACAAGAGGTGACATACCAGCATGGGGCAGCCAACGGTGGTGCAGGCCGGCGAGAGTCAGAAATTAGACAGAGGTCAACTACTCCCTCTACAGCCACCCCACTTGAGGTCAACAGTCAGATATTAACCGACAATGTCACACTCGGTGTAAATGTAAAGAAAGGGCACTGGGAGGGAGAGCATGCCTTTGGGAAATTTCTCACACTTGTGGGAATGGAAATATGTGGTTTTATGATAATGTTCACTGAATTTGCTGTGACCCACTGGATGCTCACACCTTTGAGCACCCTGCCACCTACAAATCAGGGTTGGCATGCTACTGCTTTCTGCCATCTGGCCCCACTGCCTGTTTTTGTAAATAAAGTTTTACTGGAACACAGCCATGTTCATTTGTTTACATATTACCTAAGGCTACTTTTGAATTGCAATGGGAGAGTTCAGTTGTCACTATAGGGACCCATATGATCCACAAAGTCAAAAATATTTTCTATCAGACCATTTACAGGGACCCATGCTGACCATTCTATTGATGGTACTGTTAACAAATTTTACTGGAAAAGAATTTGGAGATAAAGAGAGACTATTTGTTGAACAATTTGCAAACCTGGGAAATGCAGTCTTCTGTACAAAACAAAAGCATGCTCTGCCAGAACAAAGAGAGAGGCTGTCTTACATAGCCAAAGGTCCTGTCCAGATTCCCACTTGGGTCCTCCTATGTAAATGATGGACTCAGGCTTGCTCAGTCCTGATTGGTTCAGCCTGTTAATGCAAAAGAGGGATTCCCACTTGCTGAGTTCTGGCCAGTTGCCACTTGACAGGTTGCAATCCACTAGTTAAGTCCTGGACTGATAGCACAGATAGGGATGGGTAGCTTGTGGAAGTCCCAAAGAGGGTACATGCATGATTTCTAGTTAGCAAATGGCTACTTGGCTCCAGATTAAATTTAGACCCAGTTAGCCACTTCAGGACCACATTGAACACTGGCTCTTTCAGGACTCACAGTACAAACCTCTGGAAACACAACACACACTCTTTTCATATAACACCAGCATAGAGTGACTGAGCCCAAGCAATTGGGTGCCCACAGACAGCGGTGCCACTGTCCAGCCATAAGTCCACTTATGACCACAGCGGCTTAAACAAATCACCCTCCATTCCTGACTCAATTTCCTCATCTGTCAAACACAGCTAATGCCACCCTCTCTGTCTGCCACAGAGCCTGCTGTGGTGGCCACTGTTGGCCTTAAATGCACTGTGTAACATGTGACATGCTGCACAAAGGCAGCGCCCGCTATCCAGAGCTCTGGAATGCTGGTCCTGAGTGGGCCCCAGGGAGGGGCCTTCATGCCTCTCAGAGTTCACTCCAAATGGGAAACCATACGGTGGCACTTAAGAACACTTGATTCCAACTGCCACTAAAAAGAAAGTTTTCAGGAACGCTTTGTTCAAACAGGGGATTTGAATTTGCCAATGGCTGAATTTCCCTGTGGGAAACAGGGCTAATTGTGAAATGGCCTTGCAGTTAAATGTTCAGTTATTCTCAGAGAACAAGGCAGGATTTGCATTTGAAATGCGTGTGCTGACTGTGACTGTGCAAGCTCCAAGGGCTGGTTTTGAGACTTCTGGCTCTTCGTGCAGTCTGCGGTAATTTTCCATCCCTGCGGTGCTTGTCACCTGCTGGGCCTGGAAGGAGCTTTCTCCAGCAGCCCCTGATGTGCTAGTAGGTCCAAAGAGAATTCTTGATTTGGAAACAGGAGCAAGGAAGCCAAACCAAAATTAAAGATGCGTTGTGATGTGCGCTCGAACTATTTGCGAAGAATTCCAGGTCTTTTGAGTTAAAAATGAATTTATGAAGGAAAAAAGTCCAGCCACAGAAAGTTGTTCACTCCCTGTGCTCTCTGATCTATTTGCACGGACAGCAAGCTCCCAGCGAGCTTTCATGAAGAGCGCAGATTAACACCGGATTTGCATATTTTTTGGTGCATTCCATCCCAGAGATGTTTAAATGAGTTGCTTGATTAAGCTTTAGTCAATTTATTTTGTCATTTATTAGGACTTTTTAAAAGTCACTAAATATTTTAAAGGTGGAGAACAGTTAAATCTTGGAGTGCAATGGTAGCGTGGGGGCATTTCTCTCGTGGTGTGTAGCCAGGCGTGTCTCCCTCCCTCGCAGAAGGCAATTTACTGTGTATTATCCCACTCTGCTGGCGCAGAGTGGGGTGGAGTAAACTGTGCACTGACTGTGGGGTGCCCTACAAGGGTTTGAATCCATTTCCTGGCAACAAGACCATTGCAAGTTGCCCAGCTGCCCCGTGCCTCAGTTTCCTCCCTTGTACATGACAGAATGCACTTACCTCACAAGTTGCTGCGAGGAATGAATGGGAAGATCCGTATAAAAGTGCTTTTAAAAAGGACCTACTGTGTGCTGCGCACTGTGCTGAGCTCATCTTCGTTGCTCGTCTTCATTTCACTTATCCCTTCACCCCCACCCTCCACGATGCAGGAGGCTTGAGGAGGGGCTGTGTGGTATTGATCTCTGTAACCCTGAAGCCTGGCACACAGTAGGCCTTCAATAAACTCAGCGTTGTTGAGGTGTGGTGGCACTTTATGGGGCCTCACCTGCAGGGACTCAGGACCTTTGCATTGAGGTCACCTTTAGCCTAAGCCTCCTCGGGATCAAAGCTAGCTCGGAGAAGCACTGATTGGTCCCTACATAGCCGTGTGACAATAATTCTTTTTTTAGTTCATTTTTTTACTGACAAAAACATTGTGTATATTTGTGAACTAATTAATGTTTGTATTCTCTCACATCCTATCATTTTTTTGTGGTGAGACAAAATTGACTCTCAGCAATTGTCAAGTATACGATACATTGTCATTAAGTAGAATTGTCACGTGGCACAACAGATCTCTCGAATTTAGTCCTCTAACTAAAACTTTGTGTCCTTTGACCAACATCTCCCCAGCACCCTCCCTACCCAGCCCCTGGTACCACGTGGCATTAGTGCTTAACTCTTGGCTGCCTGGAATAGGGTTTAGAAATCACAAATTGGAAGTTCCTTGGGTCTGTTTCCTTTTCTCCAGGATGACACCGTTTGGCGCTGTCCATGGTAGGAGCGGACAAACATTTGCCAGCAACGAGGCCGGGAGCCCCTCCAGGGAAGAATGTGGCCTTTCTTATCTTTTGTTCGGGTTGTTTTCCGTGCTCTTTGAACTTGTCTGGCAGTGAGTCTGGGCACACAGCCCATGCCCGCAACAAGATGTTTGAACTTGAGTTCAGCTTCATCACCAGGTGGGAGAAGAACAGTCCTGGGCAGAGGACGGGGACGCCCCCAGGTCAGTGCAGAGCTAGCGGAACTCCCACCAATCTCTGCCACCCAGCACAGTGCCATGAGGAGGCCAGCAGGGTGTGGAGCATGTAGGCGGGACAGCCTCTGTGCCCCCGCCGCCACACCCATGCTGCCACACACCCACGGGCCTCCCTCCAGATCTCTGGCCTGCACTGCCTGGCCATGCTGAGGTTCCTCCAGACTCGGGCCTCAGGGCTCTGCTCTTATGACTCAGTGACCCCATTCACTCCCAAGCTTCAATCACACATCAGACACTGACCATCATGGACCAAAAAAGAAAAAAAAAGTAAATAAAAAAATCCAAAGAAGAACATGTCCCGAGCTTGCTGTAGCAGGGAGTCGGCCACCACCACGTGTGTGCAGCAGAGACTGAGGCGGGCGGGGAGTGGGAGCGTCATGGTGGAAAAGGGTCGGCTCCCGGCGAGTCCTGCTGGAGGTCACCGGCCTGGGGGAGCTGGAGGTGGGACTGGAAACGGGGCAGCCTAGGAGGTTGGTAGGAGCATATCTGGCTTCTTCTGGTTGATCCTGAGTTGGAAATGGGGGTAAACATTAGGGAAGCCCTCAGTGATTAATCAGTCCTGGCCGTGGGGCTGGGCTGCAGTCTGTGGGCAGAGCTCTACTTCCGAGTGTGGTCTTGCTGTCGAGCACGTGTTTGTCCAGTGTCACCACTCACAGGAGCAGATGTCTACACCGCCTGGCCACCCAAGCTTCAGATGGGCCTCTGTGCCTCCTGTCACCCCATTCAGATGGCCCTCGGGTGCTGTATAGTCAACATCTTCTGCCATCTTTCCCAACCTGATTGCTGTGGTCTGAATGTTTGTGTCCCCCCAAAATTCCTGCATTGAGATCCTCATCCCTAAGTAGGAGTTTTGGGAAGTGAATAGGTCATGAGGGTGGAGCACTCAGGAACAGGATTAGTGCCCTTATAAAACAGGCCCCAGAGAGACCTCTTGTCCCTTTCGGCATGTGAGGACGCAGTGAGAAGGCATCATCTATGACCAGGAAGTCGGCCCTCCCCAGACAGCAAATCTGCTGGCGCCTTGATCTGGGACTTCCAGCCTCCAGAACTGTGAGCTACGAGTGTCTGTTGTTTATGAGCCACCAGACGGTGGTATTTTATTATGGCGGCCCAGACACACTAAGACACTGACCCACACCTCTAGTGAATGCATCTCAGTGAGAGGCCCTGCCATGCACCCACTGTCCGGGCAGACATTCTGGCCTCACCTCCCGCCCAGACTAGGCCCTGCTGACCCCTCTTTTCAGGTGTCTCCTGGCTGATACCCACCCCCTCTCTCCTTGCCCACTGCCTCTGCCATCACCCAGGACCCTAATACGACCTCTCGCCTGGGCCCGTGGGTCTCCCGGGCTTAGTCTAGCTTCCCTTCAATCTAGTCTCCCAGCTGCAGGTGGGGGATTCCCCCAAAATGCAAACCTGATCATGGTATTGACCCGCTGTCCCACTTTGTGCCTCAGCCCTCGCACTGGGCCCGCTCTCCCGGCTCAGGACCTTTGTCCTCCCCTCGAGGTGGAGGGAGGTGGGAAGGAGAAGGGGCTCCCTGGGGTGCTCCTTCCCCATCTGTCTTAGTGCTTGACGATGATCCTTGCTTCTCCTTCAAGCAGCATCTTGGAAGATCAGCCTCGGGGAGGCTGCCTCACCATGGACGCCCCAACCCCCTGCCCAGCTCCATGAACACTGAGGAGGATGCATTATGATGACCTCCCTCATCATGAGCCCATTTCCTGAGTTAGCTACAAGCTCCCTGTGCTCGGGCCCCAGGCAAGTCTTGCTCCCCGCTGCAGCCCCGGCACACGCACGGGGTCTGCACAAGCAGCCATCGCGGATGCTCAGTCATTGTTTGTTAAACAAATGGATCCCACTTCTACCCCTGCACACTGGGACCAACACCTCCCTTCTGCTAGGGTTACAGCCAGGATTGGGTGAAGAGAACTTGGAACACCAGGCACACTGCTGTCGATCGGTGGGCCTGCTGTCATGGATATGGCTTCCACGCAGTGAGCAGCCTGCCTGCAGCGTGGTCAGATGCCCGTTGTCTCTGCAGAGTCCTGAGCAGCCGCTGGTGTGCCGATGGGAGCATGCCACGACGTAGAGGAGGGGCGCTACCTGGAGGAGGGAAGAGCATCTGAGTAGGAACCCAGAGACCTGGGTCTTGCCCTGGCTGTGCCTCCAAAGAGAGGGCAGCATCTGCCCTGCAGATGGGGGGAGGGCTAAGGATGCGCAGTGAGAAAACTGCTCTGCTGAATGCTGTGCACGTGGTAGGTAGTATCGCCCCTCTGGGTGCGGATGCTACTATTAGTTTTGTCTTGGACTTTTCTATGCAGGTAAAAGTCACATAACACAAAAGTAGCTGTTTTCAAGTATACACTTCAGTGGCATTTGGTGCATTCACAGTGTCAGGCAACCACCACCTCTGCCTAGTTCCTAAACATCTCATCACCCCAGAGGAAACCCTATACCCATTCACAGCCACTCTCTATTCCCTCTCCAGAGTCTCTGGCCACCCTTAATCTAGTTTCTGTTTCTAAGGGTTTCTCTATTCTGGACATTGCATGTAGATGGAATCCTACAGTAGGAAGCCTCTTGTGTCGGCTTTGTTCACTTAATGTCATGTGTTCATAGCGCATCCATGCTGCAGCGTGAACCAGAACTTCACTCCTCTTACGACCGAGCTGTGGTTCAGTGCACAGACCTTCCGGCCGTTGTGCAGTGCGCTGCAGCTGTGGCTTCATGGTGTGATACAGACCAAGACGAACGTGTAGCACGTTCCCCAGAGGCCCTGCCATCTCTGATGTACAAGGCAAGGAAGCAGGGACGCTCCAGGTCCCCATCCTCCCTCGCGGTGGCCAGAGCATCTTCTCTTGCTTGTTTGGCCTCTGCATCAAATGACAATTAAATAAAGGGTCATCTAGCTCAAAAGGATGCTTGAGACCCCTGACTTCTCCTCAGATTTCCGTCTTCAGCCAAGGAGGCTGACACTAGAGTGCAGTGACTTGCCCACGGTCACCTGATTTTTTCATGGCGGTGTGGGGACTGATTCTGAGCATTGGTTGATGCTCTAATTTGGTGTCAGACACAGCACCTGGCATGTTCGTAAGTCATCCCATGTGGAGCCTGCTCTGAGGGCTCTGCTCAGTTCCCTTTCCATGACTAAACTATTCTGTAGTTTGCCTTTAACCCATGACAACAGGACCAAAGATGACTTATGACCTGCATCTCACCCTTGGGCTAGTCCAAAAATAATTAACACAGATATTCCAGGATCTAGGTAAGAAACGGGATCCTCACAACAGTTACATGTGTCCGTCAATTGTCCTCCACCATTTTATTGGTAATAACATGGGGACACAGTCCTAAAACTGAGAGTGTAAGTTTCAAATGCGTTCCATCCACTCAATGTGTAGTTTGCCATGAGAGTTACTATTGTTGGGTACAGTGTCAGCAGATGCTGGGGGCCCTGTTCACCGGAGGTGTCCACAGAGAGTTTGGAAGGCCACCTGCCAGGGGTGCTGTGCTGAAGGAAGAGGGAGGGGCTTTGCCTGCATGCCCTGTGAGGAGGGTAGTGTTAGAATCCACATTTTGCAAGTGGGGAAATTGAGGCACAGAAGTAACCTGCCCAAGGTTTTTGCTCGGTGCTTGGCTTTCTGTTTGCAGAGCCCACATTCTTCACTGATAGTTGCTTTTCCCCCATGATGAAGACTATAATTTCACCTACTGCTTTGAAGTCTGCTTTTTCATTGAAGAAATATGAATATTTTTTCATATATTTGAATATTCTTCAACAACATAATTTTTAAAAGCTACATAGTGTTTCATCATATGGTGGGGTATAATTTATTTTATCACGCCTCTATTCTTCAGTGCATAGGTTGTTTCCAATTTATCAATGGTTATAAATATTGCTGCAAAGAACTCCCCAGCAGATAAATCTCTTTGCTTTCCTGTAAAATCTCTTTGCTTTTCTGTACAATCTCAGAAGCAAAGTTGCTGGGTCAAAGAGTATACCGTTTCAAAACCATAAACATATTTAAAAGTCTGACTGTGAATTTCTTATGATCAAAACTGTTTTTAAAACCTGCAAGAATGAGTATATCAAAATAGCATTTACTGAACCTGAGGTGGTGATAAATTAGGCTTCTGTTTGCATTTGAATTCTGAAAGTAAATGGAGGCAGCAGAGATTAGTAAAATACACCCGCAGCTAGTGAGCGGAAATGTTCATAGAAGCTCAACTACTGTCATTGCTGGTGGGTGATAGGTACTGCCTGAGCCCAAGATGGTGGTAGTGGTGACAGGAACAAATCCATCTCAGGTGGCTTTGGCCAGCATCGTCCTTGTGTTCTCAAAGTTTGCTATGCACATCTCACCTGATCCTACAGAAGACCTGTGAGGTCAGTACTGTCCCCTTTGGCAGAGAACGTTAGTCGTCGCTCTGGCACCCTTTACCCATTCCCTTTGGCGATAGATCTCTGCCTTCCCTGAGCATAATGGGACCGCTCAGCTGCCTATTAAGTTAGGGATTCCATTCCCAGCCTCCCTGGCAGCTGGACTTGGCCATGGACTAAGCTGTCCCCATAGGAAAGTGACAAGGGAAAACTGCATGTCATTTCCTTCAGAGAAATCTCCCGCCCTGTACGTGTCTCCTTTTCCCTCCCACCATCTGCACTGTGATGAGGATTCGGGTGAGTTTCAGCCATGCAAGGAGGACGATCCCAGGGGTGTTACTGAAAACGAGGATGAGAGAAACGCCAGTCGCTGCCTGAGCTCATGGAGCAAGGCCACCTGACCCCGGCTGATTAAAAAGCAGACTTTCATCTTGTTGAAGCCATTGTACTTTGGGGTTTGCTTTAGAGCAGTTGAACCCATTTGCGAGACAAAATAACTGAGGCTTGGTGAAGGGTCCATAACAATAAGGTGTGGAATGGAATTAAATTGAAATGGTCTGACTCAGAGTGTCCCCTTGGGGGTTCCTCAAACCCAAAGCCCTGTCCCTAATGATATCAGAGAGCCACACCTCACAGAAATCAATGAAAAGACTGTCCCGATTCTGAACACTTATTCTGGAAATATCAGTGAGATCTTCCTGGGGGAAGGAGCCCGGGACAGATGGTTTCACAGGAGGAAAAGCCCGTGCTTGAGTTCTGCTGCCACCACCCGCTGGGGGAAACGTTGGATTCCTCAGAGTTTCATCAGTTTTCTCCAAAAAGGCGACGATGACGCCTACAGTTGAGAACTCTCTGAGGATTAGGTAAAATAATGTGGCTAAGGGTTTTGAGCAAAGCCTGGCCTGAAGAAGCAATTCAGCAGACCACGCTTCCCTTTTGCACATGTTGAATTTCTGTCCAACCAGATGCCCACACTGGGCACTCCTCATGGAAGGAGCCAATGCCCCTGTACCTCCCAAGGCTGAGTCTTGGAGACTGGCCGCCCCGGGCCTCAGACTGGCCGACACAGGCAGGGAGCTTGTGAGGTTCTGAGCTGGCCTGGAAGAAGTGTCAGTTCCTGGTGGCAAGAGCCTCGGGAGCTGCTCCATGGTGCTGCCCTTTCCACACTCCGGCCACTGCTGCCTGGGGATGGGCGTAGCTCAGGAGCCAGGAGCATGCACGCGTCTGCCTGCAGCTTCATGCACCAAGGGAGACTGGGCCGCCTGGAGTTGTCATCCTGTCATGCCAGCCTGGGCACTGAGCCGGGAGTAAAGCAGGTGCACAGTCAAGGCTCCTCCAGGCCACGTGGTTCAGCCCCATCCTTGAAACCAGAGGCCCTCAACACAGTCAGGGAACAAGATGCAGAGAACTCGGAGGTGGGGGTAAGAGAAGGCCAAGGGAGGATGCCATCTATTACCCTGTCACTGTTTATTATCAGGTGTAAAACAGGACAATTAAGGTGTGTGTGCTGCTAGCAGCCTAATGAAATCAAATGCTTAAGAAACATGAAACTGGGGATAGGGACAGTTAGGGAACAATTTTAGAGACGACGGAGTGGCAGAAATTATCTTCAGCTCTCATGGAAAGAAGCTGTTCACCAGCGTGAGATTGATGCTCTCGGGTCACCTGGGTGTGAGGGAAGGCACCGCGGGGCCCGGGGAGCAAGAGGGCAGCCGACGCTGTCCCGCCTGGCGTGGGAAGCTCAGCCCCGGTGGAGACTGGGTGAGCCTCTCAGGATGTGCCGGAGGCGAACCAGACTGCAGCAAGTGCCAAGGCTTGTTCCCAGGAAGGGCAGAATGTTCCGGAGGGTAGGCACCAGATGCCAGCAAGTTCTGCTGCTGAGAGCCATCCCCCAGAGTCAGCCGGCCTGAAGGAGGTAGATAAGCAGCTTCATGCACCAAGAGAGTGCATGTGGTGCAGCCAGGCCCAGGACCTCCGAGTCCACAGCACAGGGTGCCAGCCCTGGCAAGGGTTTGCAAAATTGTTTGAGACCAGAGGGGGATAAATGAAAGGCTCCAAAATGGACAGAGAAAACTGTAAAATCAATATTAACAATACTTTCAAAAAAGTAACAATACTTTCAAAAAAAGTAAGAACTTGTTTCTCCAAGAATTGTGCCAAGTAGAAGGCATCCCCGACAGGCAGCGAGGGTCTTACTGCGCTTGCCTCCACGGACTGGAGAGCGGGGCCGGTGCAGCTCTGGGCTCCATCAGGAGATCTGGCTTCTAGATGTGACGTTTGTACATAAAGGATGTCACTCTGATTTAACCCTTCTCACCCCAGCATCCTCATCTCAACAATGGGCTTGAGAAAAACCGGGCGGCTGTTTTGAAGCAAGTGAGGGAGGCCCACAGTCCATGTGAGGACGAGGTGCTCTTACAATAAGAACACGGTCACTGTCGTGGGCCCTCCCTACACATCCCTGCCGCACGGAACATTTCAGCTCACCTCCAGCTTCTTCCTGGAGGTCTTCCAGAAATGATGTCCTTTGGTGGTCGGGGTGCCCCTTCTCCTAAACCCAAATGCAGAAGACAGATGCCCAACCAGCGTGCAGGCTTAATTAGGAACCTTCCACGGGCCACCGTGTGAGCAGAACCACAGGGAAGCGGTGCCTCAGTTCCGGGGCTGGGCCAGTTCCTGTGCTATCTGATCTTGTTAAGAAGGTAAGACCCAAGAAGCAGCTACAGAATGGCCACAAGAAGGAGGGAAAAGGCAGCAACCCAAGGTCAAGGTTTGGTGGCAGCAGGCAGAAAAGGGTGGGGTCTGCCTCCTGCTGCGGCTGAGGGGTGCTCGTGGGTCGTAGGTCTGCCCGTCCGTGCTGCTGCTCTGCCGGACCTTGAAGGCCTCCTGTGGCCACAGTGCACCTGCCTTCGCGCTGCCCTGCCCTCCAGCTGGGACTCTCTTCCCACAGGTAGCCCAGGCTCGCTCTGCTTCCCCTCCCCTCGCGTCTTTGCTCGGAAGCCCCCTCCCCTTCCCCAGGGACTCCACCCCCTCCCACCACTCACTGCCTCTCCTTCCCGGCTCTTTTTATACACAGCATGTAGTCTATTATTTATCCTGTTACTGTCCTCTCCCTAAGAAAATGTCAGCCCCATGAGAGCAGATTTTTATCTCCCCCAACCCCCCACCAATTTTTTCTTTTTGGTAAATTCGTTTCTCTGAGATTTAGGACCATGCATGGCACATACTCCATAATTAAAAACAAACAAAAAAAAACCTGTAGAAGAATAAATGCCCTTGAAGTTCTGTCCCCAACACACTCCTGCAAATTGCAGGGATGACGGCAAAGAGCATTTTGCTCCTGGGTTGGGGGGACCGTGTTCCTGCGTTAACACACACGTCCCATGAGCGGGAGCTCCCGCCCAGGATGGCGTCCTCGGAATGCTGGAGGAAGTGGAGCTGGTTTCACAGAAGAGCTTCCTGGAAACACACCATTCACCTCCAACCTGGAGCAAAAGCCACCCACGCTTGCGCAGGTTGGGACAGAAGGGACCTTAGATGTCACCTTCCCCAGCCCTTCTTGTTCTGGACAAGTGACCTGCTCAAGGTCACACAGGAGGACCTCATGGGTCATCCAGAACTCCATGGCCTCACCAGGCAGCAGACAAACTCAGGACAGGTCTGGGGAGCCCAGGCACTCTGGCCGAGGTGTTTCTGCCCCACTGAAGCCCATGCTCTCAGCATGTTCCCGCAGCGTCTCCCCTGAGCACCTGTTCCATGGTGCAGACTTGCTGTCAGGCCCTGGCAGCAGTGGGTGGTGCCAGGAAAGGGCAGCCCTGCAGGGGTGAGGGGTGGTGGCAGCCTGAGCTGGGAGTTGGGGTGCAGATGGAACACAGGGTGGGTGATAGGCCGGGTGGAAGCCACAGGAATTCCGGAGACAGGCTCAAGGCCACCAAGGCACCTTCCAAGGGCAAAGTCTGTGAGTTAAAAATAAGCCAGGGCTGGAAAACCACATGTCCAAATGGGAGGATTCAAAGGTTAGAACAAAGTGGTGTCCGGGCTAGCCCAGGAAGGCTTTTGGATGGTCTTGTGGGAGGCGGCAGGTTCCTCCCAGGCTTGGGCCACTCCCCTCTCCAGCAGGAAGGGCTCCCCCCTTGGTTAGTTCTTTTATCGGCTGGACCAGCTACATCTCACCTGGGCCTCAGCCTAACTGGTCTCATGCCCCTGCCAGCCCACAGGATTATTCCAACAAGCCAACCACATCCTCCCACAGGGCCAGGGGTCACTCCACCCTCATGTCACTACTAAGCCTGCCCCACAGCCCCTGCTGGTTCGCTCTGCTCTGAGTGCGGCCTTCCTGTGGCTTGCACAGCCCGTGGTCTCCCCCACCCCACTGTGAATATGAACTGCCTAGCACTGGGTCCTGTGTGTCCTAGTGTCCCCATAGCCCCAGGGTGGGCATTCCTCCCTCACCAGCAGGGTGAATAGGAAGAAAGTTTGCAGAAGGAAATGAACTTAACTGACAGGAGGACCACTCCCCTGACCAGCTGTCTCCAAGAAGGGGGACAACCTGGGGGTGGAGACTCAGAGCTTCCCCACTGGAGCCAAGCTTCCCCTCCATTATCCAGTTGTCTGTGTGCTCTGGTCATAGCTTCTCCTGCCCACTGGACAGTGAGACTTTGAGGACAGGGACTGAGTTCTGTTCATATCTGTGTCCTTAATCCTAGCACAAGGTCTGGCACAGCACTGTTTGTTGAATGAATTAGCAAAAGAATGATCGATGGGGAAGGAAGTGTCTTCCCATCCACACATCTGGCCTGTAATGCCCACCACTCAGGTTTCCAGGAGAAAGTTGAAGTCATTGGAAAAAAAAAATCATTGACAGCAGAGAAGGCCAGAGGGGACTTGTGTAGCCTTTATTCCAACTCATCATCATGTTTTACAAATAAAAATACACACACAAATAAAAATAACTGAGTACAATATGTGTCTATGGCCTGGGCTGGGGACAGGGAGGCAGCAGAGGCCGACGATGGCTCCTCATGGGCTGTCTGCAGCTGCCGAGGGGAAGCAAGGGGACAGGGGAGCGGGAGGACTCGGCGCCTCGGCCCTCAGATTCGGGAGACCAGGCCGAGGCTTTCTGCTCATTGGCAGCTTGCACCTTCCCTCGCGAGAATGCACAGCACGTGGAAGGACAGACGGGAAATACATGGGTGGTCATTTTTCTCCTGTCCAGGCCAAAGCTGAAGACGTGGTAATTCACGACAAAAAAAAAAATGATAAATAACTGGGGATCACCGTGGAATCTTCTGCTTAGTTGTTGAGGAGGCACCGGGAGCAACACGAGCCACTGTAGGTGACAGAAGCTGAACCGTGTGTGTCCTTGAGTGCACTCAAAAGTGAGTCAACTGTGGGTCCACCCCAGCATGGACCCAAGAGGAGCCTGGACGCACGTCCACATGCAGACACGCGTGAACACTCGGCAGCACCCCTCGGTCACCGCAAAGTGAAAATGCCCACATGTTGGTCACCGGATGAACGGACTGACCCAATGGGCCACATCCATGCAACAGGCTGTTATTTGGCCATAAAAAGGAATGAAGAACGGTTCCGAGCCATGACGGGTGAGCCTTGAGAAAACGCCATGCCGAGTGCAAGACGCGGGACCCAGAAGCTCACCTGATCCATGATTCCAAGCCACAGAACGTGCACAACAGGAGATCTGTACAGACAGAAACAGACGGGTGGCTGCCTAGGCTGGGGTGGGGAGGGCGTGGCAGGGAAAATGACAGCTGAGGGTCGCAGGACTCTTCTCTGGGTGATGAAAATGTCCAAAATAGTGATGGTTGCCCAACTCTGTGAATGTACTAAGAGCCATCAGCTTGTACACCTTACATGGGTGGATTTTGTAATATGGGAATCATGTCTCAATAAATACGTTTAAAATTTAAAAAAGAAAGAAAATCTTGGTCTCGTGCAGTCCGTGTTTTAGGCCTGCATTCCCGGTCAAGCGTGGCGAGAGGCCAGCCTGCCGGTTGCCCACCCACCGGTCATCCTCCCAACTCTTGCTCACTAACAGACCCTGATTTGGTCCAGGGTGGCCATGGACCCAGGAAGAAATACTCATTTGCCCCAGCTTCTCAGGCAGCTCTTGGTGGCTGGGTGATGTGTTTTGGCCAATGGGCTATAGGAGGAAGTTGCTGGCACACAGATGGATCCCTTCCCACCTTCCTCCCATTGCTCAGGACCAAAATAATCCACATGATAGGCCAGGACACCTTGGCCCTACCTTGCCCAGCCCAGTGGAAAGGAGGGACAAGAGAAAGCCCCCACCAGGGACTGCCCTTTTCTTGTAGTCTGACTTTGCCAGCCAGGGACCTCCCTGCCCTAGACTGCACGTGGCTTCATTCATAACAGTCCCACCCTAGAGGCCCTGGGACTCCTTCCCGAGAGGCCATGGTGCATGAGCTGCGAGTGGCTGGCTATGTCACGTCCCCCTTTAAACTTGTCTCTTCCCGGAGAAAGGAGAGGTGAAAACAGATGTTGCAGCTTGCAGCTCACTGCCCACCAGGGCTGGATCCCTGAGCGAGGATCTTTGGTGACTTCTGAGACAAGTGTGAATGACTCAGACCAAAGTGACAAAAGGTCTCCTTGTGACTGAGAGCTAGCGTTGGCATGCCTAGGCCTGTCCTCTATTTTAATTTCTGCAGCTCTCTGGCCTTGGTTGTCCCGGACAATGCCTAGGACTTGGTCGAGAGGAGCAAGGCCTGGCTTTGGCGCCAGGGCTGTGCTTAGAATTGTAAAGGCGCTCCCAGCTGGCAGGAGGAGCCCTGCCTTGGAACACTTAGGCGTAATGCACCTCGGTGTGTGGCTGGATTTGGAGATGGATCTTTAAAGAGGTCATTAGATTAAAATGAGGTCTTGTGGGTGGGCCCTGATCCAATCTGACTAGTGTCCTTATAAGGAGAGGAGATTAAGACACAGACACACACAGAGGGATGACCATGTGGGGACACAGGGAGAAGACGCTGTCTGCAAGCCAAGGAAAGAGGCCTCAGGAGGAATCAGCCCTGCCACACCCGGGTCTCAGACTTCCAGGCTCCAGGACTGTGAGCTTTAAATCTCTTTGTCTAAGTGCCCAGTCTGTGGCACCTTGCTGTGGCATCCCGAGCAGGCTAGCCAACCTGGCATGTGACCCTCCGCTGCATGGAGCGTGTCCAGCACCACAGTGGGTCATGTATTCGTATCACGAGTGTGTCACCAGTCTCGGATGGCACCTGTCCTGCTCTTGACCATTTGTGGCTTGGTCACCTGAGAAGGAAAAAAAACACACACCTGATTTCTAATCAACTGCTGTGCTGGCTTCCTGCGGCTGCCATAACAAAGTACCATGAACGACACACGGCTTAAACAACAGGCATTATTTATTTTCTCCCTATTCTGGAGGCCAGAAGTCCCATATCAAGGTGTCAGCAGGGCCACACTCCCTCCAGAGGCTTGAGGGAAAGATTCGTCCTCGCCTCTTTCAGCTCTGGTGGCTCTGGCGGTCCCAAGTGCTCCTTGGCTTGTGGTCCCATCACTCCCATCCCTACCTCCACCTGTACATGGCATCTCCTCTGTACATGTCTCTCCTCTTCTTACAAGGACACCGGTCACCAGATTTAGGGCTCACCCTAATCCGGTATGACCTCAACCTAACTTAATTACATCTGCAAAGTCCCTATTTCTAAATAAGGTCACATTCACAGGAACCAGGAGTTAGGACTTAAGCATATTTTGGTGGGGGGACACAATCCAACCCGTGAAAACTGCCGGGGGACCTCACCAGCACTGGGACCAAGAACTCACCCAGCTCAGCAGGGTGTCCGACCGCAGTCAAATCCCACCGCTGACGTCTGCAACGTGAGAGCCACAGGAGTAGGGGCGATCTGTCCATAACCCTGCCCTTCGGGCACAAGGATCTTCGTTGGTGTGAGTACCATTCCAACCAGGCTGACACGGGAGTCTGGACAATATCCTTGGGGGGGTCTGCTCCAGTGAGAGGATGCGAATGATGTGAAACAAACACATGAATTAGTAGTATGTAAATGTATGTAAACCGTGCTCCTGAAGTTTTAGAAAAGAGGTTTCTTCCCCTTATAAGTAGAGCTGCACAGTCCTGTTCGCCAACCCCACTGGTTTGGGAAGACCCTTGCTATGGACCATGTGGGGCGGTGGGGTGCCCAGCTGGGCCCTGTGCCAGTGAGCGGATAGTCCCTGTTGGTGAGGTACAGGTGTCTGCATTTCACCAATACAGGCCTGCAGGCCTTGCTCCAGACCGGCTCCAGAACCTCACTTCCCACGGAGTCCAGCTGCAGGATTAATGAGGGGACAACATTTCCATGGGAGGCAAAGGGGGACCACAGTTTCTGGACTTGGTGCAAAGAGACAGAAGCCGTATGGCCCATCCCCCACAGCCCCCAATCAAAACCAACCCCATGCAGGACAGCACTGTGCTTGTCCTCACCTGTGCAATGTGCCCCCCATGGCGTTATCTGCACCGACCATGCAGTTTGCGGTTGAAGGCGTCACCGGCACGGGGTCCCCACCTGTCGTGAAACCAGGATGCACAGCCAAGCGAAGAGGGTTTGGGATGAAAACGAACTGTGCCATTGCCTGCATTCCCCACTCCCTAAACACGGCTCATGCCCAGGTGGGTGCAAGTTACTCCGCGCGAAGTGCCAGGGGACCCTCAGAACAGAAGCCGTTTGCTGCGTGTTTAATTCACAGCCGGAGCAGCCAGGTCATGATTCAAACGCTGCTGCCCTAAGTTACACACGCGTTTTGAGCCGAGCGGAGATGAGGGATTTCGATCCTTTAAAGAAAGCCCACAAAGCCCCTCTTTCTCGCGCGTCCTGTTGAATTCTGCTCTCCAGAGCAGCTTTTCAGCTCCCCGAAAATAGCATGTTTTGAGCAAAGAGCCAATAAAAATGAAAGAAGAGAATTAAATATAAAAATTTAATTAAATCCCTCTTTGATCATTCTCCTTAGAACCGACCGGAGGGGGAGGGGCTGCTGCCATTCAGTAAGATAAACTTACTGAATGGCAGTAAGTTAAAACTCGTAAGATAAACTCGCAGGCTATTAGGATAAGGATCACCTGCGAGGCGGGGAGGCGCTGTCCCTCTCCCAACCCCACAGATGTTCCAGCGAGCCATTTTGAAGACAGCAAAATTTCAGTCTTCAATTATCTGCCATTTCTCTTTTGTCAAATCCCATAAAGTGTTCTTTGTGCTTTCTTTAAGTTCTCCTCACTTTTGTACAACTTTCCAAAAAGGGCCGTGGCCTGTCTATGGGCTAAAATGCCCCAACAATTACCCTGAAAGCTTTGGCCCTTATTCTCCAGGGTTGTGGGAGAAGTATTCTTTTTAAACCAGCTCAGTCTTTCCCACTCCAGGCGGATGCGTTCCCAAAGTGCGACAACACAGATGAGTAGCCAACAGGTCACAGAGGATCCAGAAGCCATGCTGCCTGGTTAGGGACATGCCTGCAACCCCTGTGCCATGTCACCTCACACAGGACTGAGTCATCTTTGCAACAGATGGAGCTCAGACCAATTTAAAGAATGAGTACACACGCATGCATGCACATGCACACACATGCACACACTGACACACGCATGAACGTAGGTGCACACACATACATACAGAGAGACACATATATACACATATAAGGACACACAGAGACACATATACACATGCACACACACGTGCACACATGTGTACACACACGGAGATGCACACACAGTAGGATTTGGTGCCCAGAGAGCATCTTCAGGAAAGTGCTACAAACCTTTCTGGTTTGCAAGCTGTGGCAAATTTAGATGTCTGATGTGAGTCCTATTTTCCTACTTCGGGAAATATGCTAACTTAACCAACTTTGCTTGTAGGAGAAAGGCCCCCAAAGGGGAGATAAAGCAGAGTGATGAAGCTGGGTAGGGTCAAATACAGGAAGGCATCCCTGACTCAGACCTCAGTGGTGCGGAATCCGTGATGGTATAATTTATGGGGTGATAAAAGCCTTCCTTAAAGGACTTAGGAGAAAGTGTTTTGCTAAGCAAATCATGTTGTGAAGAATTTCTGGGGCATTGTTTAAATTATTAAAAGAATCAATTGTTTTCCAGCATTTTGGAAACGTTGTTTGCATCTGATTATTACAATATTACAAATTATTTTCAACCATGGCTTCAGGGCCCTGATGTATTGAACAGCATTTATGCTTCATTAGTTTGAAAAAATTATGTTACTAGGTATTTTTTAATTCCTGAAAGTTAATCTTTCATCAAATTCAGATTGGTCTTCTTTCTTCATAGACTAAGTGGGAGGGAAGTGTTCAAGTTGCCTCTCTATATACTAAATCACACCAAAATCAGTGGCTTAAAACAACAGCCATTTGACACTCCTGTGATTCTCCAGCTGACTGAGCAGGTCAGTGGCTGGGCTCACCTGGGCTCACTCGGCTGGGAGCCGGCTGGGACTGTGGGCTCAGCTGGGACAACTCCATGTGGCCTTTCATCTCAGGCAGCATTTCAAGAGGGGGCAGCTGGACTCTCCACGGCCTTATAAGGCCAAGGCTCCTGTGATGGTTCATTTTGTGTGTCAACTTGATTGGGCCATGGGGTGCCCAGATATTTGGCTAAACATTAGTTCTGGGTGTGTCTGTGGGGGTGTTTCTGGATGAGACTGGCATTTGAGCTGGTAGACTGAGTAAAGCAGATGTCCCTTCCCAGTGGGGGTGAGCATCGTCCAATACATCAAGGGCCTGAATAGACAGATAAGGCAGAAGAAGAAGAATTTGTTCTCTCTGCCCGTCTGCTGGAGTTGGGACATTAGTGTTTTTCTGCTCTTGGACTGGGAATTACACCATCAACTCCCCTGGTGCTCAGGCCTCTGGACTCAGACTTGAAACGTACCACCAGCTTTCCTGGATCTCCAGCTTGCAATCGGCAAATTGTGAGGTTTCTCAGCCTCCATAATTGCATGAGTCAATTTCTCATACTCTCTCTGCAGACACACACCCTACTGGTTCCGTCTCTCTGGAGAACCCTGACGAACACAGCTCCTAACCTCACACATGTCATTCCTGCCACATTGTACTGGTTAAAGCAAGTCACACCTCCTAATAACTGAAGGAGCGGAAAAGAAGTTGTGACCATATCTAATCTGCTACAAAATATCAGGAAAGGTAGTGGTTTCTTGGTGGTAAGAGAACTTTGTGGTCATTTTCTTCCTCTGCAAGATAGAAAAGATATTTTCAAAAATTACCCAGGCACCTCTTTAAGAGCAACACAGAAGAGAGAGTTTGAATTAGTTCTCTAAATAAGCCAAGACATGGAGATTAGAAACAAAATTTCCCATGAAATAACTTAAGAGGAAAAAAAGTCAGTCCTTTCCGCATGAAATGGGCCTCTGTGTCAGACCTTGCCCCAAATCCTTTCCCCAAACACAGTCAGATGATGACTCCGGAGGACAGACGAGGCAAGCCCTTGCAGGCATTCCTCAGCCACACAACCGCATCTCTGATCCTGCAGGTCCCTCCTAGATTCATGATCACAGAGAAGCTTGGCTAAGACCTCGAGTGGGCAAAGACACTGTATGAGCTGGCCAGGGCTGTCTCAACAAAGTACTGCAGACTGGGTGGTTTAAACAACAGAAATGTCTTCTCTCATGGTTCTGGGGGCTGCAAATCCAACATCATCCTAATCTCCTCACTAATCGTATTAGAGTAGGACCCATGCATATGACCTCATTTTAATTGAATGACCTCTTTAAAGACCTGTCTCCAAATACAATCACATTCTGAGATTCCAAGAGTTAGGACTTCAGCATATGAATGGGGCGGGGGAGAGACACCATTCAGCCCACAGCCTCCTCTGCTGAAAACAATAAATTAGTAACACTGCCTCCTCCTCTTCTTGGGATAGAAAGGATGCTCAGGGAGTGGGGGGAGGGCATTGTCTTGGGGAGACAGGAGCAGGTGGACCCATCGTGAGGACATAGTGAAGGATACACCATAGACAGGTTCTTGGTTGACAAGAAACTGACTTCTACCTCCAATCTTTGATTTGTACAAAAGTGTTTTTTTTTTTAAAAAAAAACAATTTTATTTTGGATGGCTTTGTCAAAGGAACAGCATCAACCTGAATGCATCCAACTTTGAAAAAAACTTAAAAGAACTTTGTTAAATGTCAGCAAGGAACGGAGGAGAACCGAAGCGCACCCTAGAGCATTGCTTCCTGTTTCCCTCCCGAGTCTCGAGCTCCTCACATGCTTTCATCCTCCAATATCAAAAGCACCACGGGACGGCAAAGCCCTCTGTAAACATTAATTAATCCTCACAACCCTCCTGCGAAGTGCGGGGACCATGCATTTTACTCTTTTAAAGAGGAGACCCAAAGCTGAGAGGCTATAGGACCAACCCCGACGGAAGTCACCGGAGAGAGTTGGGAAATTGGGTTTGGTTCAAAGTTGGGCATGAAATCCCTTGTGTGTTCTGAGAGGGAAGGCACGCGTATCTTAGTCCAACACGAACAGTTCATGGAAGCTGTCGGAGGAGCGAACTGCACATGAGATCTGGGGATAAAGTGGACTTGGGGTCGGAGTTACTGTAGGGAATCTAAAACACAATCTAGTTAACACGTCTCTCACGGCCTACCTCCTGGGTCATCTGGCCGGAAAAGACACAGCCTAATTCTGCTCAGAGTCTAGAAGCTCAATGCAAGAGGGTGATTCTGTCCGTGGTGTTAAAAATGTCAGGATGAAGGCAGGCAGCTTCTTTGAGGGCTCATTTTAGGGCTAGTTCGGACCCCAGTGCTTCATGGGGTGAATGGTGCACTCAAGGCACAGGTGCTTTCCCCTGTGCTGACAGCTTCACATCACGACTGCAGAGCATCCACTCGCGTCCAGCAGACTCTGTCTCCCCTTGAGGACCAGGGCTCAGGGGACAGCTGCTGCCAAGCCTCTTCCAGACCAGAGCTCTTCCACGAGTGACCAGGGCTCTCAGTTTAACTCACAGTGGCGTAAGCAAAAGAAGTCAAAGACTTGGCTCCTGCATCTTAAAAGTCTGGGCAGTGCTGGCTTGTAGGCTCAGCACTGCGTCCCTCTGTTCTGCGATGACTTTCCTTGTGGAGGCACACTATCTGCTGGTTCTGTAGAACTTTCTGGGCTTCTGTAGAGGATAATCGTTCAGTACAAGGATGAAGACCAGGGTAAGCGATCCCAAACCAGTGCTTGAAAACTGTGTGCCATGGACAAGTAACTTAACCTCTCTGTGCCTCAATGTCCTCATTAGTGTAAAGGGGGCAATGAGAGACTCTTCCTCAGAGCATTGAGCAGAGTATTAAAAGAGCTGATGTGTGTTAGGAGCTTGGGCTGGCGGCAAGCACTGCTCTAGAAAGCACACAGTTGTGGTCAGCTGTTATGGCTACTGTGGGCTGATTCGTTGAACAGGAAGCCCATTCGTCCTAGATGACAGGAATCAACTATGAAATGCAAACATTGTCCTTGCATGGAGTGAGCACTGTCCACCGAGGGGAGGCCAGGGTCGGCTGTCTGCTGTCAAAGTGGCCCAAGTCTGCCACCTCCCACACTGTGGCTTCAATTTCTCCACCTGCTAAGAAAATAATAGCACCTACTGGTATGGAGGTCGAGCAGATTTAGTGAGTTTCTGCAGGTAAAAAGTTTAGAACTGCATTCACTGATGGTAAAAGTTCAACAGCGTTCATGACAATCTACAAATTTGTTCATGACTGGAAGAAACGGGTTACTCTGCTCTCATGAGTGCTGGTTGGTATGCGTTTGCACGTTCCTGGCGGTGGTCAGTCCTCTGCTGAACGCTGAGCCCGTGTGGGAGGAGGTAAACAGCACTGTCCCTGTCCTCCAAAATAGTAATAGTTGACACAGATTGAACACTTGCTGCATGCTGGACACCATTCTAAGTTCCTCATGTCAGTGACTTTCCATCTCTGATATCGTGGTTTTCGTTTCCAGCATTTCCAGGGGACTCTTTCTTATAGTTCCCATCTCTCTGCTGAAATTCCCCACCTGTCCATACATGTCGTCCACGTTTCCATTAGATGTTTAAGTATATTAACTATAGTTGTGTTAAAGGCCCTGTCTGATAGTCCCAAGATATGGATAATCTGTGGGTCTGGTTTAATTAACTCCTTCTTCTCTTGATGAAGGGTTGTTCTATTCTCATTTTGGCTGTGTGTTTCATAATTTTGTTTTTTCACTAAACATTAGATGCTGTGTGTAGAGGAGCAGTAGAGACTGAAGTAAATAGCATTTACACTAAGAAATGGATTTTTTTCTCCTGCCAGGTTGTTAGTGTCAGGGATTGAGGAATCGAGGCAGGAGTTGGGCTGGGTTTGGGTTTTGTTGTTGCTGTGGTCACCCTCAGAGCACCGGAGACTTGAAACTCCTGCATCCGTGGGCTCCACCCTCAGCTCTCAGCAGTCCCTGCACACCTAAAGGGTGACCCTTTCCACGCTCTGGTTCCTTCCAGGGGCAGACCGCCGTGGCTACCTGTGCAATGTGGCGACGTGAGCGTGCCGTGTTCTGTTTTCTCCTGCCCCTGCCTCAGTCTTGAGCGTGCACTCTGACCCTGGTCCTGGGGTAAATGGGGGGGTGGGGTGGTTCTCATAGTCCCCGCTCCTCTTCCTGCCACAGTGCATAGTCTGTCTTGTATCTGCGGGCGACTTGGGTGGGAGAAAGTCTCCCATTCCTCCCTCAAGGATAGCAGACCCCTGTTTGATGTCGCTTCAGGATCCTGGGTCTGTCCCAGTGTCTTTTCTGCCTCTCCTGCATAGACGGATGACTTTAGCTTCTCTCCTACCCTCTGTGCTTGTCTACCTTTGTCTGGAGCTGGAGCTGGAACATTCTCTGCCCTTCCCCCAGAACTCAGGGCTTTTGCCTCATAGGGGTGAAATGTGTGCCTGGGTTCCTTCGGGGGGGGGGGGGGTCCTCTGCCGGTCTCCTGCCCTGCTCTAGTGCTTCTTCTGACTTTCCCTCCAGTGAGGACCTTGGGAAAGAGCTTGTGAGTGAGCATGGACACCCCTTGTCTCTGGGCTCCCAGGGGTTCTGCTGGGGTGAGCAGGACTGAAGCCATGTTGGGGCCTAAAACTGCATGGGCTTTAGAAAGAAAAAAAAAAAAAAAAAGGACACAGCTTTATCTTAGCTTGAATTTCTCTGAGCTCCCTCTTTTCCCCTGGTTATTTGATATTTTGAACCTTGGTTACAGGGCAAGATGACATTCTTTACATGAATGTAAAGTTGTTTTGCAGTCAGCCTGGAGCTGCAAACTTGCCATGAGACACGTACTTTCCAGACCCCAAGAAACCAAGGAAGACATCAGGAAAGCTGTGCTGATGCCACCTCGAAGCAAATCAGAATCCTGCAGGACCCTCAGGTAATGACAGGGACGAGAACAGAAGCCCGACAGAGGTTGGTGAGGATTTGCACCCGGCCCCTCCCACGTGCGCCTCCCCCTGCTTTTCGTTTCCCACGTTCCATCCCCTCAGCCCCCCCGTTTCAAAAAGCCTCAGTAAACCTGGGTCTCTGAGATGGCTTTAGCCTGGCCACCTCCTCCAGGTTGACTGGACAGAGGGGTCAGCCTGACATCTCTCCTCAGGTCACCAATACTCCTGAATAAAGCTGACTTCCGTTTTCACCAACATTTGCCTTCCGGGTTGCTTGTTTGTTTGGGGGGCAGGCAGCAGGACTTGGGTCTGGTAACGAGGTTTTGCTGAGCCTCAGCTAGGAGCTGATGCCCTGGGGTGACGGTTCTGCACTGTCCTGCTAGCCTATGCTCATTCTTTAAGAATCTGCTGAAGTTTTAGCTCTTTTCTTCTCCCTCACATTCACAATGCCCACCTTGTCCTTCGGTACCTGGCTGACATGAAACATCTCACAAGTCCTGTCTCCCCTCGGAGGGACTTGTCAGCCATGGAATCCACTGTATCTGTCTGTCTTGCTGCCTCCGCTCTTTGCTGGGCTCAACAAAGGTTGTAATTTTGTTGGATCGTCCAGCTTTTCCTGGATTCTAGGGTGGGTGCAATGTTCTCATGCAACTTTTTCTCCCCTAATTGAAAGCGGGACTTACACTGATGAACACTTTTAACCCTCTCAACAAAGCTACGAGGTGGCTATTTTTATTACTCCTACTGAAGTTCAATCACTTGCCTGGGATAACCAGGCTCTCAGGAGGTGGGGTCCAGGCTCCAGAAGGCACTCACTGCTAACCACTACACCACATGGCCACTTTGGAGACATGAAAACCCACCAGGGGTATTTAACCAGCTAAGACTGTTTAACAGCAGAGTGGTTATAGACGAGGTACTAGAACAACCAAGTAAGAGGCAGTAAGCCCATCACATGTGTTCATGTGTTTGCATGAGTTTGAGCTAAGCAGAGTGTTAAGATACGAGGCTTGAGTGTGAGTCCCTTTACCATCTCTCGGTATCTGTGTGACACTGGGCAGGTTACAAACACTTGTAAGGTCCTGTCACCTCATCTACAAATGGAGACATCGATATGTACATCCTTGATTTGATCAGCTCGCAGACAAACCTGGTGACTGAGGACCCAAAGGGTAGGTGTGGCTGGGCTTCTTGCTGTACCTGTCTTTGTGTGTATCCTCATGTGTGTACAATGTCAATATTGTCCTCGGGCCCAAAGAAAAGCATGCGTATACTTAAATTCTCTCCAGATGTGACAGGCCCACCCTGATGATGCCTGAGTCACTGCTTTGCTAACGGCTCCTGGTAAACTGTTCATTCAGCAATTGTTTCTGGAGCACATGCTGCACACCCAGAGGCACTGAGATCTCAGAGGGGAAAAGGCAGAAATGACCCTTCTCTGTGAAGCACATGCTCCTGCAGAAGCAGACAGTCCACGCACAGTGAGACACAGCTCAGACGACTTTGGAGTTACGACAGTCACTAAGAAAACAGAAAAAGGTCAAGTGCTGGAGAGCTGCAGGGGTCGGGCTGAGGTTGGGGTGGGAGGCAACTCTCTGCAGAGGAGGTCAGGGAACGCCGATCTAAGGAGGCTCAGACGATGACAGGTGCCACCTCTGCTCTCCCACCTGCTCAGCCGCACCCACCTTCCAGCTGCTCCTCAAATGCTCCAAGTTCCTGCCTCGTGACCTGTGCTCTCGCCACTTGCTCTGCCTGGATTTCTGGCTCTCACACCACCGCATGGCTGCCTCCTCTTTGCCATTTGGGACTTAGTGTCACCTCCTCAGGGAAGCCTTCCCTGACCTCCTCACCAAATAGTCTTTCCCCACCCCCAACATCCTCTCTCACCTCCTCTGTTTTGTTTCCTTTACGGCGCTTTTTATGACCTGCATTTTTTTCACTTGTGGCTTTATTTATTTGTTTATTGTCTATCCGGACCCCTAGAATTTAAGCCACATGGGATGACAACCTCATCTCTCCTTTTACTACGGAACTCCTGGTGCTGGGCTGGGTGTGTCCCACACTGGGGATGCTCAGCAGGTCTCAGCTGGACAGATGACCCAATGCACACCACACGTGTGGGGCTGCCGGCAGATGTCACGAGCAGACGCTGGACCCAGACAGATTTCCTTCTAACGGACGGCTTAGGTCAGGGGGTCTGTGGGTGGGTAGAGGGCAGCGAGTGGATGAGTCTGGAAAGTTAGACCACCAGTCACATTCTCCCTCTGCCGGGGGACAGTGTGAGCCGGGACAGGTAATGCTATTAGGAGCCTGCCATTAGAAATGGCAACAAAACCCAAATAACAAGGACCAGCAGACAGCCAGACCTCAGAGGGTATGCAGCGCTTCACACGAGCCAGTTAGGAGCCAGTGAGCCCCCGAGCCCCCTGTGAGGTGCTGAGCAGGGCTGCCAGGAACAAGGGCTGCCAGCTGGCATCTATGATGACATGAGATTATCTGTGCTTGGGTTTAAAAAGACAGTCAGGACCTCACTGAGAGCTCGGTGTTCCCTTGGACAAGGCTGTTCTAGAATAAAGCCTGCTAGAGGTTCCCAGAGGTGGATGTGACTGAGAAGACAGTCCCCATTGGGTTCTAGATTCCTAGAGGAAAAGGGCCCATGCTTGCTGGGGGGCGGCGGGGAGAAGTGAGCTGTCCTGGCCGAGCGCGGTCACAGCTGGAGGTGTGCTTCTGACTGGGCTCAGTTCCAGGGCTCACGAGACCCCTTAAGGAGATTGTTGGTCCTGGAGATGGATATGTTACAAGACCATAGCGTGACGCAGCTTAGCAAAGGAGCAACTTAGATATTTGCATACTTGATGCTAACGGGAGCCACAAAGAACGCACCTCTGAAACACTCGCCAACAAAAGGAACTAAATATACCCATTAGAGTCTCCATCTTCTTCCAATTTCATATCACAATAAAATGTCAAAAGAAATAAAAAGGAGCAGGTTTCTGATATTATTACTTTGAACTTTTCTTAGCTGTACTCCCTTGAAGCATGACATTTACTGGAAAAGGAAGAGAAGAGAAGGGGTCATGCAGAGTGTGTTGTTAATTATCTTTATCTGCGGGGTTTTCACTCCTGTTCTTTTCTGGGAGTCCGGGCTCTGTCTGCTTCCCTTCTGCCACACAGCAGACCACTCTGAGACTGAGAAGCTCCGACAGCCATGTGATCTCGCTCCTGGTTTTGTTGGTCAGATGTTCCAGAAGGACTCAGTTGGGGGTGTCTCTGTGGGTGGAGTTGGCTGCGGCACTCGAGTCTGAGCCCCATGCCCTGGTGTCCCTTGTCTGTGCTCTCTCCACATCACTGCAGCCCCAGCTCTCCCCTATGTCTTGGGCTTCTCACACTGTGGGCTTGCAGGGTGGTCAGCTCCAGCACATGGCGTCTGGTCCCCCGCCCCCACAAGAACCCCAAAGTGAGTCTTCCAAAGGCCCAGGCACAGCTGCAAGGCTTCCAATGTCTCTTGTGCTGCGTGCCACCAGCAGGTGAGTCCCCAGGGCTTTCCCAGGCCCAAGGGCAGGGACCAGACTCCACATCTCAATGGGATTTGTGTCCATTTGTGATCTACCCCAGGGGGGAGGGCTCCTTCCCACTGCAGAGGGACAGTGCCCTAAGAAGACAGCTCCCACTGGTTCCCTAGAGACTTTGAAAAAATGGCCCATCCTTCCTGAGGGGCAGAGGCTGGGCTACCCCTCACATGCCACCTCTCAGACACATGCCACCTCTGGGAGCCAATGGGAGCTGACCTCTCAGTCACACGTCATCTCCATGCCTCTCCTCTCAGAAGTTATTCTCCAGCTTTGAGGACAGGTTTGCATCTCTGGCCCTCTAGGTGGCCAGCACCCCTCTGTGATCTGCTGGGAGCTCCAGCCAGTAACCAGCCTGCTGTGCTTCCCCCCAGGAATCATGCCCAGGGGACTTGCCCCACTCCAGCCTGCTCCAGCCCTGCTTGGAGCTCTGGTTTTGGCAGGTCCAGGAGATGTTAGGATGGTCCTGCTCCTGCGAGAGCTGCATGCTGACCACAGTGGTGACACCGGGGCAGGGGGACACATCAGAGAACTCAGGAGCTGGCTCTGCCTCAGTGCCTCCCTTAAAATAGGAGAAAAGTGCTCCTTCTAGAACATCTGGAGAGGTTTAAACTGTACTTTATTATGTCTCCCACCAAGACCCCAGCCTCATCCAGAGGAATGGAAATCATCAAGTCGAAGGTATATCTGTTCCCCAGTGTTCATCGCAGCACTCTTTACAATAGCCAAGAGCTGGAACCAGCCCAAATGTCCATCATCGGATGAGTGGATACGGAAAATGTGGTACATCTACACAATGGAATACTACTCAGCTATAAAAATGAATGAAATACTGCCATTTGCAACAACATGGATGGACCTTGAGAGAATTATATTAAGTGAAACAAGTCAGGCACAGAAAGAGAAATACCACATGTTCTCACTTATTGGTGGGAGCTAAAAATTAATATATAAATTCACACACACACACACACACACACACACACAAAACCGGGCGGGGGGAAGAAGATATAACAACTACAATTACTTGAAGTTGATACGACAAGCAAACAGAAAGGACATTGTTGGGCGGGAGGGAGGAGAGGGAGGAGGGAGGGAGGTTTTGGTGATAGGGAGCAATAATCAGCCACATTGTATATCGACAAAATAAAATTTAAAAAAAAAAAAAAAAAAAAGACCCCAGCCTCATGCTGGGGAGGAGGCAGAGGTGGAAGGAAAGCTGCCAGCTCACTCTCCCCAGCCGTCGCCCCCTTGGCCAGTGCCCAGATTGGCTTTCTCTCACTGTTCCTTGGAGCCTGTATCATATTGTCCCACAGCCACATCCAGACTCACGCCTGGAGAGACGGCACAGCAGACCTAGGGCTTGAGCACCATTCAGCGTGCAGATCCCACAGTCAACACAGACACACACCTCTCCCAGAAAACCAAATGGGCCAAGTGTTTCAGCCCCAGAATATTAAATGTTGCCTCTCCCCAAGGGAGTGGGTCACTCTGGAAGGAACAAGACATGATGATATTGAGGCCTATCCCTGGGGTGCATCACACAGAGCCAAACCTTCACCCCAATCTATTCACTCATGGCCTTGCAATTAACACCTACGAGTCACCTGGAAATACCACAGGAAAGAGGGACTCCACTCCTGCCATCGAGGGGCTTGGAGTCCAGTGGGGGAATCAGGTAGGAAGACAGTTGATTTAAATAGTGTGACAAGGGCCACAGGGGCCCTATCCATGGGCTTTTGAGCACTAAGAAGGGCACCTGCTCTGTCCCAAGGGGCTCGGGCATAGTATCTAAACTGAGCCCCAAAGGCTGAGTACAGGGGGATCCAGGAGGGGGCACATATCCTAGGATGGCTGAGGAGCAGCACAGGCCTAGGCCTGACATCTCTAGGGTGGGGTCTGCTCAGCAAGGGAGCAGCAGCTCAGGGTGTCTGGAGCTCAGAGTGTGGGGTGGGCAGGCAGGGAGGGGAGTAATGTTGGGGGCGATGGTCTGGGCCAGGAACTGGGCACTTAGGTCCAAGCCTTGTCTAGGCTAGTAATGATCTAGGTGACTTGATTTTAATTCTTTTCCATTTGATGGAGCCTGTATTTATAGAGGGTTTGAAGCCCATTCAGCCTCTGCCCTTCAGTTAGCAGAACCTGCCTCCCTCCCTCCAGGCTCTGCTCCCAGAAGGATCAAAAGAAATAATGTAGGGAAAGGTCCTATGAAATGGCCCAGCACGAAGGTGAAGGAGGGAAGGCCGCCTGCCATTTCCACCCAAGGCCTGACCAGGGTGCCCAGGACCCCCTGGGCCTCCCCAAGCTGCCCCCACCCCCCTTTACGATTCTCTGTCATGCTCCTCTCCACCACCTGTCGTGCACAATGACAGCAGAGGCCCCGTGCCCTGATGCTGGCTGGCTTCCAGTCCCCACATCCCTTTTGCTTTTCCTTTTTCAAATCAAGACCCCCCCTGTGCAGCCAGCTCCTCCCCGGCTCCACTTGGGGCCGTTTCGCGTGGGTTGGGCCACAGCCGTTTGATCTCTATGAGTGAATCAATTTAGCTGATTCATCTCTCATGTTTAATTTTTGTGTTAACATAACAAGGTCATGCAACTGAACGTGGGAAGCCAGGGACGGAATTTATCATTTATAAGTGGCAGCTATGGTTTAAAAAAAAAGTTTCTGAAGAAAACTGGTTGGAGAGGCAAGTCCTCAGATGAAGGTTTTCTCTTATGAGGCTGGAAAGCTTTCAGCTTGATTTAAGCATAAAATCAAAGCTATGGGCATTTAACCACCTCTGTTTAAAAGTCAGGATTGACTTATAAATAAGACCGCAGCTTGGGCGAAAAGATCCCGCAGAATAAATGTATCACCCCGGCTGTATTGATAGGAAAGGACAGGAACACTTTAAATAGATCTGGGAGGACAGAGAGATTTCTGTGCCAGTGGACTTCCCAGAATCAACGTCCTGTTCGTGTTACTCTACAGAACGAAGCCCCTTTGTCGCCCATCTGTCCTCTGATGCTTTAGGGAAGCGACGTTTGTGGGTTTTCTCAGCCTCCTCCTGGCTCGTGGAGCAGGCCCAGACTCACTGCGTCTGGTCTCCCTACACCGCTGGGTCAACAGAGGGAGGTCCGTTCTTTTCCTGGTTGGGCCTGACCCTTGGGTTCTGGGGAGTTGCCTGCTTATTTGGAAGTGGCTCAGGTCTTGCCGTTTGAGGGTCAACACTTGAGATCCAAAGCAGTGGCACCAAGAACAGACCCCAGGGTTTGCACGTGGATTAGGCAATGACCCTTGCGTGGCCTTAGAAACTCGCTCCTGCTTGGGGCCTCGGTTTTCCCTATGGGAATATAACCCCGAGCTGAATGCTGCTGCTCCATAATTTCTTTAATTGCTTCCATAGTATCTTTACAATGAAGCAATGCTAAGCTAAGGCTGGAAGGACACAGAAGTATTAGGCCCTGGAGGTGAGATCCAGCAGAGATGAGTCCCAAGAGCTGTTCTCAGACCAGGGCAGGAGGACAAAACTGCCGCCACCTGGGGCATCGGCTCAGACACCCCACGACCCAAGAACAGAGGATGAGGACTTGCCTCTCTCCCTTGCTGAAGCCACTTTGCAAAGAGTCCCCTGAGAAGGACCAGGCAGAAGAAGGCTGGTATTTAAAGGTTCTGGAGTGGGAGAGAGGGTTGTTATGGCAACAAATTGCTCTGACTCTCTGAAGAGGCTCAGCCCCAGTGAAACAGGGAGGTTTAGGAGATGCAGAGGGTAATATTTCAGAAAAAGCTCTAACCAGACAGGAATCGCACATCTGCATGTAGCTGGACTGTCTGGTGGGCTGAGAGGGAGGAATGTGAGTGTTTACAGCAGTACCTTGTGGGTACTGGCAGGAGGTGGGAGTCTTGGCCCCCTAGACGCACACAAACAAATCCAGTGCAGCCCTGGCCTCGTGCTGGCCTCCCGTGGGGCCGTGGGGTCAGGCTGGAGTGCTGTGGCTGTGCCATCCCAACTCCCGGGGTGAGGAGGGGACAGGATGCAGGAGGTAGGGCCGGACAGTGGTTAGAGCTGGGCTCCATCCTTCACTGGATTTCACATTCCTGAAACTTCCCAGCTGCCACTATCTAAGAAAAAGAAATAGGAGGAGTGGCCATACCTCCCTCCCTTGTAGGGTTACCGAGAACACGGAGGGATAAAAGCCTTTGCGCGTTTCATGGGTACAGGGTCTTCTTTTGGTGTAATAAAAATGTTCTGGAACTTGATAGAGGTGGTGGTGGCTGCACATGGCTGTGAATGTACTACATGCCACTGGTCTGCACACTTGAGAATGGTTCATTTTGTGACACGTGATTTCACCTCGAGATAAAAATGAAAACTGAGAGCCCTGAGTGCCCACCCTGGACTGCTGGCTCCCCTGGCCTTTCTGCTCTGGAGTCCCTCCGCTGGGGTCCTTCTCTCCTCCTGAAGTCCCACAGCCGGTCGTGTTTCTCAAGGCCACCGAGAGTCACAGTCTCTGGATCTTAAGCAGCAAATCCAGGATGCCAGCTTCCCCATGCTAACGCTTTACTGGGGTGACTCGGCAATCCTCAGGACTGCCCCACAATGCAGTGTCAGCACTGTCCCCGTCCTAACGGCACATCTGGGGGACCAGGGGTACTCAACCTGGGCAGACCCTTCCCAGAATCTGCTCAGTGCACCCCCACGCAACACCAGTGCAGCCACCGGCCCACCACAGTCACCTGTGGCCACACAGACCCAAAGCAAATCGGCCGAATGTGTCCAATTCCCTGTGATTGTACCAAGGAGGGTTGGCTTGTCCATCATCTCTCCCCGACTGTGCCTCCTTAACGCTTTGGCAATGACTTTGCTTCCTGGCTTGGTCTGGCCTTGGTTCTGGCCATGCCCAGGAGGAGGGCACAGGAGGCAGATCCAGGCCCAGCCTTCAGGGTGGCCTCAGATGGTCCATTGGCACCAGGATCATCAGGGAGTAAAGGTCTGAGGGAGCTTAACAGATTCCAGGGGAGGGGAACAGAGAAAGGAGGCGAGTAAGAAAACTTTAAAGAAAAAAGGAACAACCAAGAGGGAGGAGGAGGGAGGAAACAGAGGGAAGGACACGTGGTGGCCACAGTGTGGGTGGCCGTAGCCTCCCGCAGGACAGCCCCCGCCTGCCTCGTCTGGTCCCCCGCGAGGCTCCCGGCAGCCTGTCCGCTCAGCTCCTCCGGGTCTCATTGCTCTCAGCTGGTGCACAAGCAGCCTGGGACGCACGTCAGTGTTAACAGACTTGGCAGCAGCCACCTGGGGAGGGCCCTCGCTGCTGTCCCAGGCTCTGGAGACAGCACAGCGAGCAGGACAGACCCAGCCCTGCCTCGTGGCTCTGCCATCTGGTGCAAAGAAGGCTGCGTGGGTTCCTGGGGCTGGTGTGATACATTAACCCAGACTGGGGGGCTTGAAATGACAGGCAGTTATTGGCTCATAATACAGGAGGGCACAAGTCCCAAATCAAGGTGTCAGTGAGACCATTTTGCTCTGAACGCTCTGGCACAACACCCTTTCTTGTCTTTTCCAGCTTCCAGTGGCTCCAGGCATCCCTTGGTTTGTGGCTGCGTCACTCCCATCTCTGCCTCTGTCATACCCTGGCCTTCTCCCTGTGTCTCTGCATCTGTGTCTTCCCATGACCTTCTGCTCTCTGTGTGTCTGTGTCCAAATTTTCTCTTCTTATAAGAACACGAGTCATTGGATTAGGGCCCGTCCTGATGACCTCATCTTAACTTGTTACATCTGCAGAGATTCTATTTGCAAATAAGGTCACATTCATAGGTTCTGAGGGTTGGGACTTAAATATTTCTTTTGGGGGGACACATTGTAACCCACAACACAGGCCTTCAGCAAAGAATAACAAATAATAAAAAACACAAATAGGAGACTGAGAGAAGCAAAATGAGTCAAGACAGTTGGGGGATGGATTGTCCAACTGAACAACAACTTCTGAGGAGTGTGAGAGGTCCTGGGAGGACGGCGTATTTATCTGTGACCTGAAGGACAGGTGGGAGTTGGCTGCATGGAGGAGCAGGGCGAGCTTCCTAGGGGGAGGGGAGGGCACGTGCCAAGGCCCTGCGGTAGGAGGAGGGGCCAGTGCAGCACAGCTGCGAGCTCCAGGGGAAGGGGCACGGGTGGGAGGATATACGTGGGGCCAGAGGTGTGGACAGAGGTCGGATCTGGCCATGCAGAGTGGGGAGTTGGGCATTCATCTTAAACAAAAGTAAATGGGAAGAACGCCATTGTTGGCTTGGCCTCCTTGACATAGACCAAATTAGAGTGCTTAAACCAGAGAGGTCTATTTGTCTTTTATGTAAGAGCTCTGGCAGGTAGGTGCCTGGCGGCTCAAGGTAACTGTGCTCCAAGGGGCCTCCTGGAGACCCAGGTTCCTCCCAGCCCATTGCCAGACACCCCGGCGGCCCGCACTGTCCTGGTGGGGCTTGCTGGAAGTGGGCCAACCCCGCCTGTCCGTGCTCTGGCTGGCCTCAGGGAGGAAGGAAGCAGGGGGTGAGTGGGTTCCTCTGGAGGAGTGACCTGAATGTGCTCACGTGCCTTCTCCCAGGGCCAGAGCTGGACCACCCTCCACATAAAGGAGGCAGGGGCTGTAGTCACGTGTCAGCTCACGCAGCGGAGCGTGCAACTGCTGGAGCAAAGAGGGGAGAGTGGATATGAGGAGCAGCACAGTCACTGAGACCCGGAGGCAGGAGGGTCATGGGGGAGTGGGGTGGGGGCAGAGGGACGGCCAGTGGGTCACCTGAAACCTCCCATTGGTGGCCATTTGGAGAGAAGGGTTTGGGGATGAGGGATGGTCCTAGAATGGATGCAGGGAGACCATTGAAGGGGCCATCGCAGAAAAGCAGGGAGGGGGCGCTGACTAAGTCCAGACACAGATGGAGGGAAATGGTCAGATCTGAGCACCCTCGAGGGGGGTGCCCACAGACTCAGGCCATAGACGGAGGGGAAGAAGAGGTATCCAGGATAATGCTGGGTCTCTGGCTGAGGGTCCCTGGGAGGGGCCCCGACCAGGACAGATGTGAGTGAAGGGCACAGCTTTGGGGCCCCTTGGTGTCCGGCCAGTGAGGAAGCTCATGGAATCTGCACCTCCCTCCTCTGGGCTGAGGCTTCGGGAGCCTTTGAACACCCAGCCCCGCCCTTTGAGTCGCCCTGTCTTCCCAAAAGCATCCGGTCAGTGGATTTGATTCATGACTACCTCCAGCCTCCCAGCTCCCTTGGGACACAAAGGAAACAAGGACTGGTGGGCAAGAATGCCCCCTTTTTTGGATTTGGGGTGAATCTCTGGAGCTGGGGCTTCCACCCTCATGGGCCCATCTTTGCTGTTAAGCGTGTTCAATTGCTTGGTGTCGAGGACCAGAGCATGCCAAGGCTCATCCCAGCCAAGGACGGCTGCCTGAAGCCTCAAACAGGAGGTTTGCTGCCCTCCCGCAAGCGAGGCACGCTGCCACCACGGGGCTTCCCAGAAAGCTGCCCGGAGCAGGGGACCAAGAGCTGACAAGCTGCTCTGAGACTTCTCTTTTATCTCCCCGCAAAGATCCATTCGGGCTCATCGATCAAAAGAAACACAGCAGCGAGCTAGAAAAACCCAATAACTGGAGTGTGGCAGGCTGCAAATGAATCCTTGTCCACTTCCCTTCTCAGGCGCCGGCAGCATAATTAGGTTATTCCCGGGAGACAGACTCCTGCACGAAGATGCAACGGAGGAAGGCTGCCCAGCGTGCTGCGGGGAACAGGCGCCGTGTCCCGAGGCAAACTCTGGGATGCAGCGGACACACTTTCCCTGCTGTTTGTTCTCCCAGGAGCTCAGAGTGGGTGGGGTCTGGTGGCTGCAGGTTTGGGGACCTCGGCTGCCTCTATTCTGTCCCCACACCCAGCCACCTGGGGTGCTGCCTGTGGAGGCTTCTGGGCTCGTGTTCCTGGACATCAGCAGGCAGGAGCTGGGGTAACCGGTGTCACAGCAAGCAGCCATAATGCTCTGAGGGCACGTTCATTGATCAAAAGAAACAGAAGTGAGTTAGAAAAATCCTTGCCTACCAATCCTTGTCCTTGAGCACAAGGGCAGAGTGGAGGCCTTGGTGACCGGAAGGGGCAGGACTGCTAAGCTGGTGGGAGGCCAGCCAGCTGCTGTCATGGCCAGCTGACCAGCACTTCCTTGGTTCCAGTGGCAAGTGGCATTCTGGCCCAGGCTCAGCACCACTCTGCCAGAATGTCAGAGCAGGGTCCTTGAGTCCGTTATAGCTGGTGACATCTGTGTTGAGTGAAGACATTAGTGGGCACAGGCCTTCCTCTGGGTCAGGTTCAAAAGGGACAACTCTGATGAAACAGCTCGGGTTATGCCCTTGTGATAGTTTAAAAGCTAACGAGGGGCCTCTAGGATTCTTACAGCAACTGTGGGTGATTTACTGCTGCAACGTTCAGACCCTGAGTCTGCAGATCCACCAAAATCTCCTCACTTCTTCCCTGCCACCCCATACTTTTGACTTCTCTAACCTCTGTGATGGTTCAGCCTCTGCTATCCTTCCACCTCCCCAGCCACTTTTCTCAGCCTCTGTTGCTGGCTTCTCTTCCACCCTGAGTCTAAATGCAGGAGACATTCAAGACTGGGGCCTGGAGCCTCTTGTCTCTATGCACATCCTTGCCTTAGGGGACTTTGTCCATGACCGTGGTTTAAACATTTATAGGCTGATAGTTCCTGAATTGACACCCCCAGCCTCAATGTCCAGATTAATCCATCCAGTTGTCTATAGGACATCTTCCCTTGAAGGTCTCACAGGCTTCTCAAGCTCACCAGGCTCAGAACTAAATGTTCCAAGCTTAGACAGCCCCACTCTCCCTGTCTCATGTAACGACAGACACTGGGATTCCCCTGAGGCTACAGCCAAAAGCCAAGTCACGCTTCCCCATCCCTCTTTCTCACCTCCCACGTCCAGTCCTTTCCACCCCTATGCAGTGAAGGATTAGCTCAGCAGGTCTGGGTTTTTCAAACCCTGTGTGTTGCAAAGAAAGGTACGGCCCTTGACCAGGCCCTGGGAGATAACTCCTGAGCCCTCAGAATGTCCTGTCTGGTAGGAGGGTCTTTGTATACCTGGGGCCTCAGTTTACATGGGTGGTCTATAAAAACAGTGCGATTGATGATGGTGTCCTTAGGCCACTCAGTGTCAGTCTGACCTCTGGAGGGGCAGAACACTGAGTCATTATGTCAGTCATGTGGGTGCTTCGTGCTGCATGACTGGGCCCAGTAAAAACCCTGGATGCCAGGGCTTGGGTGAGATTCCCTGGCTGGCAGTGTTTCATGTGTGTTGCCACACAACATTGCTGCAAGAATCAAGCACCATCCACACAGCTCCACAGGGGAGATGCTGGATGCTCTGCGCCTGGCCTCTGCTGGCTGCTGCCCTGTGAGCCTCGTCCCTTTGTTGATTGTAGTCTGTGCTCTTTCACTGTAATAAAGCATGGCTGTGAGTATGATGGATTTCCTGAGTTCTGTGAGTCCTTAAAACAAATCATTGAACCTCATGGTGATCTTGGGGATCCTCGAGAGCACCTCCAAAGCATTCCTCTGTTCTGCCTGCATCTCCCTGCCCAACAAGTCTCAGCCATCACCATCTCTGGTCTGCACGTTACAGGCACCTGTTTCCTGGTCTGCACATGGGCAGGTGCCTGCTTCCTGGTCTGCACGTGGGTGAGCGCCTGCCTCCTGGTCTGCATGGTACCTGCTTCCTGGTGTACACGTGGTGGGCGCCTGCTTCCTCTGCAGAGTGGTGGCCACGGCCTTTCCACATCACTCCCCTGCTTACGCTCTTCAATGGTTTTCCATTGCTCCTGAGGAGACAGTCGAGTTCTGCCACACGGACCTTGATTTCTGGGCATTAATTTGTGCAGCACATTCCTTGCTCAGTGTGGCCCACTCACCGAGCTTCCTTTGCGGTCCATGTGACTTTCCTGGGGCTGTCATAATACATTTCCACAGACCAGGTGGCTAAAACAATAGAAATTTATTCTCTCATAGCTCTGGAGGCCAAAAGTTCAAAGTGACCACAGAACTTCCAAAGTCTCCCTCCAAAGGCTCTAGGGGAGGATTTGTCCTGACCACTTCCAGCTCCTGGTGGCTCTGGGTGCTCCTGGGCTTGTGGCTGCACGACTCTGTCTCTGCCCCCGTCACGACTTGGCTTTCTCCTCTCTGTGTGTCCTCTCCTCTTCTTATAAAGACACTAGTCAAAATAGCTAGGGCCCATCCTAATTTTTTCATCTTCATCTTGACTTATCACATCTGCAAAGACCCTATTTCCTAAGGTCGGCTTCTGAGGTTTCAGGAGTTTTGGGGGGCACTACTCAACCTGCTGCACTGTCCTTGGATATGTCATGCTGTAGTCCAGCCCTGGGCTCCTGCCACCCAGGCCCCCTGTGTCCTGCCTCTCTCTTTGCACGACTGTCTCCTCCTTATTCTGCAATTTGGGCCTCTGTGTCTCCTCCTCCGAGGGGCCTCCCTGGCCACCTCATCGTGGCAGGCTCTCCTGATCTCCATCTCTACACTGATTCCGTCGAGTGTCTGTTCCACTAAGGGCTCTTTGCTTCCCGCCTCCCTGCTGGACTGTCCCGTCTGTGAGAGGCCATGTACGCTTCTGCCTTTGAGCGAGTCTCTGGACCCAAAGTGCTTAAGCTCAAAATCAGCATCTTCCCCAGTCCCACGGAACCCTGCAAGTACCTCTGTCTCTAAAGAGCCAACACTTCTTGTGTTCATTTGCAAATGATTAACGCACGTGAGTCCTTCCGACGGTATCTGGAATGTGGTGAGGACTGAACAGACATCTGCTGTTCCCAGAGCCAGGGCCACGTCTCCTCTGTCAGGGGCTGATCTGCAGACAGCCAGGCCCACACTACGCATTTCTAGACATTTGCAAAAGGGAAGTCACGTGGGGAGGTCAGGCGGCTCCAAGGAAGTGAAACCTGCTGAGGGCTCCTGGTCACCCAGCTCTGTCACAGCCGTGTCTCACTCAGGCTCCTCTCCTTCCCACGGGCCCCCACGTTCTGCTCGTCCCCACCCTCAGCAGGAGCCACAAAAAGTGGGACGTGCCCCCTTCTCAGCTTCTCCTGGAACCGGCTGACCACAGAAGGACATGTTGCTGTCAGGCCCTGGCTGTCCCCTCTTCTTGCTGGCCCATTTGAATATTCTACTCACCTCTCCTATAAAGGAAGGACCTTCCTCCGTTCAGTTGTGAGACACACATTTCGGAGATCAGAGCATTCTGCCTATTGCAACAGCTTTAAATGAAGGTCTCTCCCTACCTACCTCCAGAATAATTTTGCTCTGACAAACCACAGTCAAAAACCAGATAGACAAGCTGGCGGTGGGGTGTGGCTGAGGGTCAGAGCCCAGCTGAGAAGAGGAGGAGGTCACCCTGACCCCCAGATCCCAGGTCCTGCAGGAAGGATCTGTGTGGAGCCTGGAAACGTTCCCTGCCTCTCTGAGGCTTCCAGTCTGATGCTGGTGCTTAGACCTCAGCTGTGGGCAGGGAGGGAGCCAACCTGGCCGACTGGCCTCTGACCAGAGGGCCAGGGATGTATGTCCTACACAGGCTTGTTCTGATGCCAGTGAGTGACATTTTCTGCAATCTGTCCGCACTGCACTGGGGTCTGCTGGACTATTAAAGGAGACAGACCTGAGAAATGCCTGCACTGAGGTCACCTGACACACACTGGGGGCCTGAGGAACCTATCAGCCACAAGCATGTGTAACATGAGGCTGAGCAGAGTCGGGGGTGTGGCCGGGGTCTCATGCAGGCGCATCCCAAATCCAGGCAGGGTGTGGGATGAGGGCTAAGGTCCCACCCAAGTGGCGGGCTTCCTGCAGCCCCCGGGCCAGTGGCTGTCACACCTCTTTTCTCTGTGGGTTTGCAACTCTGGGTCTAGGGTCCGAAATCCCAGAGGCTGGAACTCTTGGCTTCCTACCCCTCTCATACCCTGACAAACCATGTCCTTTCACAAAGAGGTGAGAACGTTTCCCCGGACTTCTCTTGGGCAGCCTCCTTCAGGGGTGGGCACGGGAGCTCAGCCATGGGAGAGGCATGTCCAGCCGCCAGCGGCTTCTGGAATGCCCCATCTGCACCCCTCCAGGAACCACATCCCTTTGCTGGGATTGGGAGATGGAAAATATGACACCAAGACTAATGGTTCCATTTTCTCTTTTCCCTTCATTGCCTCCGGCATGTGAGATGATTTCTGTTTGGGGGCTGGGCCGGCTGGCTGGGCCGAGGGGCTGGCGGTGCAGCAGAGCGGGGCATGTGGTGACTTTCTTCATTGTGTCTCCCCCACTCTTGGCAGCTCCTTTCTCTGATCCTTCTCAGTCTTCCAGGCAAGGCTGGAATGAATCTTTCCTGACTCCCCCAGTTAGAGTGAATCAGTCTTTTCTCTGTTTCTGCAGATTTTCAAGAATGAACAACTGTCTTTGTACAAAGTGCAAACAGATGTCCTTGTCTTTTCTACCAGACCCAGGCGCTCCTTGAGGAGAGGGTGGGGCTGCACTTTAGTGGCTCTGCCTCCCCCCACCCTTAGCAGGGTGTGTGTGGTGTGGATTTGTGGGGGCAGAAAGGAGAGACCAAAGGAAGCCATGCATGCAGACATGCACAGAGCGAGCCAGCACGGGACTATTCTAAGTCTCTCTGTGCACTCGCACATTGTATATTGTGCATACATAGTGTACACATTATATATTATATACATACACACACATATACATATCCAACACATCTAATGTATCATGTCTATTGTAAGGCAGAGAATGTAGTAAAGGAATACTATATATCATGAGTACATAAAATGGTCACATTTATGTGCTTAGACTCAAGAAGTACCTTCTGAATAGAATGAATGAGAAAAAGTGGGTATTGACATTGGGACGAGATGCTGGGAAGGTGATAAAACATACACTGTGGGTAAACTGCTATCGCTTTGTTGACTTCCTCTGTTGCTGATGGATTGCTCCGGAGGTCACAGAACTCGTGATAAATCACTGGGGCTTGTGACTCACCAGGGCTGGGTTTGGCAGCAGCTGGGGAAATAAGAACAACATAGAATGTTTGAAACAGCATCTGGACACGTGAGCAGGTGGAGTCCTCCCTAAGCGAGGCTCCGTCCATCCCCCAGTCGGGGGAGGACTGCTGCCTACCAGCCCCCAAGGACAACGAAATGGAAAAGCGGAGAGCGACGTCGCCCTGGATGCAGTAGGCTTGCTCCACCATCAGACTGCGGGGTTTGTGTCTGTCACTCAGAGCCACGTTCCACCTTCGCGCTTCTGGAATTGATCTTCCAAGAAGGACCACGGAACGGGCACCTCCTGTGCAGGTGGCACCTGAACAAGGAGGGGCTGTCCTGGTAGGAGTGATGACACTGTGTGCATGCTTGAACACGCACACACACGTACACAATCACACACCCACACCTTCACACTCACTCACACAGGCTCCTACTTACACATAGATGCACTCACGTACACACGCACACAAACTCCATACACATACACTCACACACAGACTCACGTAATATGCAAGAGTACTTCAGAAAGTTCATGGACAAACGGAATTAAAAGATAACACGAATATTTCCATGAACTTTTTGAAGACCTCTTTATACCCACTCACACATACACACCAACACAATATATACAAACTCACACACATGCACATAAACTCGCTCTCACAAACTCACACTTGCACACATGCACCCACGGGTGCACATGCGCCCACACACACTCCCACTGAGAATGTGATAACACGGTGCAGTGTTCTAAGGTCTCTCAGGACAGGACTTAGAAAGCAAAGAGAGACCAGGGAAGAGATGCCTCTACAGCCAATCAGCTGACCTCAGCAGGGTGATTCCCACGTTCCAAAACCAGGAGCAGAAATGCTGGAGCAAGGGAAATATGAGCATCCTCAGAAAAGCTCCCTAAAACCCAGGTGTTTGTGGGGCTTCATTCTTCCGGCTAAGGTTGTCTTCCCTGCCATGGCCAGGGAACGCGGTTCACTAAATATGTCCCATTTTTACCCTGGAAACTCATCCGCTCGCCATAAGTGCTTTTTCTGTCTCAGCCTTTGTGATGACAAGTTGAATTGATCCTGATGTGGAGGTAGGTGCTCTAATTTGTGCACCTGGTCCCATAGCATTGCTCCATCATGGATTCTGGAGCCTGTCCAGCCATGGGGATTAAGTCTTCACACTGATTAGATCACAGTCGGGACAGTGCAACCCTCATCCGGTGGAACACACATGAATGTCTGAATCACGTTGCTTCTGTTTCTACCCCAGTTGCCCTAACCCCAGCTGCACTTCAATTCCTACACTAACCTCCTTGAGCTAGTGCAGACCCCACAGTCAAGGCTCAGTCCTTCACAAAACCCCCCTCACTTCAGATGCTGGATGCACTTTGGGGAACCTGAGGCATCTCTCACTCTGGCTGACTGGCTACAAGTTCAGGGATTCCAATGACCCCCTCAGGTTTAATGATTTATTAGAATGACTCACAGAACTCAAAAAGTGCTATGCATATGATTACTGTTTTATTATGAAGGGTATATCCCAGTAACTTTCAAATGAAGAGACACAGAGGGCAAGGCCTACTAAAACTCCAAACACAAATATTCTGTGCCCTTTCCTTGCAGAATCAGGGTGGCCCACCCTCCTGGCACGTCAATGCATTCTCCAAGCTTTGGTGTCCAGAGTTTTTATTGGGGTTTTATTACGTGAGTACAGTTGATTGAATGGCCAGGTGACTAAACTCAGTCTCTATCTACCTTTCCTCCTTGGAGGTCAGGCTGGTATCATCTGACTCAAAGCCTCAACCCTCTAGTCACATGGTTGGTCTTTCTGGGAATTGCATCCAGAGTCATCTCATCTTATTAGCATAAACTCAAGAGTGATCCAAGAGGCTCATGAATAACAAAGACTCTCCAATTACTGAGGAAATTCCAAGGATGTATGGTCTCCCTCAGGAGCCAGGCACAAAGGCCAGTCAAATTCTTTACTATACAACACCTAGTGAGGAATATAACTAAGGAACACAATTATTTAATGTGGAAATAGCATTTGGAAACAGCATGCACAACATAAATGCCTGCCACATTGAATCAAACCAATTTTGCATTCAGCCTAATGTCCTCTCCCCCACAGCAGGACTATACATGCCTTGCAAGAGGTTGGTACTCTCATTGTGTCAACTCCAAATAGCAGGGAAGGACTCCAAACTCCCTTTCACAGCCCGGCAGGACGCCAGGGCCCATCCATTTGATACAAGAGGTGCTCAGTTTCCCTGGGTTCAGGTTTCGGGACTTGCCTCTGGGTTTCCAGCCACTCTCTGAGGTCTCAGTCCCCCTCCTCTGAGCTGTCCTTGGAGGAAAGTTACTGTTGCCAATTAGACCTATTTTTACCACTAATACATAGAAAATGAGACCATAAGGGGCTGGCTTATGCAAACCCAGAGGCTGGTCATGTTCAGTAGAGAGCACAGAGTATTTTTGAATATGCCTGGTGCATACAACTGGAAATCACCCTCTTAATTGAATGGTCATTAGATAGAGAAACTATAAAAGCCAAATCCCAGCCGAAGGCAGGGTGGTTGCTACTCACTTTCCTGGAGGCGACATGCACTTTGCTGGCTGAGGTGTGTCTACTCTACTTTGTCTCGAACTTACTTTCAGCAACCAACTGCTCATTCTCCTGAGCCAGCCTGCTCTCTGTACTGAACTTTTAAGCATGTTTTCTTGCTTTTGTGTTAGACTGGATGTCTGTACTGAACTTACTTTAGTGTTAGACTTGGTGTGGGCCCTGCTCAGTCTCTGGAGCACGCCGCACTCTCTCTGTGGAACCTGCATTTCTTATGTGTTATATTAAACTTGTTTTCACTTTCTACTGTGACTCTGCCCTTGAATTCCTTCCTGTGGCAGAGTCAAGAACTGGTAAGAGGACTGGGTGGGTTGAGGCCGGCTATCAGGCCCCCCGGACCCTACCTCTGATACCACATTGACCAGAACTCCTCCTGGGCCATTTGTATTTAGTATCACCACTTCCTTTAGTTGACAGTCTGAGGCTGAGTGGGAGTTACTATTTCCCCAAAGATAATCTCCTAACATTTGGTGAATACCTGCAAGAGTTGATGTAAGGGAAGGTTTAAGTAAGTCCATAGTGACACAATCATGGCAGAGACCCTGAGAAGAGTTATTGGAAGCATTTTCACTTTGCAGGGTCCTTCCTTCAGTACTTACATCTTCTCATGGCAGCCCTGACTTGGCCTTGGCCATTTGTTGTCCGTGCTCTCTGTCCCTTTCCCAAATCTATGGTGGTTCTTCTCAAAGAGCATGAACAACAACCACTGCAAAAAGCAGAGCTCAGAAAAAGCCATGACCTTTGGCAATTGAGAAGCACCCACGAAGTACAGATGAGTATGTCCCAGTGGGAATTAATTTAGGGTAGGGTCTTCACTGCCTCTGGAATAGCCCCTTCTGTCCCTGGAGATTTGCATGTGCTCACCCTCAGGTCTCTGAGTTCTCCTTCTAAATGCCATTCCATCGGGTCTCCTCTCTGAAGACCTCACGTGCACACCACCCACGCCATAACCTACTACCCTTCCTGTAACTTATTCTGCCTCGAAGCTCTCACCACTTTTATCTAACCCGTTTTCTGCTCATTTATGTGTTGTCAGTGTCCCTTATGAGCACATCGGCTCCATGAGAGCTTGCCTGCTTGCTTTCTTTATTGCTATGTCTCCTGCAGCTAATGCAGATACGTGCTGCTCAGAAACATTTGTCGATTGACATGGGACAAATAAGTCTTGAGTGTCCACTCCAGGGCAGGCAACATGCAGAGGCAGGAATTGACTTTCTGTGATGTCTTAAATCAGGGCTTGCTTAGAAAACATGGTGCGTGAGTGTATTCGTTCATTTCTCTTGTTTGTAACAGAATACTTGAAACTGGGTAATTTATAAAGAAATGGAATTTATTTCTTACAGTTTTGGAGGCTAGGAAGACCGAGGTCCAGGGAACACATCTGGTGAGGGCCTTCCTCCTGGTGGGATGACTCTCCACAGCAACTCAGGGTGTCACATGGTAAGAATAGGCTGAATAAGAGAGCTGACCTCACTCGCCCTCTTGATAAAGCCATCAGAACCACGCCCATTACTCCATGAATGGATCAATCCATTCACAAGGGCACAGTCCTCACAATCCAATCACCTTTTAAAGGCCCCACCTTTCAAATACAATAATTGGATTTCCCATCCTCCAAACACTGTGACAATAGGGGTCAAGTTTCCAACACATGGACTTTTGGGGGACACATTTGACCCATAGTGGTGAGTTTCCTGCCAAACTGGAGGTGCTGATTTTCCATGCTAAGAGACTGGAACTTTATTTTAACACTATTGGAAGCCTAAATGATATGGGTTAGGACTCCACAGTGCCAGTTGGATTGCTTTATTGGGGCTCTTTGAAGGATTAGACACTGTATGAGGGGAAACTAAAGATGTCACCCACTGAGACAATGAGAAAAACTTGTAAAAGATTCCATATCTGCGGTTGCAACTCAAGATGAAAAACATGCAAAAGTGAGATTTCCCAAATACTGATGCTAAGATACGTTTTATTTTTCACCTTTATAACTGACCTGAAGGAGGAAACCATCAATTGCATTTCCAAGGTCATGGATAAGCTTGAGACTGCTATGCAGTGAGGGGCAGTATCTTACTATGTCCTCACATGGTAGAGAGAGAGCACTGGTCTGTCCTCCCGATCTTATAAGGCCACTTATCCCACCACGGGGACCCCACCATCATGACCTCATCTAACCCTAATCACCTCCTAATACCCCACCTCCTAATACCATCCCGTTGGGGATTAGGGCTTCAGCATATGAATTTTGGGGGACACGATTCAGTCCGTATCGGGATATTTTGTTAAACGGAGAGCCCTCCACGTGGGAGTGGATGTTAGAAGTGGGAATGAGCGTCCACCCAAAACTCTGCACCCCTTCTTAATGTCATTTGGTGACAAAGCCAGCCCCAGCCTCCTTTCCACCATTGTCATCTTCCACATCCTAGGGCCTTTCCTTTCTCATAGTCCCTGCACCCAACCTCAGCCCTCCCCCCCTGCCCCTGTGCCTCCACCTGGACACAGGGCCTTGGCCCATGTTCATCATCCCTCCTGGGACAGTCTCTGTCCCTTCTCTGCCTAACCCTTTTCACCCTTCAGGTCCCGGCATGATTATGACGTCCTCCAGCACCTGCCTCACCATGTGCAGCCTCCCTCCATGGCCCCTGCATTCCCATTGTGTGACCTTGTGCTTGGCATGATCAGCCCGTCGCCCCTTCCTCCACTGGACTCCAAGCTCCGTGGAGACAGGACGTGTTGGGTTGTGTTTGTTTTAGCATTGTCCTCCAGGGTATCCCCAGGCCGGACACAGAGTGGAAGCCCACTGGGAAGCGCAGATGTGAGCAAAGCCTGGCAGAGAAACGGCTGGGGCCGAGGCCACCATCTTTACTGAGGGCGACATCTCATTAAGGGGCCATCGCTGATGACTCAAAACCCATCCCTTCGCAGGGAGGTTAGGGTTGTTTTTCTCCTAAAGTTTCGTCTCACGCTTGCTCACATCAAAATTCACACACCTTTTCTCTTGCTCTGTCCTATCACCTTGTGGAATCTCCCTGCTCTGTCCTATGGATTTGGAGCCTTCACTCTGGAGCAAACATTTAGAGTCATTTCCAAAAGGTGAAGAAATCACCACAAAGTGACTCATTTGGAAAATTTGTAAAATTGCAAATATACTTAGTCTGGGCAGTGATTCCTGGGACGGCTCATCGTAGACACTTCTCTATAGAGAGACTCCATGTTTTTTCTGCCTTCGATGCAATTCTCTATATATGACAACAAAGCTTTGCTTCAAGGACATTTTAATTCTTTTGTAATAACCTTTCTATAAAGCTTGGTTAAAAAAAAAACTCTGAAAATCTAAATTCTCTCCATTGATCTCTTCAAAAACATGTGGCCCTGAAAGGCTCTAGAAGCAAAACGAAACAAACCAAGACCCCCAGAGCCCAGATCTCGGTTTCTGAATACCGTTCCCAGTGACAGGGACCACGGCTCCATGGTGAAATGGCCGAGGTCAGGGCTGGGGCAGGAGGAGCGCAGGACCCGTGGATCACCCTGCTTTGCCAGAGGGGAAGGAGAGGACATGCTGAAGTGACACAGGGACCTGCTGAAGTGACACAGGGACCTGCTTGAAGGGATTTCCACTACCCACCAGAAAGAGTCATAGTGGTGACGAGTGATAAGACACTGAGATAAAAAGAAATCACATGTCCGTAGCGGTGCTCAAAAGGTTTGCAGTGGGGGTGGTGATGAACAGCTCTGTACAGAGAAAAGATGGCTGACTGGTGTGAGAGGAAGATGGCAGGAGAACGCCACTATTTTGCAGCCACTGCTGTAACACATGATGAGATCAAGGGCTGTCAACTGATGTTGAAATTGAGACAGGAAAGTGGCCAGGACACTTTGAGCCAGGTGAGGTCTGTGGAACTTATCGGGCCCAGAGAGACAGGAGCGTGGGGTTCCAATCACGTCCCCCTCCCCTGTGTCTGGCATAATTGCTAAATAGCACATTTTGTCAACTGTTTACAGACTAGTTGCAGCCCCAGTGGGTACAGACCGCCCACCTGTTATCACAAGCTATACAGTTTGACCCTTGCCCTTTCTCTCTGGCAGGGTTCCTGGAACAATGTGTAGCTGTATTAGTCCATTTGTGTTGCTATAACAAAAATACCTGAGACTGGGTAATTTATAAAGGACAGAGGTTTATTTGCTTTACGGTTCTGGGACAGCTGCATGTGGCACGGGCCTCAGGCTGCTTCTACTCATGGTGGAAAGCAGCAGGCAGCCGGCGGGTACAAGCAGATCACATGGCGAGAGGAAGCAAGAGAGAGGAGCTGCCAGGGTCCTTTAAATAATCAGGTCTCACGGGAACTAACAGAGCAGGAACTCACTCATTAATCCCCCCACCCAGGGAGAGCATTAATCCATTCATGAGGGATCTGCCCCATGACTCAAACAGCTTCCAACACTGTCACATTGGGGATCATATTTCTGCATGAGTTTTGGGGGGACAACACATGCAAACTCTGTCAGTAGCCATCAACAGCTCATGTTATTTCAGCGAACCAGTGTAAATTCTCAGCAAACAGCTTCGAAACTGCCCCTTTAAGATCGTCTTCTTTTCCTTTCAATATTACTGACCTCTTTTGTCCTCAGAAGCACATTTTCAAGGCAACTTGAATTTGTGTTTTCCCAGACTACAGTCCTAAACCTTGACCCAAATGAACTCTTTGTTTTATATTTTTGCCTCAGTTTCTTCTTTTAGGTCATTAAAACCTTTGGGTAGAAGTTGCTGGTTGTTATGGGCTGACTTGTGTCCCATCCCAAATTCACATGTTGAAGTCTTAACCCCTGGTACCTCAAATTTAACCATATTTAGAGATAGAGTCTTTACTGAAGTAACATAGTTAAAATGAGGTCATCTGGGTTGGCCCTAATCCAATCTGACTGGTGTCCTTATGAGAAGAGAGTACAAGACCAGACACACACAAAGGGACAACCACGTGAGGACACAGAGAGGAGACGGCATCTACAAGCCACGCAGAGAGGCCTCAGGAGGAACCAGCCCTGCTGACACCTTGATCTTGGACTTCCAGCCTCCAGGACTGTGAGAAAATAAAGGTCTTGTTTTAGCCGCCTGGCCTGTGGTACTTGTGGCAGCTGCCTTAGATGACTGATAAAGGATATTTGTGCCCCCGTGAAGCACCCCCTGCAGGCTGACTGTCATCTCCAACTGAAGAGGTGACTTTTGATGGAGAAATCAGGGGGTCACCATTCTGCCTGTAACGAAACACACTAGCCCTGTGTGCCTTGAAAAGTACTCAGTATCTGTCCAAAAACTCTTTGCATGAACTTAATTTTCAGGAAACAATCAGACAAATCCCAGTTATGGGGCATTCTACAGAAAGACTATTCTAGGTGCTTTAAAATGTCAATCATAAAACATAAACAAAATAAAATATAAAGGAAGGGAGCTGTTCTAGACTAAATTAGATGGAAGAGACATGCCAACAAAATGCGATGTGTGATGTTTGATAAGATCCTGGATTTCAAAAGGGAGGACATCAGGGGGCAGATCAGAAAAATTGAAATCTAGATTGTATATAAGATTAATATTATACCTTGCAAAAAGTAAAAATGATAAATTAAAGCCAGTGCATTTCTGGGTAGACCTGGCTACTCTTGTTCAGAACCTGTCTTCACACGCTGGGTAGGTGGAATTTGCATATGTGTTAATGACTTTATTGTTTATTTTAGGTTCTAGCAACCAGAGGTTACAGAGGTGAGAACTGACATCATTTACTCCCCTCGGTCTCCTTGGGAACGTGAGTCCCCAGGCGCTGCCGGGAAGGGCAGATCTCCAGGTGGTCACGACGTAACCTCTAGCTCGGTGGTTCCTCACTTTCACCCTTTGGGTCTCCCAAAGTTGGATTCTGCTGAGGTCCATTAATAGGCCTGCAGTCTCCCTCTGATGCAGGGGAGTCTTTCCTCCTCGCATTCAATGGGTATAGGTCAGTCCCCCTAACTGGGACCAGCAACCTAATTTGCAGGACTGCAGTGGACTGAATGTTTATGTCCCCCCAGAATTTGTATGTTGAAATCCTAACCCCCTAGATGACAGTATTGGAGATGGAGTCTTTGGGAAGTGATTAGGTCTTGAGGTGGAGCCCTTATAAAAGAGGCCCCAGAGAGCTGCCTCGCCCCTTCCATCATGTGAGGACACAGTGAGAAGGCGCCGTCTATGAACCAGGCAGTGGGTCCCCACCAGACACCGAATGTGCCACGCCATGATCTTGGACTTCCAGCCTCCATAAATGTGAGAAATAAATTTCTGTTGTTTATAAGCCACCCAGTTTTGGGCACTTGTCATAGTAACCAAAACAGTCTATGACTAGGGCCCCATGTAAAATGAAAATGCAGGCCCCTTGTTCAGTAATGTAAAGAATGTCGCGACGGCAACAGCAGAGCGTCAAGCATTTACCAATAGCAGGCTCAGCCCCTCCAAGCGCTGGGCCCGTACGACTGCTGCTAATGGAGCATCTCCACCCACGTCCCCTGGCTGCTGTCCCCTGTCGCTCTCCCCACACCTCCGTGAGGTAAGAAGCAAACTGCAGGGCCGTGAGGAGAGCACACAGCAACTCCGGTGTCTATCCATCTTCCCAGCTTTAAAGGTTTCAAGTGTGATAGAGAAAACTGAGTGACAAATGGCGAGAGAGAGAAAAGCCACTCATCCCTTAACAAATGCTGCTCTGGGACCCTCTGGAATCTCATGCAAGAAATATCAGTTAACCTTGTCCCTCTAAACACGGTATTAGCTACAGCCCTCCCCCAGGGAAATAAGAAAAGGCTTGAAGACAGCTCTCCCTGAATACTTAGTCAGATCTAGACCATCACCATTGTAGCAGCTGCAAACATGGCGAAAGCATATCACACAGAGGACGCTTGGTACATGAGGGAGGCGGAGGAAAGGAGAGAGGGGTGGCAGGTAGACTGCTGGCAATTTCGCTTCCTGAGATTTGCATGTCATGAATATTCAGATGCCCCCCCATCGTTCCTCCTCCCAGCCTGCACATTGCTCTAGACTAGAGGAGATGTGTGCCACGCTCGGCCACACTCCAAGACACACCCTGCGCTGTGTGTGTGACACGCTCGCACGTCGGCGCTGGGCTACCTGATGTGTGCACCTTACGAGAGCTGAAACGTGGCAGCCCTGGACAGGTGGCCATTTATTTTTGTCAGTAAGGGAACCTGTTCTTAAGTGAGTCCATGACAGGGGCTCAGATACTGACTAGGTGGATGCGGAACCCTCCCAGTGTGGGGTGTCTCTTAACAGATTTGCTCCTGATGCAAGTGTGTGTCTTTGACAGCATGTAGAGGAAACCAAGCAAAATGACTCAGACCCAGGATTAAAGAGGGGATGTTCATGAGGGCTGGAGCTTTGGGCTCAGTTAGAAGGCAAAAGCCAGGCTCCAGGCAGAGGACCACAGGAGGGGAAGGGAGCTGGTGCCAAGCGTCCCTGCTGGGAACAGCGGAGCCTGGGTACTTTTTCTTCTTTTATTTTGATAAGAACACTTAACATGAGATCTACCCTCGGAACAGATTTCTCACTGTACAATGCAGTGTTGTTACCTACAGGTGCAAGGCTGCACAGCAGATCTCTAGGACCTATTCGTCATGCAGAACTGGACCTCTATACCCATTAAACAGCAACACCCCACTTCCCCCACCCAGCTCCTGGCAACCACCATTCTGTTCTTCGCTTCTATGAGTTCGACTACTTTAGATACGTCATATCACAATAACCAAGATGTGGAAACCAACTAAATATCCATCAACAGATCAATGAATAAAAATAAAAGGGAATATTATTCAGCCTTGAAAAAGAAGGAAATCTTGCCATATGTGACAACATGGATGAATCTTGAAGACAACAGATCAATGAATAAAAATAAAAGGGAATATTATTCAGCCTTGAAAAAGAAGGACATCTTGCCATATGTGACAACATGGATGAATCTTGAAGACATTATGCCAAGTGACACAAGCCAGTCATAGAAGGACAGACACCTATGCAGGGGAGTCTGTGTGTCTGCAGTTACCTCCTGCATGGGTCCTTGAAAGACTGACCAGGTTTGGTTTATGCCCTGCTGGTGTGCACAAAAAATCTTAGCTTACAGAGAAGGGAGGGGCGTCAGCATACTGTCTAGGACACACGGCAGATAGACCATCACCAAAGTTTCCAGGAAACTCATCTTCTGCAAAAACTCTGTTCAGACGTTGATTCACGGGTGACGCCTTTGGAGACTTCTGTGGGTCTTTTGCCCAAGTCTGTGCTGAGTTGTGTGTACTCTAGCAGGGCTTCCCTGCTCAGAAGGTGAGGAGACCTGGCCTCAGTCCAGGCCACCTGCTTGCAAGAGGCTCTGGAGGCCAGAGCACCCAGAACAGTCTCCTTGGACTCTTGCATTATTTCTCTGGCACCTCAGGGGACTGATGACAGCCATCTTTCTTGGGAGAGGACAGGCAGGGAGTTGCAGGGCATCATCAGAGAGATAGTTACAAGCCAGGTGGAGGGCAAGGGGGTACCTGACATCAGTGCATCTTGCTCTTTTCGGTGATGTGGCTGAAATGAAAGTCGCAGGTACTGTAAACTGTGGTGTCAGGACATTTCCCCCAGACAAAAAATTAAAAGAGGGAGAGAGTCAACGTTCAGCAGCTCTTCATGCTGATGCTGACACAAACAGCAAGGCCTGGTGAACTGATTAGAGACGGATTTTCAATGGAGATGTGGAGTGTGGACTCATGGCGAGAAGAATACCCTTTCTTTAAGAGACTTTTATCGGTTCCAGATGATGTCACCACCGGTAGCTCCTCGGAGCCTCCTAACCTCACAGGGAGTCAGAATGTGAGTTACCACCCTGCTTTACATGGGAGCAGCTGGATTCCGGAGTTCCTTGCCTGAGGTCACTCTGGGGGACATGGCCTGCCTCTTAAGTGCAAAGCTACCATCGACCTCTGCCTGTTTGGGGTCAAGTACAGTGCACCCAGAATCAGATCAGGGCTGCAAGTGGTGGAAACCCAACTCTAAGTAGCTGAAGCCAGAAAGGGGATGTGCTGGGAGAATGTGGGTTTGAGGCACGCTCAGAACTCCAAGGGCACGAGCGTAAGAGCCGGGCGTGTGGGGACCATGGGACCTCCTTTTTCCCTGTGGCTCCAGCTGGACTTTCTCCTGCCCCCAAGTCCTGTCCTTCCATGCTCCAGAAAGTGCATGAATCAGTCCCCCCTGTTTTTTTGGATTCATTTGCAGGAAACAGTGGTGTGAAGTCTGGGTGACTCTGTGAGCCTGACACTGTGCTCAGGACCTTATCGCATTTGCTTCTCACGATGGGGGCTCTGGAGAGAGCATTCTGGAGGAGGACTCCAAGGCTCACAGAGGTGAAGAAAACGCCCCAGAGCCACACAGCTCATGACAGGCAGGACCGGCTCAGGAAGCAGGTCTGTGTGGCTCTTTTCAACTATGCTGGCTGCGCTCCCCAAGCCAAGACGTGCTCAGTCACTGTGAAGAAAGTCCAAGCGGCTGCCCGCCCACCTGCACTTCAGGGTGCAGAGAATCCACTCTGGACAGACGCTGTGACCTCAAGATTCTTTTGGTTCCAACAGAAAGAAACTCACTCACACTACTCAGACTAGGGAGGACATTCAGAGTTTGGAGGTTGCCCGTACAGCCCAGAGGTGAGAGGGCCGGGGCTGGGACCGGGAGCCATCAGAGACATCGGGCGTTGCTTGCGTGAGGTCTGCCCGGCTTTCTCTCCATGGCCTCCCGGTCTCCTCTCTGCTTCTCCCCTCTCCTCCCCTGGGCAGCCTGGCAGGCAGCTGTGCCGTCAGTGAAACTAGCTTTGAACTTGTATTTCAGCTCACTGTGGCTAACCAGCCGCTGCCTGTTTATCTCTCAGCTCAGACTCTGGAGAGAAAATTGTGCTGGCTGCTGGCCAGGGGACTGCCTTTGGCTGCCTGGACCTGGCGGGGCAGGACAGACACGTGGCACAGCATGGCCACCTCCACTGTGGTAGGAGGTATGGACATGGTTTTAAGAGAACGGGGCCCTGAGAGGGTGGGCGGAGACCTCACAATCTGCCTCTGACACCCCTGTACGTGCTAGGGTCAAGGCTGGCCGTCACCCATCCTTCCTCAGGCCGGAGGAGCGCAGTGCTGTCCTTGTCACCCGTAGCATTGTACTGGGGAGAATCTGCCACTCAAAGACAGAGGGTGAACACAAGCACATTCCCCCCAGTTGGAGCACATGAGTTTTTCAATTCCAGGAAGCAAAGGTTTGGAGCTCGTCCCTTCCATGAGATGGTACTGAGGACACAGAGGGACTTAGAAAATATCAAAGACGATGTTGTAGATTATGAATTTATAATAGAATCGCAAAGGAAACTAGGCTTTGTATGTGTGGGGGGCGGGGGGGAACACATTCAAACCCGGTATTGATTTCAAAAAATATAGCCTTGAATTCTCAGAGCCCCGCCCTGGGGGCTCCGGGAAGGGGAGCTTGTCCATGTCACGATGTTGACATTCTCGTGGTCCTGAGCTGAGAGGGCGTGAGAAGAACTCTCGCAAACCAGCAGAGCGTTCCCGCCCCGGGACAGGCCTGGTGGGAGCATCCTTTCGAGTGCCATGGGGGGGACAGTCCTGGTGGGAGCATCCTTTCGAGTGCCATGGGGGGGGATAGAGGATGTGTGTTTTCCACAAGACTTGGAGACGTCTCGCTCATCAGAGGAGACACAGAAAGCTAGGATAGCCAGCTGCCACTTTTCCCACATGATCGCTATTTCTAGAAAGGGACTGAAGTGGCACAGAGGCCCTGGCCACAGAGGCAGGCTGATCACGGTCTCCATGGGACCAGCTGGAAAGGAGACCTACTGCCACGTCCTTTCAACACCTTCAACACCGGGCAGGCTGTGCAGACCCGAGCTTCTCAACCTCGGCAGCCCTTTTGACATTTAGGGAGGGATGACTGTTGTTGGGGGCTGTCCTGTGCAGTAAAGGATGTTTAACACCACCCCGGGTCTTCACACACTCCCTGTGGTGACAACCTAAAATAGCTGAAGACACTGTTGAATATCCCACGGAGAGTAGCAGAATCAACCCTGGTTGAGAACCTCGACTGTAGACCCTACAGGTCTCCCTCAAAACAGACCTCAGAGGCAAATATGCAGGCTTTATGTCTAGTCAAGAGGTGTGGCTTACACAGTCTGGAAACTAATTGGATTCCTACCTGGTGACACAGTCAGTCTCCACATATGGGGTGTGTGGTCTGCCGATGCAAAGAGCCCTGCATTGTTTTGCAGGGGAGGGAATGAGACCTACTGATTCACCTACTCAGGCAGAGGGTGAGAGAGACCTCCTGTCTCAGGCAACCCTTTTAGGATCTGCCCAGCGAGGAGAACAGAAGCTCAGAGTGGCCCCAGCCCTGTTTCTGGAAATTGCTACCTTCCTGGGTCTATGCCTGTCTTCCTGGTTGGGAAGGGCGGTCTCTCAGCTCCTCAGCCATCTTTTATTCCTCACACCAGCTCAATACCATCTGGCCAATCAAGATGCCTGGGTCCCAAAGGACCCACAGTGTCCTCCTGCAGTCACGGGTGGGGGATGTGGAGCAGAGGCGTGTCTGAGGCTACTTGTCCCAGCTCTGTGCTCGGCTGCCCTGGTGAGGCAGTCAGGACATGCTGACACAGGGAGAGAAACAGCTGGGCAAGAGTCAGTCGTGCAAGATGGACACAGGACATACACGTCAATTCGGCGCTACAGAAGGCAGACCCTGTGGGGGCCTCCTGCAGCGAGTGGCCCCCCGTCATGTGGTCCAGGAGCAGGAAGCGAGTGGAAGGGGAGGTGGGCAGTGCGGCCCGACACGGGGAAATGTTCAAGGTGGGGTCGCCACGCTGCGGCCACAGGCAGCCTCTTGATTACTCTTGCAGAGCCTGCAAGCCAGATGGTTTTCACATTTTATATGGTTGAGAAAAAAATCAACGTAAAAACGCTCTGTTGTGACACATGAAAATTCTGTGAAATTCCAGTTTCGGTGTTTAGTTCTACAAACTAAAGTTTTGTAGAATGTGGCTGTGCCCATTCATTTACGAATCCTCGGTGGTGACCTTTGCATTACACAGGAGAGGTCAGTGGTAACATGGAGACATTCGGCTGGCGCAGCCTGCACACCTGCTTTTGGGGGCTTTCCAGAAACTGTTTGCCAACCCTGGGTTTAAAGCAAACAGCTGGGACAGGATGGAGGTCAGGGAAGAGGTGAGAGGAGAAAAATGTGAAGAGCTTGAGACCCTGGCTGGGTGTCACCCCACAATGGGAGTTGCTGAAGTTTATCATCTGGGCAGAAATATGGAGAAAGCAGGGATTTGGGCAAGAACGAAGTGTTTGGAGTGTGCGGATGTCTAACCAGAGATGGGAAATCGTTTATGTGCGTCACGGTCTTTCGTGGGCCCTTCCGTGTGCTCAGCCTCTTACTAGCACTTCCTGGAGACTGTCACAGGCACCTGCTGCCCAGCTGTGGCTTCCGAGGCCCAGCCTGTAGCCCGCGACGGACTCGGGCCTCGGTCCCCAGCACCTGGCACCTGCCCGGCTCACTCCTCCTCAGTGTGTGTGTGTGGGAGAGAGAGAGAGAGAGAGGTGGGGCTGGGGAGTACATGAACACGGTGGTGCCCACTCACCCTGAGACCCCACCGATTTGTTCTGCAGGAAGTGCCTGGTCACTCCCATGGCAGGTGCAGGCAGTCAGGGCTGTTGCTGTGATCCTAAGACTTCTCCCCACCTCCTCCCCTGCCCCATCTCATGCCAATTCCCCCACATCTTCCTGCTCCCCCCAATCCAGGCTGCTTCATGAACCCACCAGGTTCTATTAGCTAAAATAAAATAGGTCTCAGGGCCAGGAGGCGCTGGGGGCTGCACCTCAGAAGGAGCCCAGAACCCGCAGCTCGCTGTGTAGCTCACATTCCTGACGGGTGCCCTGCTTCATCTCCTATCCCTTCTGATAGGACACCTTGGGCAGGAATCCCAATAAAGCCGAATGCTGTCAGCAGCGCTGCTGGGGAGGGCTCTCGGCTGGCAGCAGCCTGCCAGGCTCCTTGGTCTCAGTGTTCTCCTGAATGCCCCCTTCTGCTCCCCCACTCTTCTCTACCCCTGTCCCGGTCGGAGGGGTGGCCAGGAGGACAGTCAGGGAGCGGAGAGGGAAGACATCCCAGTGGCACCTCCCCAACAGCCCGTCCGCCATGCTCGAGCTTCCAGCCTTGCAGCCCCAACTATCCCGTGCATGTCCACTCCTTTCCTACCCTGGAGGGCAGTTGATTCAGGCCACACAGATGCACAGGTAAAGGGTCCCGGACTGTTGGGGTGTACAGGAACAGAGCAAGCCACCTGCCCCATCGTTCCTTTCAGATGGGAAGAGCGAGGCCACAGTGGGCAGTGACTGGCCACAAGGACACCCCAAGATGTACCCAGGCTGGGCTCTGACTCCTAGACCAGCACTGCACCCCCAGCATCTGTCCCCCGTCTTTATGAGGATGCCCCCTGGGTGCTGTCCCGGCTTTCTCCCTCTCAGCTCTCCCCTTATCTTCTCAGCTCTGGGTGGGGGGAGCACAAGCAACCCCCTCCCCCAGTCTCGGTGCTTTCTCCTTAGGATCCAGGTATAAGAACCCAAGAATCCAAAAGAAGTCCCCTTCCTCCCCTGCACCCCATTGTGTTCGGGGGGTGTTAACTGAGCCGATTTCTATTCACAATTGATGAGAAGAGGGAAGCAGGTTTAACTCTCAAAATGCAATTTGCATAGAAAGCTACGAAGTGAAGCAGGCAGACTTTCTATTACCCAGTCAATAAACCTCTCTTCTCCCAGCAAAATGGCTTTCTGGAGGGAGAGCAACAGCCCATGCACGCGGGGAGGGAGCCCGACTCAGCTCCAGCGAGGCTGCAGAAGGAATTCTCCCCTGTGCTGCTGCCCGCGAGGAGCCGGCCATCCCTGCAGAGGCATGAACAGGGCCCTCCGCATTTGACCTTGGGAGCAGAGGGTGGGTTCTGCCCCTCAGCCTTTTTGTCTCCTCTGTGCTGAAGGGCACAAGCGTCCACCCTGGGTGGTCGCTGCCTTTGGGAATGGTCTGAAGCCAGGATCTCTGTGATGACCAAGGTTAAACCTCTGCTCTCCAGATGAAGATTGAGTTCCCAAGGTCATGAGTGTGTGTTCAGTGCCGGGGGCTGGAAGGCAGCTCAGGCCTCTGGGCCCTTCCCAACTTTCTCCAGGACAACTCCCAGATCAATATTCCCCCTTCTATGACCTCAGCCGCTCCAGCAGGGCCACTGGACATTTGCAGAGGATTAGCATCGGACTTGAAGTAGCCGCCGTTCTCTGTGTGTGTCCACCCCCCTACCCCCTGTATATGTCTATCGACCCGTGTACATCCACCCCCATGTTATAGGCGAGGAGATGACACCACTTCACGCTGTGATGAAACATCTGCGAATGGTCTGCCTTCAAAACACCCACGTACTCTACAAATGTGGGCAGTTGTTGGGTTTTGTTGATGGAGTCAGAGGTGCCTGTACTTAGGGAGCGTTGGTTGGGGCTTTGTCTACAGGCTGCCAGCTTTGGCGGGGGGGCTGGTTCCTCAGGATGAAGAATGGCCCCCAGGACCAGAAACAATGGGGAAGGCCACCGATGGGCCCCGCTGCGGGGATGTGGGAAGAAAACAGCACCTGCTTCACTGAGTTAAAGGACAGAGTCCTCTCAAAGACACGAGCAAGGGACATGGCTATGCACCCCTCAGCCACATCCCCCCCAAAACAAAAAGATACATTTATCTCCAAACCCCCAGAACCTGTGAAGGTGACTTTATTTGGTAAAAGGGTCCTTGCAAATGCAACTAAGGATTTTGAGATGAAATCATTTTGGGTATAGGTTGGTCCTAAATCCAGTGACAAGTATCCTTCTAAGAAGAGGACACAAAGACACAGAGAAGACAGCCATGTGACCACAGGGGTAGAGACTGGAGTGATGTGGTCATGAGCCAAGGAGTGCCTGGAGCCACCAGAAGCTGAGAGAGGCAGGAAGGATCGTCCCTGAGGCTTTTGCAGGGAGTGTGGCCCTGCACATACCCTGATTATGGACTTCTGGCCTCCCAAACTGAGAGGATAAATTTAATCCCCAAACCCGCATTGCAACCAAACTTTGGCTGCAGTCTCCTAAACCCCCTTTCTCTTTTCCTTTCATGTGGGACAATTTATCTGAAGCAGGGGTCAGCACACTTCCCCCGTAATGGGCCAGAGAGGGAACAGGCTGGGTTTCGTGCTGTGCTATCTCTGTCACATGCAGCTGCACGACTCTGCTGCTGGAACACAAAAGCAGCCACAGGCCACACACGCTTGCGTGAACATGGCTGTGTTCCAGTGAAACTTGATTTGTGGACGCTGGGCTTTAATCCTCATATAATTTTCATATGTCCCAGACGTCACTCTTCTTTTGATATTTTTCCAACCATTTGAAAAATGTAAACACCATTCTTAGCTGGCAGACTGTACAAAAAGAGGTGGTGGGCTGGCTTTGGCCACCGCCACGATTTGCGACCCCTGAGCTAAAAGAATTACAAGAGGAGAGAGAGTGGGAAGGCGGGGAGACTCCCCGCTCCAGTGCCCACTCCCACCTTGACTTTAAATATGGAACATTTTTAATGTGAAGGAGCTTGATAAGAAACAGCTTGAGACAGACTTGAAATAGCTTTGTAAGGAAAGATTGGGCATATTAATTGCCACCGCTGGTGAGCTGTCTTTTTCCCTCCAACTACACAGTCAAAGCCTTGCTGTTTTTAAATGTGAAGTGTTTTTCATGAGGAAAGTGGCAGGTACCCGTCCCGACTCTCTTGTCCGACGGCTGGGAGCTAGGTACAGCTGGCTGCTCGACGACGACCCACGGCTCCTGCGCTGTCTGTCCTGTGAACTTTTCAGCTGCAGGGCACATGACCAGGGGGGCAGAGAGGGTAGTGGCTTATCAGGTGAGTGGGGAGGCAGTGAGCCTGCTCCTGCCCTGAGCCAGGTGAAGGCAGAAGGACAGGAAGCGACAGGCAGTGGGTTAGCATCTGGTGGGTGGGGCGCTGGCCAAGCACTGCTGGGAGTCCTGGGGCTGGGAGGCTTTGCCAGAGGAGGCTGCCTGTGCAACAGTCCTTAGCAAATGAAGCTTGTGTCCCCAGCACAGTGCAGGAGAGGCCAGCACTGTTGCTCCTATTTGCAAAATCCCCATTACAAAAGTGAACTACCTTGCAGAACAGGAGACCTTTGCAGCTCTTCTCAGACGTGTGCTCCTCAGAGCACAGCTAGTCAGCTGCTCTGAACGAGACAGGTTAGAACAGAGCTTCATACACGACAAGGGCAGATGCTGATAAAGACTGTCTATCAGGATAGGGTGAATCTAAGAAGCGGGAAAGAGAAGGGTAAATATTCTAAGCACTTTAACCCATGAGGCATCCATCATTCACCCCGAGAAAAACACCGGGATTCAGTCATTGCCAAGCATGTTGCGTTAATGCATTCACATGAATCAGACCCCTGACCCCCACCAGGAGTGAGCACTGTGGTTCCCACAGGCAGCCCTGTGGTGGATGATTCGATAAGTTTACCTCAATTCCCAAGCACAGAACAAGAGGTTTATTAGTCATGCTTGTAGCATAGCGTTAATTCATGCAGGCTGCCCACTGTGGTTCCTTTTAATCATCGCCCACTTTGTGATGCTTAACTCACAGCTGACCCTGCTGCTACAGCTGTCTGCAGGAGCCAGAGCTGGACAGGGCCTGGACCCCCCTGGAAATAGGATGCCTGTCCCTGCCAGACCTGAGCCGACAACTGGGACAAGCCAGGGTTCCCACGGCCGAGGCCACAGACAGGCCTCTGTAGCTCAGGTCACAGGTGGCCCTGTTGGAGAGCTCAGTGCTTGCAAAGGCTCCCTGACATCAGCGGAGAAAACCCACCAGGGTAAATTGTGCTCAAGAGAGACATATTTGACACCTCCTCATCCCAGGTGGCTGTAGTGGGCCCACAGTGGCTTCTGAGGCCAAGACCACCCCTAGAGTTGGAGGACCCTCAGAAAATCCTCCCAGGAAAAGTGGTGGAAATAGAAAGGGTGGCACACGACAAAATTCCACTGACATCAGCTGCAAAGAACGTGGTCTTTGCGACAGTCTCCTCTGCTCCGGGCTGCTTCTTTGTATCTCAGCCTCCTGCTCCAGCTGGTATCATCGTGCATGGGGTTCCAAGGCTCATCTCCTTCTCAGCCCAGAACTCCTTGAGCCTCATAAATGCCCTCGGCTTGCCCATCCAGCCTCATCTCTCAATTCCTCCCCTCCTCCAAGAACTGCACGTAGCACCATTCCCTGGCACAATGCTGTCATCACCCTGGGAACTTCCTCAGGGTCTGTTCTGCATGCTGGTCTTCCACGAAGGCTTTGGGACTCCTCCGTCAAAGGCACAATCAACCCTGTGGACACTGCCGACTGCACCCGGTGATGGAGAATTGTTATTGTTATGAAACAGAGCAGGACGTCTTTCCCCACTGGGGACTCTAAGCACTGGGGGAGCAGGGACCACATCCTCTGATTATTTCAATTCTCCCTTGTAAAAACTAGTGAACAGCTTTTCTCCTGGATCAGCATTTGCAATCTGATCAGTCTAGTTTGGGTTAAGAGAAAGTAAAGTCATCAGGAAATAGAGAAATAGAAGATCTGAGAAGAATAAAATTCAATGTTTCCTTTCTGGAGACAAGAAATGTTATAAGAAAGAACATGACCCTATTTGGAAATAAGGTCCCTACAGAGGTACTCAAGTTAAAAAGGGGTCATTAAGGTGGGCGCTAATCCAATATGATGGGTGTCCTTATAAGAGGGGAAGATATAGTGAAGACACAGGTAGAAGATGGCCTTGTGACTGGATTGATATGTCTTGTCTGCAAGCCAGAGGACACCAAGGATTGGTGGCAACCACCTGAAGCTGGAGGAGGCAAGGAAGGACCATCCCCTGGACTGTCAGGGAGAACACAGGCCTGGGGACACCTGGAGTTTGGACTTGTATCCTCCAGAACTGTGGGAGAGTACATTTCTGTTGTTGTAAGCCACCCAGTTGATGGTAATTTGTTACAGCAGCCAAAGGACACTAAAACAGATTGTGTTACAAGGGTTGGTCTGACTCTGGTCCTAAACAAACAGCTGTGTCTGGGATGTAGTGGAAATCCAGACAGCCTAGAAGAAAATGGTGCTGAACGGCAAAGAAGGTGTCCAAGGAGGAGCCAGACAAGCAATGGCTCAGAGGCAGAGACCCGACACTGACATGTGTGTGCAGAGGCACTGCTCCTCTACCCACTCCGGCAAGGGCTGTTCTCCTCTCCAAGGGCTGGCAAGAAGTGGTGTGGGCACCGAGGTCTCACTGAGTCCTGTGGGGTGTATATGGTACAGGGACCACTGGTAAACTGAGATGGTTGATGATACCTGTCCTAAATAACCTTCCCCAGGTCTAGGATGGCCACGCACAGCCTCCGGCTTTGACTTGCTGTTGATCTTGACTCTGGATGAGCTGGTGAGGACTACGTCTGTGAAGGAAGGAAACACTGAACTGAATAAGTCTCTTCCCCGAGGGTGTGGGCACCGTGGCCCAGAGGGTGAACAGCCCCAAATTACAGACTGGCTTTCTTTGAGGCACGATGAAAAATGAAATCACCAAGTACTAAATTTAACCTTTTTTTTTTTTTTTTTTTTTTTTTTTCGTGACCGGCGCTCAGCCAGGGAGTGCACTGGTCATTCCTATATAGGATCCGAACCTGCGGCGGGAGCGTTGCCGCGCTGCTAGCGCAGCACGCTACCAAGTGCGCCACTAAATTTAAATCTGGCACTTTCTCCCCCTGTCCCCCACCTAGCCCCCGCCTGCCCCCACCTCCCACCTATGCCTTCCTGTGAAGTGATCTCAGTCAAATGACCACGACAAGCCATTTTTAGGAAGGTCACCATTTCCTACTAATACAGCCCTCCTTTGCTGATTTTCATGGGTGCTTTCCTCCTGCTGGAGCAGGTAAATCTCAGAGTGGGCTGCCTGCAACTCAGGGGAGGGAAGAAAGGAACAGGAGCGCTGCCATGGGGCCACCGGGAGTGAGCTGAGCTAGACGGGCTCTCCCAGATTTAGCACTGAGAGTTACCATCCCAGGTAGTCACAGTCCACAGCATACGGGGGCAACTGGTCTCCCGAACCTAGGGTCCCTCTGTCTGCCATTATACACGACCCATCCATCTCTCACCACACTCAGACCCTCCATCTCCACCACACAGACCCTTCATCTCCACCACATATGGACCCTCCATCTCTGCTACACCTAGACCTTCTGTCTCTATCACACCCAGATCCTCTATCTGCCAACAAATTCTGCAAGTTGTCTGACACAAGGGCACTCTTTTTTGTGTGTAAACTCAACACAGAAGAATTTTAAAACTCATTTGTAGTGAGCGCTTTAAACTCAATTGCGAATATTTTGATCAAACATCAGTTGGCTTTGAATCAATGGGCTCCTGGAAGCCTGAGCAAAGGATATCTTATTTTGGAGCATCAGTATTCAGTCAAGATTCGCTTTTGTTAGCAACTGATTTGCATTGAAAAATCGGCAGGTTTTTGGAAGGATGAGCTTCATGAGTATATCAGTGTCACTTACAAAGAGAGAACAAACCCCAGGCTTATTTTTGTCAATCAACTTACTTTTAAGTGATGTAAGCTGTAACCTGGATCAAAAAGTAGAGTTTCCTTTCAGTTTAAAGATGCCATGAGTCTTGGTGGATACTAACGTCCACTGTCCCAGGCTTTTGTGGTTTATATAGGAATGCGCTTATCTACAGGTGACAGACACCCAACAGCTTAAGCAAGAACAGGCCATCACTGGTTCATTCATTCATTCATTCAGCATGTAATCATTAAGCCCCTACTATATTGTGGACATGGCTCTAGGCACTGCAGATGTAGATGTGAAGAAACCCAAATCCTGTCCTCCTGTAGCTCTCATGAGAACTTACAATCTCAATCAATAGAAATATCCAGACACAGCAGGTCTGAGACTCAAAGGGCACTGGGGGATTCTGAAGTTTTCTTCCATTCTATACCAGTCTCACATGCATTTTCCCAACAGTTCACACAAAATCACAGGAGTGGTGTCTCATGGGACTGCTCTGGTTATAGACCCACCATATTGGTCTGAAGTGGGGGTGATGGGTCAACATGCCCTGACTGGCCAACCTGGGTCATGTTTCTACCTCAAAACAAATCTCCATGGCTTGGGGGTGGGTGGGAGGGTGAGGAAATGTGCAAAAAGAATAAGCTAATTGGTCGGGCCTGGCTCCGTTGTCTACACTTGAAACATAAAGTTTAGCCTGCACACTCAAAACATCTGGGTTCAAGGATCTAGTGGGAGAGAAAAGGCTCCCCAGGACAGGGCAGGCCAGGTTCCCAGCACAAGGAGGAATGGGCCCGGGCAGACAAAATCAGCCGACTTCCCTTTATAGTGGCTAAGTTTGTGTCACCTCAGCTAGACTATGGTGCCTAATTGGTCAAACAATAGTCTAGAAGTTGTCCTGAAGGTGTTTTAGATAAAATTAACATTTAAATCAGTAGACTTGGAGTAACTTAGATCACCTTCGATAATGTGGGTGGGCCTCATCCAATCAGTTGAAGGCCTTCAGGAAAAAGTCTGAGGTCCCCCATACAGGAAGGGATTCTGCCCAGCAACCTTTGGACATGAGCTGCAGCATGTCCTCTTTCCTGTGTCTCTACCATGCTGGACAGCTGGCCCCCACGATCACAGAAGCCAGTTTCTTAATATAAATCTCAATCTCTCACTCTCTCTCTCTCTCATATATATATATCTCCTATTGATTCTGTTTCTCTGAATAACCTTAATCAATACACCCTTACAAGGGTGTGGGAGTATGAAGAATTATACCACATCACACAAATTTTGGCCTTTAATTGGACACAACACTCCTGAGTCTTAAATATGTGGTGTCAGGGCTGCCGTATAAGGCCAAACAGGGCACAGACTGCCCGACTATATTTAGGCTACAGTATAAGCAGTGCCCCCTGGAGTTGTGTGGCAGAGATGTCCCATCTTGTTCTGACCTCAAGGATACACTTTTGTGGGTTTGTTCAGATCTCATTTTCCCTTCAAGGGTGACCTTGGCCCAAGTACTCAGCTTGTGCTATATCCTATAAAATCTTCCTGCTATTACCAGTTAGAATGGAAACAATTTACTCCTTAAATAATTTATCCAGATTCTGTGCAGCCAGTCTTCTGCAGAGATTCATCAGCTAATAAAGTGAATTGATTCTAGAAGCCAAAGTCAATACGAGGATAGGGAGACATTCCCCTGTTTGCCTGTTCCTATCTTGTGAGACTGTTGCTTTGTCTGATGAGAGTATCAGCTGGATACGCTTTACTGCAAGTTTATTCTCTTTCCCTATTTTTCAGGTTCCATTGCAACTATGCGTCCAAAGTTGGAAGGGGTAACAGATGTGGGGATTTTACTAGCCATCTATTAATAAAAATGAATATTTCCTTCCTCGGATGCTCAGATTACTTGCTAGTTTGAGGGTGAAAAGGTCTGAGATTAAGAGGGGTCCGAATTAGAGAGAATTTCTGCCGGAATGCATTCAGGTATGAGCAATGAGCTGACTCGAGTATTCAAAGTGTGTGTCGGTGTGTCTGCTCTAACAACAAAGACTCCTTTGTAGTTACAAGAAATGATTTACATATAGACAATTAATGTAATAAGGTATCCAAAAACAAGTTTTTTCCCTTTGAATAGCTCCCTTGTAATTGTCTTCATTTACTTCATCTCCCTACTAAGCCCTTTGTTTGCAGATAATGAAAAGGTAAATTTCAGCTGAACCAGAAGGAATTCACAACATTTTGATTACTGAGGCTTCCCTGTTCACCTGTCTCAGGAAAGCGCAGGGAAAGGGGGCCCATCTGCCCGGCTGACAGCAGGGGTTCTAAACCTGAGCGCACATCAGAATCACCTGGAAGCTCACTAAAACAGGTGCCCAGTTTCATCCCCAGAGTATCTAAGTCAGCAGGTCTGGGTGGGGGCCCAAAATTTACATTTCTGACATGTTTCCAGGTGATGCTGGTGATGCTGACCTGGAAACCCCACTCTGAGAATCACACGTTATTTAAAGACTATTAGTGAAGAGTCATCAGCTGATGAATAGGTCCAGATTAGTCAATGGTAATTGATTGAATTAATTAATGATTGAATGGGTCTTGATTAATCAATGGCAGTGAACAAACGGTGGTAACACTCCCTGACTAAATGTCTGTACGCACCGAATCCTGAATAGGTGAAAGGATTTAGAAAATCACGACTGATCTTCCAAACTTGCTATTTTATTTCTTTCCTTACTCTTCTGCCTTCTGGTGTCTTCAGAAAAGCTGATCGACAATTCCTTTGCTCCAGTCCTTCATTAAGACGGAAACAGAATTGATGAAGGAACAGCACATTTGTCCTTTTGAACCATTTTTCCACTTCCCTCCCCTTTCCAGGCCCCCCCCCCCACTGTCTACATGCTGGAGGAAAATGCACTGCTCGTGACAAGCAGCTGCCAGCGGCCTGGGTGAGTCTTGGGACACTAAAGAGAGGGAGAGGAGGTGTGCTCATGGTGGGCAGAGGATGCAGGGACATGAGTGCAGATGCCGTCCACTGAGGACTGGAAATCAGGTTGATGATGACGATGACAACAATGAAACAAATTAAAGTAGATTGGCACGGGCAGAGAGGGGCCCTATGGACTGAGTTAAGATGTTTATTCTGCTTTTCCTGCACCCAAGGGGCACAGACTTGCCAAATGCTCTCACAGAGACAATGATGAATTTCAAAATGAGCTCGTGTCTTTATCTGGCTCTCGATCACACAAGGGGTGACCAGATGATCTGTGAAAGCAAAGGAGGACTCATCTGCTGACCGAGGCTGTCCCAGACCCCACCACCTCAGAGGCCTGCCTGGCGGGCTCAGGCTGGGGATGTGCATGTGAGGAGCTCACCCCGCACCCCCAAGGCTGCAGCAGGAATCTCCTGGGCCAGAAGGAAGCTCAGCTCCAGGTGTGTGTCATGTGAGGGCATGTCCCAGACTCTCCCGGGTTCTTCTCAGGCAAATCATGCTGTGGACATTCACGCTCTTTAGTCGGGGGGTGTGTGTCTCTGCCCACGCATTGCCTCGGCCAGGCTGTTTCAACTTTCTGGGCCACGGTCTTCTTTTCCCCACAGTGGGGACAATCTTTTGTGCTCTCCACCCCTCCCCTTGTCCCCTCTACAATGAGGACATGATGAGAAATGAAGACAACTCATTTCGGAGAGGAAAGTGCTATGTGAATATAACCAGGGCTGGTCGTGGAGACGTCAGCATCACCTGGAAGCTCCTTAGCAATGCAGTGTTCTGGACCCACCCCAGACCTCCCGAACCAGAATTGGCATTTTAACAAGATCCTCCAGTGATTTCCAGGCACGTCAAGGTTTGAGAAGCTCAGCTAGCAGCAGGGGCTGCAACTTGACCCCACCTGGGTCAGCTGGACTGAGGCATTGGGGCAGCTGGCTGATCACTCAGTCAGTCTCGAGGCAGGTGCATCCACATCATGCAGTGCTGTCCTGGTGTTGCTCAGGCCATCCAAATCGAGACAGACCAGGGGCCTGAAGCCTCATGGAGCCTCCATACTTGGTGGAGGCCAGCAGCATACCAGCCCCAGGCAATTAGTGATCTAACTTCAGATTCTGGTAAGTGCTACTGTAAGACTTGTGCACCGTGCACAAATCCCACACGTCGGGATGGCTCACCTCACAAAGACCATGAGACAGAGACCGCTGCAATCAAGCAAGAGGAGTTTATTCCAGCATGCTGGGGTCACTCAGTCTCCTGGACAGGAGCGACCCTGAGCTTTTAACACAAGCACTTTTTATACAGTATTTTTAGACAGACTTTGGCAACAGGATGAGTTGTTTACTGTTTACAGGTTATCAGAGGTGACCTTTGGATTTATTGGTGGGCTTTAGCGGGCTGGCACACCGATAAGGAATAGTGTATTTCCCAATTGTTTATCTTCCTTGTGGCCAGGTGGCCTCTAGATAAGGAACTGGTCAGTTCCTGGAACCAGGTGGT